>NC_134650.1:3345740-3649444 GCF_030463565.1 Pelecanus crispus
AATCAAAGTTATTGCATAAAAGCACGTTCCCTTTGTTGTCAGCTCTATTGACAACATGCCCATGGAAAGGCTTAAGCTCACAGATCCAACTGGAAACATTTCCTTTTGTTTCCTTCTTTCCCAGTTCTTTAGGAACGTTTTTGGATGGGATCCCCTGCCTCGCTCCAAGAGGAAACACTCGCTACAGCCAAGGGTAGGTCAGAAACACCCCTTCTGTCCGCTGCAGCATCTTGAGCAGCTTAAACCACCCATAACGTTAGTGCAGGCTACAACAACCCACTTAATACTAGGCAGAAAATACTAAGTACCCATAAGGAAACAAGGCATCTACATTTGCTCACAATTCACTAAAGTTGTTTTAAGCTTCATTTTCTTAACCGGGTGTAGAGCAGAAGTGCCTCTGGAGGCCAAGGATGCACATTTTCTCCATTTAATGGTGGTTACAGTTGAGCAAGTCACAGAATCTCTGTAGACTTGAATCCCACCGATCTGGTTGTACCTGAACACCATAACTCAGCACTGAATTATTCCCAGTCTGTATCAATGCATAAATCAGAATCTGTCTCCATTTCTTTCCAACTTAATCTCCTTAGCAAACCCTCTCACAAAGCACATTTGAAAGAGGGAAAACAACCCAAAGCATGGACAGATGGTGGCATAGAAGTATTTCATCTTCCCCCTCGATGCACTGATTTCCTTCGCCAGTCCTTGCTGCACAGAAGACAACGAAGTACTGATAAAACAAGTGGCCAGCAGGCAGCCCAAGGAATTGGGAATGAGCAATGCAACTGGAAAAGCAACACAGTCCAGGAAAACACAAGGAGAGGGAGCCAAGGCTCCGAGACATGTTGGCTTGGGGGTTTGGTTTTTCTCTCCCTGTTCAGCTTGTGTCAGATAGAAACAGTTGGAATTCAGGAAAGTTTATCCAAAACTAGCACCTGCACATGTTTTCTCTTGCACAGCAGCAAACACTGGCCATTCCAGCACTGCTCGGATGGGAGACATTTTGGGATGGAGCCCAAGGCTCCCATTCCCATGCCCACCTCATCGTGGCCCCCTGCTCGAGTCCAAGCCTCCCCTGTGCCCCATTTTACCCATGAACCGCATAGCACTGCTCTTTTGCAGAGGCCACACTTCCAGGTTATGGCATGATGCGCCACAAAACACCAAAGCCCGAGCACACTATCCCCAGGGCGTGGAGTTACACCTGAGGAAGGTAGGCTCCCTCATCTTCGATGCAGAGCCCGTACCCTCGGATTAGAAGACGGCTCTCTTCTTTTCAGGAAACACAACAGCAGCAACAGTCAGACACAGCCACACGCCACCCTACCTGGCCATTCAGACATCATTGCAATTTTCTGAAACACCGTCATTTTGTGGGAGGATAAGGGACTGCCCTTATCTACTGCTTCCACCTTTTCAGCTCCACTGGTGTTAGCATCACCAGAAACCAAAAAGTTTCATCAGCCACGGGCGTCGGCAATGCCGTGTTTCCTAATACACCTCAAAGCCATCTCATCAGTGTGAGCCTGTGGCTGGCTCTTCCGACCTTCAACAGGAGGGCTCATGGTAGCCTGCAACTACTGAAACTCAGTGAAGAGCAAGAAGAAAAATCTTGGATTATTTATCGAATGCAAATCAGAACTTAGCTTTGCATATAAGGCTACAGGATTTGGTTCTGTAGCAAATTCAGGAATACTCCTGAAAGATCCTCTTCCCATAGGAACAGCAGATGAAGTGAAAAAATAATAGTTTATTAAATCAGCTGTTTAAAAACAAACAAGCCAACCCACACAGCACACACAAGAGCCTTGAACTGCTAGCTGACAAGAGGGAATAAGTAACCAAGCTAAAATAATAAAAAAAAAACAATCTTATTTGGATGTTTATGTGCAAACTGAAGATGAATTGCTGTCTGTTGAGGCCTAGTTAACATCAGGAGTATAATTTCTAACTCATTTCATCCTTACCATTCACATCAATTAATTTATATAGCTGTAGCAGCTACAAAAAGATTCACAAAGCAAGTAAGTTGGTGTCTATCAAAACGCAATATCCACCCTGACATGAGCAAGGAGTGCAGCTGAACTATGGAGGGAGATGGGCTACACCGCTAACAACGTGAAATTACCCAGCGATTCTTGCACAGCGTCCTATCGCGTAGCTGAGGGGTCACCTCCTGGGCATTGGCTTCCCGAGGTGGTGGGGTAAAGAAGTGCCCTCTGCGCATTAAGTCTTTAAGTCTCCTTCCATCTTCAGGAACAAACCCCAGAAGCCTTTAAGAAACATTAGGAGCTCATTTATTGCAAGAAAATCTGATCTGTAGCAGAGCCACGAGGTACCAAAGGAGTTGGCTACCCTCATCTTTCAGTGCTTTGACAAGCTTCATCTCATCCATGCATAAAAGGATTCCCTACGCGTCCAAGTGTCTTGTTCCAGATGGCTTTCCCCTACCCGAGGCAGCCCAAAGCAGGGGTTTAATCTTCCCTTACATCTTGACAGACTGGATTGAAACAGGTAATCCCCTGGATGTCAGGCAGCCTCCTTACAGATGTGCTGGGACCTTTCTCATCCCACAGAGGTTCAGGGAGCTGTTAACCTCCCGGGACCGCTGCAAATGCCTGTTGCGAGCACAGCCTGGCTGCAACAGCCGCTGATGGAGGCACACGTTCACCCCCCGACCTGGCTTGCAGAGCCCAGGCATCTCCAGGGGTTGCTCAGCTGCACCACAGAGGATGAGCAAGTTCATCTTTTTCCCCCCTCTCCTCTGCCCAACAGAGCCCAATTGAGATAAAGCACTCTTACAAGTAAAATACACAGACTTCAAGTAATCCATATTTGCATAAACCTGTGTTTTTGCTAACTACAAAATGTAATATAAATTACTTGGAGACATTTTGCTCTGCTAAAAGGCAAGGAAAAGGCAAAAGTATGATTTACATTCTGTTTGCAGGTGAATCAAGTGAAATGCTTAATTATAAATAGCACTTGTAAATATAATCCTTTCAGCTGGAATATTTGTATAGTGGAAATGAGAGAGACCTTAATAATGATTTCAGTTACAAAACTTAATTAGACCAGTTTCTCATTTTGGCTCAGGCCCTGTGCAATGCTCTGGTGTAAATTTGCACTTACTCAATGGGACCATGACATACCCAGGAACGAACCCTCAGTAGGTGCGAAGCATCCAAAATCCACCAGCTACAGCGACACTATGACAACTCACACTAGCTGAGGATCTATCCCCAAATAAGATACAAGCGGTCTCAAAAATGAAAATTAGTCCCATTATTTTTATTTATGGAGAGCCGAAATACACACTTTCTAAAGCCAAGTCTGCATTCAGCAGATTAAATATTTGTGTAACTTGCCACCAAGGTTATGGAAAGGTGGAGGAGAATATATATCAATATTGATTGACTTTTTTTTTCCCCAGATATATTTACTCGGACAGATCACCTTCTACAGGTAATAGGGTACAAGATATTATTTTTACGCTTGGTCTAATTGCTCAGACATCATGAGGTGCTACCAACTTGGAAAGCACTAAGTTTGACCATCAAGCTGCAGTTTTGAGGCCACCAAAAACTGCTAGATGATACAAAGATGCAACTAGAGATTAAAGATGACATTTAAGAGGCAAGAAGACTCCATGATAAAAAGCTGAAAACATTTCAAATCAGGAGAGGATTTTTTACTATACCTACTGTGCCAGGGTTTGGCCACGCAAGAGAATTTGAAGTGCAAATGGCAAAAGAAAAAAAAAAAAAACACATTGTTTTGTACAGCTAGCTCTTTTTTAAAATTAACTTTTGAGGTTTGCTCTAGTTTTGAGAGTTCATTCCTCCTCTTTGCTCTTTGGATGAAGCCCTCTGTTTACGATCACAACTCAATGTATGATAATGAATGCGATATCATACACAGAATTATTCTGACATCAGGCTGAGAATACATAGAAATAGTGTTTGCATGAACTCTCTTAAGAAACAAGAGGCTCTTATTTTTATGACACTGTTCCTTGTCATCAAGAACAAAGATGCTAAAAAAAAAAAAAAAAGAAAATCGGAGTAAAACCAAACTGAAACTTTACAGACAATTACAGGCTCCAGACATGAGCTATGGGAGAGCCTGGCTGCCTTGACTCACACATGCAAACAAGCTTCACCTGGGCAAGTAACAACTGTGAGGTTCCACCTTGGTCTTCAAAGTGTGTCATGAAAATTCACAAACAATAGGTGAGCGGAAATTGCAAAAAGTTATTTTTTAAAAAAACTGGGAATTCAGCCAGGTTCAATGTTAACTTCAATTTATTTCCAGGGAGGCTCAAGCACTCCTGAAAATCCAGCTAGGCAAGTATCTTCACCTGGGAGTACCCAGGTATTTCAGAAATCCAAACCTTAATCCTTTTCCCTAACAAAACCATTAGTGATGGAAGGCAGACCAAGAGGCAAAGCATCTCAGGCTATAACTGGGTAATCCAAGTGGCTGGGGATTACAGAGAGGTTTGCATCCTCCTGGGCAACAAGGGCTGTCCTAATGTTACCAAGTCCCTATGTCATGGAGCAGCAGCTCCCTGAAGGCTCCTCTCCATCTCCTCTGAAATGCCAAAGCTGTATATGGCTTAACCATGAGCAGAAGGGAGAACCCCAGCCCTGACAACATTCACAGTCTAAAGGATAAACCCAACCGTGAGCAATGCCTTGGGAACATCTTCCTTGGTTTTAAGAGGAGGTATTTTAGACTCATACCTAAAGACTTGAGGTGTACAGAGGCCTGCATCATGCTGAAGCTATACCATACTAAATAGCACGTGAAGGAGTACTGAAGATGCACTGAAACAGAGATATCTCATGATTTCACAAGATCTGAGACAACTTAAACCAATGAAGCCAAAACACTACCAACAGATTTACAGCAACGCAAGCGAATTCAGGGTCAGCTCCAGGTTCAGATGCACCAACGCAGCTATCTAGTCAACGAGGGGGTTTCCCCAAAAAGCAGCCAGCAACACCTACGCACAGATTTTGCCCCCAGCCCTTGGTTAAACAAAGGAGCAACGCACTGTCTTAAAGCCAATGCCAAAACAAGTCTCATGAAGGACAAAAGATGTCAGGGCTTGGGAGCTTTGCTGAAGAAGGGACTAATACCTATCAGCTTGGACAGGCTTTAAACACCTCATAAAATCACCCAGCAGCTTCAGATATGCATTTCCGCTTTAGAAAACAGAAAGCACAAGAGACAAATACTATAAAAATTTTTAAAAAGTTGTTTCTGTCCATTAGCCCAATATATTTGTCAAATAGCCAAATGAGGACAGTAAAGGTAAACAAACAGAAAGACTTTTTGATATGCTGATTTGTAAGTCAGGAAAAAAAATCTACCATGCAGCAATTACACAGTTGGTTAACTTTGGGGAGAAACTTCATCTTTTTATTAAGAAAAAGGAATACAATTACAACTTTGGCACAAAACAATTTATCCCATGCTTGGTATTTCTTTCTCTTTGCCAGTTTAATGCCTCAAAATTATTTATCTTATTATTTATCTCTATGTTTGTTTTTGAAGGACATCTTCTTGTGCCTTTGAGCCACTTTATTCATTAGTTCTCTGGAGTTCATGTCCTATTTCATTATGTTTTAATCTTTACATTTACGTTAATTTACATTTCATTTCCTGTCATAGCAAAAAAATGACTAACAAAAAAGTTATTGTAAATGTTAATACAAGTCAGCTGATAATCATCCAAGAAAGCATTTTGCAGCAATAACAATTACCTATGTCTAAGGCAGAAAATTGCAATTCAAGTAGTTACAGAGACGAAACGCTTCAAGTTGAGGGCTCAGCGCCTTCTTAGAAGCGCAGACTGGGCCATCACAAGCCAGCGCTTATAATTAATAACAACTTGCTTAGAAGAGAAACTGCCTGGAGAAAGAACAAGACCTGTTTGGTAACCAGGTGTCTAAAGCCCATCAGAGGTTGGGCTACTTTATCCTCTCTGCAGTATCTGTTAAGTGCAAGCAGCTACTTGACTAATACCATGGCCATGATGCTGACCTACAGAAACCTGGGAAACAGTAAAGCAAACCAAAAAAAAAAGAAAATCCTACGCCAGAAAAACCAACAAACCAGGCAGGCCAGGTTTCCCCCTCCAAACACCACCTTTACCACTAGGTTCCTGGCACTGCAACAGAGCAAGTTCAGTTTTCACTTTGGGAGATATGTACTCAATTCAGCTTAAACAAATTAAAACCTTTCAACTTACTCAGATCAGGATCAACATCCTGTGGGCTCCGAGCTTTGCTTTTGCTGCCCCAGGCCAGCTCACCACCAGGCTGCTCTGCAGAAACAGGTCAAAAGAAACCAGCAGCAAAACACCTTCCCCATCTCCAGAAGAGCTGCCTTGGCTCAAATGGATCATGTCATTTTGGAGGTGGATAATTATCCTCGTTAGATAAATACAAGACAGGCTTGTAAATGCATGTTAGTTTTAAGAGAAGAAAGCACTTAGTGACTCAAAACGTGTGAGTAGAGAGCCCCAGCTTTGCCTGGCTCACTAATTAACCTCCTGCAGGCGCACGATGTGCTGCGGGGGCGTAATAAGGGAAGAGGACTGCAGGGGCTGCTCATTATAAACCTCCACAAAAGAGAAAAGGGAAGCTCGGGGACTGATGTTTGAACTTGCCCCTTTGTAACTCCACTCGTTGGCCTCGGACAAAGTCCCCATTTTATCCCACAGAGAACCCCACAAACTATATTTCCTGGCTTAGTTATTATTACACATCTCCATCGTGCGGCTGTGGTACCGGTAAGGAAACAGTCACCATGGAGCAGCAAGAGCTGGGTTTTGAGCAGAGCCCATAAAAGCCTGGTCCAGACATTCAGCTGCCTGCTGTTTGCAAGAGGATTGCCTCTAATTCCTCGCACCTGTGCCTTCGTAAAAGCTCCAGCAACTTGTACCAAAATGCCCATCTAAAGCCACTTCTCCGAGCAATTACAGCTCCTGTCCATCTATCACAGGAACCTGCTCTCCTAGACGTGCTGCCTGCAGGTGAAGCAAGACAGCTATATGGGCTTAACACTCATAAAAAAATAAATGAGGCTCTTTCCTTTATTGTTTTCCTCTCCAGTTCCTCAGGTCTTCTGTGTTCCCACAGTTGTTTTGATGGGGACCAGCCCTCCACCACCCACAGAGGCCTGGGGGACTCTTGGCAGCTGCTTTCATTTGCAGCAGCTGACCAAAGGAGCTGTCATTAGGACAAAATGCCCTAACTGAACTTCTGAGGATCTTACAGGATCCTTGCAATAAAAAATTAAGAGCTTCAACCTGGAAAAATAGAGCCTTCCCTGATGAGAGATCCGAGATAATTTCCTTTAATCGTCAACTTAGAAAAGCCTTGGAGCTGACCTTTTAAATAAACACAGTCTTCACGGAGTTCCCTCTTGCAGGAACAGGAATCCATTTCACAGGGTTTTCAACATTAAAGTCATTCTATGAATTTTTTCCCCCCATGTCTGGCAGGAAGAGAGTGGGTGGAGGTGGGCAAGGAAGAAGTCCTGCTGCCCTGCAAACCTGTGGAGAACAGACCTGCGGTGCTCTGCCAACAGTGCCATTTCCCAAAGAATTGGAGAAAACAGTGCTGACCCAACAGAGCCAAGAGCCACCTCCCATCAGCAGAGCACGTTATAACTTTCAAGGAGGAATGATTGGCAGCCACGCAGGAAAAACTGGTGCTAATGAATTCAAATAACAAAGCACCCAGGAATTAACTGGAATTTTGCAGCTGCGGATTTCCTGCTGAACACAGTCAGTCTCACATCTGCCACCTCCCTACAGATAATATTCCCTTCCCCAAAAAAAGGGGTTATTCCCAGCACATCTTCTAGGTGTGCTGGCTTCCCCCAGCACTTGTTTAGTGCTGCAGCCTGCACCGAGGGTTGTCACCCAGCTTCATTTCCATCAGCCTTGTCCTGGGGGAGGCCCCGTGTTGGAAGTCTCAGCAGCTTTAGTGAATTTTCACACCCTCTAAAACAAATCCTCTGCTCCTCTCCTTTCCAGAGAAACAGGCCAAATTTTGCTCTCGCTAGGTAAGGTCTATAGCAACCTCTTTACAGTCACTTGAGTTTTGCTGGGTTTTGGATTCATGTAGCTGGCTGCAAGAAGGCTTTGGCTGACAAAGCCTGGCAGAGCCATCCCAGATTCTGCAGCAGCTGCTTTGATTCACAGGTGAGAGAAACACACAAGAAAAGTTGAGTCAAAAAGATAACTGTGCCGAACAAGATGAAGCAGGAACTCAAAATAACAGAAGCACACATCCAAGGGTTGGGCAGCGGACAGCAGTCTCATCCCTGCTTTATGATCTCTAATCCAAGATGAGTTAATTCCTCTTCTGCCTCTTCCCAAGCTCGTTCAAGAAAATCTGGCACAAGGGATGACTTTGTAGTGTCGTGCACAGACACAGCACTGAGCGGGAAGCCAAGGCCCCCGCTCTGACCAGCTTAAATACGAAGCAAATGCACAATACCCGCCTTAATCACCCTCATTTTTGCTTTCTTCCTGCCTTCCTCTCTTTTTTCCTCCCCATCAAATCTACCTCCATGGATCGTGAAAACCTTGGAAACAGCTTAGGTTTTTAAGCTGTTGAGACCACTCCCAATCCTTCTTACCACCATCCTCCCCTTCTTTCCTGCTGGACCCCAATCCATCCCTGCCTGGCCGCTGCCTCTTGTCTTGTCGTTAACTGCAGGCTCTCCAAAGCGCCTTTCCTGGGCTCGTACTGGGCTTAGTGGAGTCCTGGATCATGGCCAGGGCTCCGAAGCACTATGGCAATCTCAACCAGAATAGATTCCTGCAGTCATAACTTTGGTGACAAAAAGCACCTATTTTGTAATCATTGTGAGATTCTCCTTTCATGGAATCATGGGATGCTTTGGGTGGGAAGGGCTCTTCAGAGCCCACCCAGCCCAGCCCTGCAGCGACAGGGACAGCTTTAACCAGCCCAGGGTGCTCAGAGCCCCGTCCAGCCTGGCCTGGGATGGTTCTGGGGATGGGGCCTCCACCGCCTCTCTGGGCAACCTGTGCCAGTGCCTCACCGCCCTCACTGTAAAACATTTCTTCCTTATGGCCAGTCTAAATCTATTCTCCTTTAGTTTAAATCCATCACTCCTTGTCCTGTCCCAACAGGCCTTGCTAAAAGCTTGCCCCCACCCTTCCTATCAGCCCCTTTTCACTCTCCGCTGCCAGGACACTCTCACAGCGCAGAATTATACCTCATCAGTAGTCTTCTCTACTTGGGGTTCAACTCTAAGCGGTGCGGAAAGATGAATTCCCTTGGAACCACGTTCCCTTCAAGCTGGTGGAACGGTGTCCATGAGCTTTAGCAGACGGTGTGGTCACCGAGGTGGTAGGAAGCAGCTGCAGCTCCCTCCCCATCAACAACAGTCGAGCACGTGGCTCGACTTCGGCTCCTGAAACGGTCATTAGTAATGATGCATCAAAAAGTTTTTGATGAGTGAATGATAAAAGTAAACAGGACACAGTAATAATCAGCCTTTATTTATAGCTAGGTAAAACACCACTGCTGTCAATTTTACAAAGTGACTTTGAAGGAACTTTTTAAAGGGGATGTTGAGAACATTTCCCCCCTCCCACTTGCAAACAACCGTAACCATTATTGATAGCATTTCTAAAATGGCAGGTACAGAGAAACAGAGACTGTTATTTTGTGTCAAAATTGGTTTATGGCGCCATATTTTTCCCTTGTTTAAGGCAGCACCACTCATTTACAACATTAAACAGCGTGATTTATGTACTTTAGCAGAGCTTACTACATTTAAATGTTTTAGGCATTTCATTTTTACAACATACCTTGTTCCAATATAATCAATGTGCTTTTTTCTTGGGCTGTGATAGGAATGCGGTTTGTGTTTTATAGCAAAATCAATATAAGAATTAATGGGTGACGAACAAAGTAAATTGTAAAAAGTACAGAGGGGTTGTGAGATCTCTTTTGCTATATCGATTCCATTAGCATTAAGTTGCCCAGTTGTACACAGTTTCATATTTGATAAGCAAGCAGCAGACTTCTTATTCTGCCAAAGACAAAATGGGCGAACTTCAGCACTGAAATAGCTGTGCCAAAGTCATTGAGGTTAAAGCAAGAATGGACACGAGCCAAGGTGGGCGCTGAAACACGATGCACTTTAGAAGCAGCAGCCGTAAACGTCAGACGGTCGCGAGCGGGTGCCACTCTGACTTTTATTAAAGGCTGTGATACTTGAGAGATGACATTCTCGGCTGGTTTATACTGCGGGGTTATACGTTTTCTAATTAATTCCAAAAAATGACGAGAAGAGAACACTACTCCGTAGTTTTCTTGCTAGTAGATGAAAAGCAACGTTTCTTTTTTTTAAATGCACGCGACCTAGATTTCTTGTTAGAGACGTAAACAGGGAGGAGCTCTAGCAAGCTACAAGCAATGTAATCTGGAAAACATTTTTTCTTTCCTTTGCTGCCTTTTCTTTCCTGAATGTTACCCTTACTCTTGACAAGGGTACATGTGCTAGTGCCCAGAAAGACCCCCCTCAAAATACTTCTAGAGTCGAGTTCCCCACGCGAGGCTCCTGGCAAAGCTAATGCAATGCTTTCCTGTGAGCCTCCTGCCCGGCGCGGGGTCCCAGGCTGTGGGCCAGCACCCCACGCACCCAGCACCCGCTGCACAAGCGACACCGAGCAAGGGATGGGCTCGCAGCTCCTGCCCTCCTCGCGGGTCCCCTTCTGCCTTTGCACCGCAGGCACGCTCCTACGGCCTCGTCCGCAGCTTCCGCACCTGCAAAATTCAAGCCGCTCTCCGCAATACTCATACACTCGGATCCATGGAAAACAAACAGATTTGCGGAAAACTAACCCGTTTGGATCAAACATGTTTGCAGACACCTTTCCAAGTGTCCGGTTAACTCTAATTGTTACTTAGCACACTGACTCATATTTCTGTTTCACAGCCTGTATCAACAAATCGCAATGGTGACCTTTCCACACTTAGAAGCGTCTATGATCATTCTTATTCTGAAGAACAGATTAGATGCATCTGTTCATTTTTCCACATTACTTTTCAAAGCTATGACCCAATAAAGCAATTACTGTTCAAATCAGGCTCTAGATATCTTCCACAGCCAACAGTAAAGCATTCTGGGGTGCTGCAGCATCTGTTACTATTCTCATCTTCTCCCTTTCCTTTGGGAACACCCTTTTCATTTCCATAACCATCCACAGGTTTTAATAGATCGCAGCAAACAGGTCCAAGAACGGTAGTCATGACGTACATTTTCTGCAAGAATATTATCCTCCAAATGTTCAAAATCATTTTTACATGGCACCTTTTGTTCACTCTTTGTTATTTGAAGTCTGAAAGTTTATTGCTCTTTGGGATGTACTTGGAGCAAAATAATTTAATTATATTCTATTTCAAAACAAATTGTTGATACAGACTCAAAGTGCCAGTAATTAGATAATTTCACAGTGCATATTCCATTATCACTGTCATACTTAATGACTGTTTATTTGAAGAGTCCTTCTAGCACTGCAGCTACCCCAGTACTAAATATAATAATAGATGGTGTGACGGGTAAGGTTCACCCATTGCTCTCGTATTTAAAGTAACGAGCTCTGGAGAAATTTCTACTCAAATGTGGAGATTTAGATGGCAAGGATTAAAATGCTGGTCTTAATGAAAGCCGTAATAAAATACTCATTGACTTCCCAGCGTTTAAATATAATCAGTTCCTTGCAAGTGAAGGTGATTAGTGACATAAACTAAGTACTAAATAAACAATTATTATTAGCTCTAGCTAGAGTGCCGAAAGGGCTAATGTAGAAAGACCCTGTTTACTCACTCATGGGTCCCTTAACCCAATTAAAAGTGCATGCTACATCCACCAAATCTGCAGCAGAGCACTCGGCAGAAAGCTTACAAACAGGAACCCCTGATCTCTGCAAGTCCTGCCCATCTCCACACGCCTGGAGAAGAGGATTGGGGTCCCCTGGCCACACCTACCGTGGGAGGACAGGGGGTGGGAGCAGAGATCTTCCACCACATCTTCCACCAGTTCCAGCATTGGCAGGGAAAGGGCAAACCCTGCCACCTCTGTGGGAAGGGTGCTGATACCCCAACGCCAGCTTCTGCTGGGGCATGCCAGAGGGGCTGGGCGAGGGGCCCCATTCCCCCTCCTTCCTCCTGAGAGTCCCACCTGCTGCAGTCCTAATGTCACTGGGATTTGGGGTCATTATGCCATGAACTTCCAGTGGGTCACTTCTGGAGCAAAGCACAAAAAATTCAGTGGCACTTTCTGATTTAACAGAGGTAGGATTTTAAAATTTTTCTTTTTTTTTTTTTTTTTCAAGAGAGCAAGATATGCAGATAATACAATGAATTTTTTATGAATCTATTAAAATACTGCATAATTATCCATCTATATTTTTGTCATAACTGATTTTGATTCCTTTTTAAGTTGTTGACGACTCGAGATACACAGACTACTGCTTAAACCATGCACCACAAAACATAGTGGTTGCCAACCTCATAGCACAGGATTTTATGATTCTAGTGTTACTCAGTAAGGCGTGGACTAAATCTAAGCTTGCTTAGTGAGGCTGCTTGGAGGAAGCACCAGCTGAAGTATCCATCAATATGCAGTGATCTCAGCCCCTAGCAGCTGGAGCATTATGGGCTAGATATTAAAGATGGTTAGCTTCCAACACACTTAGCTTAGCAAAGTGTTGGGTAAATACAATTTTCTGTTAAGAAAACAAATACTGCTTTATTGGTGGTGCACTACAGCTGGAAATTAGAGGGAGCTCTACAAAAAGCTTTGGGTTTGGTTGACTTACTGTGGTGGAGGAGAAGCCGAGGTCTTTATCCTAAATAGCTTGATGGAAGGAACGTGCTACTATTTATTAATAGTGAGGTGACTTTAACAACCATCAGGAAACACAGCCAAGGAAAACACCCTCTACATTGTCAGACATGGCTCTTCAAAATGCATTAGGAGACATTTTGCCCAACGCGCCGAGAATTATCCTTTTTATTTTAAATTAGATATTAATTTGAACAAGAGAGCTAACTTGGTTATATTTCTGGTCAGTGGAAAATATAATGCCATACTGTATTGACATAGGTGACAGAAACTAAACTCCTTAATACAGAGACAAGCGTTCTCCCAACATGACTGTAGCACCATAACATGTTCAGAAATGCCCTGGCATTTTCTGTGGCTTTTGGCTTTGTTTTGGCTTGCTGCACGGTCGAGAGCACGTGCTGCAGCCGGTCCATCTCAGGTACCAGCTAATAACCCACACGTTATCAGCAAAAATGCATAACCACCAACTTCTCCCTGGTTTTACCTGAGCAATATCTTTGCTTCGGCACTGATTGGTGCAGCAGTTTCAGAAATTTAATGTCTCTGAGCTTTCATCTCATGATCAGATTCAGGTGAGTCTGGTGAAGGGATTCAGAAGTGGCCGGGCAGGAGGTGAGGAAGGAAGGCAAAAAGCACAATCTCATAACCCTCATTTCCTTAAAACATTAGGCCTGCAAGGAAAAAAAAGATTAAAATATAAAATACATAAAGGAACATTACAATAACAGCCATCTGAATATGCAGGATGTCATCCGCAGCCTCCTTTCCCCTTAAGTAAAGAAACTGTCAGATAATGGCCAAATAAATCAGTCAGCGTTATCAGCCGCGGCTGCTGCCCATGCCTGTGAAGTGCAGCGTAAGCTCTGCTCCAAGACTTATGAAGCACTCCAAAATTCAGATTGTTCTCCACCAGGCACGCTGAGATCTGGATATCATATTTCACTTTTTAATTAAAATATATTTTTCTCTCCCGATCTACAGAAGGAAAAACAACATAAAAGTAATTGAGACTTCACGTTTCACATGTCAAATCATGATAGCTTTTCTTATTCACTGGCATGCCAAATAAGTACTTATAACAAGATTCACCATCAAAAGCAAGCTGCCTCCTTTCCAAGGATGACGGAATCAGGCTTAGATAAAATAGGAACCAGCTCATGCTCAAAATGAATCCCGGTGTCAGGCTGCTGCACCTTTGCAAAGTCCTTCATCTCTTTAAAACCTGCCATACTTCATTATAGTATATGGTGAAATGCACCAGCCTCTCCAGGCATTTCACAAAAATTACCTACTAAAGCAGACAGTATTCAGAAATTAATGCCTTTAGTACCCACGAGCAGGACTGAGCCATATATTGCAGGCTGTAATTTCAAGGTCTCATTCACCCCTCCCTGGTATCAAGTATTTTGTTGTAGCCTTTTTGTGGAGAGCTTTTATTTCCACGGGCTTCTCAGCCACTAATACACCGTTGAAAGGAAAAGCGTAACAAGCAAACAAAGAAAAGAATTTCCTGCCCTTGGAAGGCACTGCAGGTTGGAAGGGATATGAAACCACGGGATATGAAACCATGGGATATGAAACCACGGGACACATCTCCTGCGATGGGGAGCTGCACGGCGGAGGGACCGCTCCCGCAGCACGGGAGGGTTGCAGTCCTCGGAGCGATGGGCTTCATGGCGCCTGGCCAGAAAACAAGGTTTAAATTCCCCTTTTATATGCACACATAAACCGCATTAAAAACGAAGCTTCAACACTTGTTTTTATTCTTATAGGGATTTTTAACAACCCTCCTAGTGCTGGGGGGTGGGAACGCCGCCACCCTGGGATGATCTTCTCTTTTGAAACGGATAGTGCAAAACTTGCTGTAATTTAAAATGTACCTGCCTCTGCCATGATGCCTCGTCAACTGCAGAGGTAATTTGGCAATATAAGTTCTGCAAACTTGGAAAATACAGGACTGAATGGTGCAGAAATAATGATTAGTGTAGGAAGATTTGAAAGAAGCGCGAGATCACTGTTGAGGAATGCCGAATATGCCCATTACCTCAGCTTAATGGAGCACTTCCAAGTCTAAACAATTAATTTTCTGGAGATTTTCTATAGCTTCCTGAAGATCAGAGCACAGGCACGAACTCCCAACACCAACCCAATTTCCTTTCCATGATAGCTTTTCAATTAGTCTAGGTAGAGCAGGTATAGAAAATATAGCACTTGTATCAACCTATATACCTTTGCAAAAATTTTCAAAAGCAAATAACTGGTCTTAAGGCTGGATAAATAGTAAAGGATTGTTATTGTGCTGCATCTAAGACATTAGAAACCTTTTCAATTACTGTCGTTTAATTTTCTTACTATTTTCATTTGTTAGCTCCACCTCATTTTGGATCCATTCTTTTATTTCTACATTAAATCTGATTAGTTCAGAGCCACGATCTGACCATGCCTAAAGTCCGTGGACAGCTGGGACATCAGACACAAAAAAAGGGATTAGAAACCCCACACTTAGCATGCTCTGTCTCCTACCTACTGAAAGGCTGTTACAGTAAATGCAAAACCAATGTGGCCTGACACTGGTGAAAGTTAGAAGACTAGGAGACATAAAACACATGAGTTATTTTGTACATTAGGTAGCAAACTGAGTTCTCCTTTAACCACTTAATTACCTTTGGCTGACAGGAAAAAACATTGCTATGAAAATTAGTATTATCTTTATTATGGATGTGTCCCTGAAGATGCTGATGCACTGACTTATATATCCATGTACGGGGCCTGGAAGCAATGAAATAATTCTACCTTGTGAGCAGATGCAAAGGTTTTGTACTATCGCCAAGGATTTATTACGTAGTTTAACAGTCATTACTTAGCATCATCTGCTCTCTTTATATATTCTCTATCACCATACCCATTTTCCTCTTTCAGCCTTATTATCTTATGTATATGAAGGAAGAATATAAAAGGGCGATGGGTAGTGGAAACATAAACCAGCCCTAACTGGCCACAGGCAAGTCAAGCTCAGCTCCCCCGGGCTCAGATAGAACAGCCTCAGCGTAAGGCACATCGGGTATACGACACAATTCTAGCGCAGTGCCCGAGGGAAGGACAACCTGATGCTTAAAGCAAAGCGGGATCTGCCTTGCCTTCCCTCTTTGGTGGTACTTTCAGACACCTACACGCTTTTTCCAGCACCTCAGTTCTCCACCCATTAAACAAGGACAACATTGCTGCCATTCTGCCAAGACCAAGCTCAGGGCTTCTGCATCTTTCTTTTTTTATGAAAATTATTGACGTTAGTGGTTATCATCTAGGCAAAGCATCTGTATTTTCACATGCTGGTCCCGGAACACAGCTAAAACATAAACACTGCGCATGGCTCCCCTTTCTTGGAGGCTCCAGAGCTGATGCTGCCAGACAGGAGTATGAGGTTAAAAAAAAAAAAAAACCAAACCATCTCCTTATTGTTGCTGAGATTGCAGGACCCTCTGCAGAGAGCTGTGCGCAGCAGAGGAAATAGCAGCATGTGGGACATCTGCCCTGAACAGGCGTTTTGCTCCAGCACTGAGATAAAGAAATGGTCAGAACTATCTCCGGTAGCATCTGCTGCCACTGTACATAGAATAAATCATTAATATTTCAGAGCAGCAGGCTAGGTGTCGCAGTGTTAGTGGTTACCTGCACATACACAAGATTTCCTCTTTCAGTATTCGCTTTTCCAGCATCCCTTCCATCCAAAGTTTTTGGACATTTGTCTGCATGATTCCTGTTGAATTTTATGAATTTTAGACTAGGTAAATTTTGGAGCATGCAACAAAACGGACTCCACTCTGGAGTTAGTTTTAAAAGGTTTGTTGCCCCCTCTCCATTTCAGAATTTGTATGGCATTTCTATTGCTTTTAGACTTTATAACAGAAACTTTAAATACTCCAGGTCTTGTAACTCATTTAGTTACCATTTTTTGTATTTTTTCAATGCCGCCTTCTTACAGTTATCCATAGATCTTCAGAAAATATATCAGAAATACCTATTCTGCAAATACGTGACCTTTGCAAACTTTTCTATTCCAAGCAAGTTGCAGGGCATTGGGAAGAGCAAAAATGAGATGAAAGTCTTCAGTTTCACTGCATTGGCAGAGCAGGGTGTTCACCGCTGTGGAGTGTCTGCCAAATGCAAATACAACAGGATGACCAGGGAAATGTGTGTCTATTTGGGGTTGTCTGCCCATTGTGTTGCACACTCCAAAATTTACCTAGTTTATAATTCATAAAATTCAACAGGAATCATGCAGACAAATGTCCAAAAACTTCAATATGCAAAAATACTGAAACAAACAAATAAGAAGAGCCTTGGACATCCTCTGCCCGAATACCGTAGCTCAAAAGCTACTGGCCAGCTACTCACTGTGCTTAAATTCCGCCGTGCATTGACATTTGAGCACTTGGGTTGCTTTCAGTTTAACCCACTTAGTTTCCTTCTAAAAGTAAATCCATAAATTCAGGCCATGCCCTAAGAGAAACCGGCATTAGGCTATCATCATAGTAATGTTAAAGCCTACTTTTGGAAAGGTAGACTTCCCAGCAGCGAGGGACATGCAGCCTAATTTACACTGCACCAAACAACAGGGACTCTGAATTGAGATGTTTAAGAAAAAAATCAAAAAAAAAAGTGTTGATGGGGAGAGATGCTCACTGAACCGACTGCAGAGGACACTAACCCTGGACACAAAGGCTTGCACGGACTGTGCTGCCAGCGATGCGTCCCTACGGCCCCGTGGAGTCACCTTGAAGCCACCGGCAGCTGGCCAGGTGGGAAGGATGAGCCATGCAAATCCAGCTGCAAAGTCGGGATCTGAAATTACTGATGAAAGTTTTCACCCAAAGCCCATTATCATAGGGTTAAAGAATATAAAATGCAATTTCTTTCACACATTTAAGCATGTAACCGTGTGCTATCGCTATAATCCTACCTTAATTTAAAAGTCAAATGTGTGGAAAGCTGCCTCAGAAATGCTCTACTCCAAGCATCGTGGTGACCGACTAGGAAACGGGAGGACCGGCATGGGAACCCTGTCAAAAACTGCGTGTCAGATACATCCTTCTCAAAGCGGGCTTTTAGGAAGCAGCAAGTTACCTTGCATCTCTCACCACCGAGCTGGAGCAATGATCTTCGTGCATTTTAATTTTACTAGGTCTTATTTTTCAATGATTTTCCAGGCCCTGCTCCAGAAGGACTAAAACCTTTCCTGGGTGTAAGATGTTCACAAGCACAAAGAATGGTCAGGTTGAATTTTTAAAAAGGCTTGGAGATTTGGGGCAGCAGAAATAAAGAATCCTTCTGAATTGTATATAATATCACCATGAGTGATAAAATACAGAGAAGAGCTGCTGGACAGAGAGCCCTCCACTCTGCTGCAGGCATCTTCGTCCCACATGCATGGGAGATCTTCCTCTACCTGTCAGGGTCAGTCTGACAGAGCTTCAAGCTAGCATCAGGAGAACTGTTTATTTTATGTGTGAAAATACACATAGATTTAATATAATAGGTATCGTTTCACTGAAAAAACATTCAAAAGATGCATTATTATTTGCAGGCTGATTTTCCTTTTTTCTGGTTGTCATTGCACCTCCTGAAAAAATAGTGATTGAGTGTCTTAGGTACATATCCCTGAATGACATTTTCCTGCTAACACTCGGAAGCCCACATGTAAGGGTGTGTGCGGGGTTACAAGATTTCCTTCCCCAGATGAATTCATTCAGTCCAACTCGGCTGAAACGTCAATGGAGCAATGCTAAAACCAGGTTCAGGGTACCCCTGGTCTGCACAGTATTGAGCATTTCCACGTCTGCAGGGAAAGTCTTTTGCTGCACAAAAGGTTTTGAAACTCACCTCACAAGGACCATTTTGCCAAAGAGTCTCTGCAGGCCTGTGAAGGTGGGGTGAGAGCTTTGTGAAGCACATACCATCATCTCCTGAACCCATCATGCTCCTTAAACTCCACTGCTGTGGACTAAATGCTCGTCTACAGCAGGTACGGCAGTGCCCCAAGGGCTGTGGTCACCTGCAAAACGAACGGGGTTCATCAGGAATCCAAGTGAACCTTACTGAGGAAAACAGGTGAAGATGTTATCAACCAAAAGGAAATTACCAGTGTGCCAGTCCTCAGGGGAAGAAAAAGTACCTGAGAGGTACTACAAAGCCCAGGACAAACGCGTGAAATCCCAAATACAGCCGGGGGTTGCCCAGAGACAATCTCTGATGGTTTACATTCACGTATTTTGCTAAAGTAGAATCTCTGCTGAGGACCCTCAAAATAAGACAGACCACCAAGCTGATATTTCAAGCCCCTGTTTTGGAGACAGTCTGTGGGTTAACAAAGAGAGACTTGCAGCCCTTTTCCAATCAAACGTAGCACCATCTCCACCGAGCTCTGACCCAGGCCCATCCTGCGCTACCTAAACTCACCCTAAATCCCACCTTGAATCACGTGGAGTAGCAACAACCCTCCGTTGATGCAGTGTCCAAGAGCCCTGACATTACCTTCCCTCTAAAAAACACATGGTGGGAAACAGGACACCTCTTCCTTTTGCAATTTGTTGAAATTTTTGAATTTGATGCCACTGTGGAAAGGCAAATGCAACCTCCGTTACATGTGGTGGTGTTTCTCTCTTGCTTGTAGGATGGACTTTGGTCCTTAGTTATTGCCAGGTGCTGGTGGGCCCATGAGATGGTTGTTCCCCTGGCTCTGCCAGGCATCCTTCTCTCCAAAACCCGCAGAAACAGTCACGGCTGAAGTTCAGACTGTGACAGCAATTTCTCACACTGTGACCGGGGTCACTGTTGAGCCTATTGCATTAGAACTGAAATAAAAAGGGAAAAAAACAGAGATTAATCTGAAATAAAAGCATAACTAAATGGTGTGTGAAAACTAAATTGCCATATCACAGCTTAGTGCCCAGCCCAGATCTGGGTATTATCAGCACTTATGATACAACAAGCCATTGACTCATCAGTGGCATGACAGTTAACTGCTCTGCTGACAAGCATAAATCTATTCCACCACTACTTTGTATTATTAATTAGGGGAGGGGGGAGCTGCATTTGTAGCACATCTAAGTGGCTCATCTACTGCCTAATGTGAAAGGTTTTATTTGGCTTGAAAAATCATCTATTTAAATTGTGCATCAAGGTCATAACACATGGGTAGTTTCATTCACCGTGGCATTTTGATGGTGGCTGCGCAAGTTGTGAGCTTATACGCCAGATCATTATTTCCCACACATCAACCAGAGAAGCAAATAAACTTTTGATTCATAATGGGAATACAATGGAAGCAAGCTGAAAGCCTGCCCTGAACAGCTCTAATTAAAGGTATCAGGAGTTAAGGTACAAGCTTGCAGAGGGATAACAATATAAATCTACTCAGTCTCTACAGAAATATTTATCACTGTCCCCCAGTACCACTACATGTGTGTGTGTGTTTGATCAATATTCAGTATTGCCTCCACTTTACCTGAAGCCTGTGCAGTATGCTAAATTAGCTTTTTCTATTACCGTATCAAAGGTATGTTTGAAATTGAACATCACTGTAATTTAGCTGAAATTACAGGCAGACCAGGTCTGTCTTGATCAGCTTGCAAAACCCTCTACATTAATCATATTAAAGACATTGCAGATGAACAAATCAGCAATGCAGGCAGAAAACTGGCTGCCTTGGAGAAAGTCCTCACATGCTCCTGACACTGGAGACACGGGGTTGCCTATCTGCCGCTGCAGGTGGCTGTGGGCCATGCTAGCACCTCGCCCACCAAGCCTGTCCCCTTCCCCAGTCCCCAGCACCCAGCAGTGTTCCCCCATCCCCATCAACATTCATCATCACCAAAGCATCACCCAGATGCTAAAGGCTGGATGCAATTACACCCACACTAGATGTTTTGGCCTGATTTGAAAACACCATGATTTACTCTAAGATCATGCAGCAATTAATTTTTCCAGATATCTGTCAACAGCTGAAGATGCATGGCATTGTGCAGATGGCTCGAGACATGCAGCAGGACCGGCTAGCTCAGACCCGCGTGCCGGTACCCCCAACAACATGGGCGTGGGTGGCTGGAAGAGCCGGTGGCAGGAGCTTCCACACATCCAGCTGAACTTAGGCAGCATCTACCCACAAAAGATGGGGTAGATACATCCAATGCCCTTCCTGACCCCAACAGGTGTTTGCCTCCTGGTTCTGTTCTTTGCTAAGACCAGAAGCTCTTGTCTTTGTCTTCTCCAGCACCTTCAGCCTTTGCTGCCCACCTCCTGCTTGGCCTCAGACATTTATTGTTCAGTAGGAATTTCTCTTTTTTTCTTTCGGTGACTCCCTGTCGCTCAGGATCTTTCTTTCTGATTTTGACAATCTTTAAATTATGTCCTTAAAATAAACTTCACAATCAGCAATATATAAATTATAATTTCCTTCTCCACATGCTTCAACTATTATCTTAATCAAGCAATCATGTCACTTCACATATAGCCCCTCATTATCCAAGTCGTGCCCTGTTTGTATTATATCATCCTTATCTGATGGCACACCAAACCATCTGGCAAATCCTCAGAGCTAATGTGATCCTGAGTCCCTAAATATCTTCCAGTTCTTTGGTGCTGCAAGAACTGATTTCTACATAGAGCAATGCCCATTAGATGATCTCCAGCTGATAAGATGGCTTTCTATACACGTCCACCACATTATCTGAGTTTTTAAACAAGACCTGAAAGAAGGAAAGCGTCACTGCGCTAAATACCCAGTGGCCTAGGGTACCACCTTATCTTTAAAACGAAACTCTCTAGAAAAGGTCTTTGCTGGGAACACTTGCACAAGTGAAGCTGGCAACATTTGGACTGTTGTTGGAGACATTTTAAAAAGCGTAAATTCTCCATGGGATGGCCATGCATTTGTGTGGGATGTGCTCCTTCAGCTCAGAAGCACCCTTAGCAGCAGGCACAGAATACCTACCCCATGCAACGCAGACTCCTGCTCCTGCAAGCACATCCGACCACTCAGCCGGCAGCGGAGCCAGTGACACTTTTCCAGACAACCACTGCCCAGGAAGAATATTTCTAACATGGAAACATCCTATTTGTATGCTCGGAGCCAGCCCGCCCGCTCGCCCAGCACCCGGCCTCCCTCTACGCATTATTAATGAGCAGCAACATCAGTTTCCAGTTTTCAGTCAGCTAATTTGTTCCCACAATCATGATTCCAAATATCACATGAATAATTCAGCAAGTTATTTTAACTGTAGTTAGATAAGCCTGTTAGCCATCATAAATTTAAATAAATTATCCTTTTCTCACACATGAAGGTGCAAAGGCAGAGCACCTTGCCAGGTGGGATATACCTTTCTGCATCTTCGGTAATACATGAGGTACCTGACGACTCAAAGCCACGTGGAAGTGTGCCCTAAAGAGCCCCTCTCTGGTCTGTGGCAAGGAAAGGGGGAGCCAGCCCCTGCCACCAGCCCCGCTCAGTGCCAGGGGACATCTGGGTCACCATGAGTGCCTCAGACGTGAGATTTCAGTGTCACAAATGTCCCGAGTTGAATGGTGAGCATACCCCAAAGATGGAGAGGCTTGGCTTGGTCCTGCCCCTCAGGAGCTATTGGGTTCTGCTCAGCCACCTTATTTCCTTTACAGAAGCCAAACACCTTCCTCTCTCACTCACTACATTCCTTTGAAAGAGCAATTCTACAGTAACTCAAGACTTCAGGTCTATAGCCTCCCTTAGGCTTCTCATTGCAGGATCCCATTCGGTGCTTTGAAATTCCTCCTTCTCCTGCATCTTTGAGAAGCAACAAGGTGTGCTGCCACCAGCGCCCCGGGGCTACGAAAGGAGAGGTATGGCCAGGCGTCTTCTGTCACCGGCACTGCTTGCTTTGATCACAGGACTCACCTTGCTCTAGAGAAGAGGAACAGCTCCATGTGACCCCAAATTTCTTCATTCCTATGAGGCGCTGCCTCCCCCAGCAGAAACCAACAGAAGAGGATGAGATACCGCAAAAAAAAGAAAAAAAACAACCAATGCACAAATAACCCATGTGAAGCAGCTGTTATAAGCACGATTTTCATAAAAGTAACCTCAGTGGTAAGTGACACTCTGCAGATGTAAATTGTTTCTGGCTTTCAATATGCCACATGAGGAACAACCTTGTGCTGACACATAGAGTTGTGTGAGGGGATGTCATGGCAAGCTAGCAACAGATTTTTGCAGCAAAGCCACCAAGCTGTTGTCTTCATCACAGCAGTAAACAACTGTAAATAATATATAGGAAATCTAATTTTAGTAGGTGAAGAAAAGAAATTACAATACCAGTCTTAGTTAAATTGCTGGTAAGAGATTTTTTCCAAAGATTGCAGCTGAAGGTGCAGCTGAAGGTGCAGACATTTAACGGAACATTAACAAATAGACTGAGGTTTATAATTCACAACAGGAGAAAACATTGCAAAAAATATCAAGCCTTGGGTTTTCTGGGACTAAGACACTCGCTGACTATTAGGGATTAGGATCAGCTGTTGAGAGGCAGGAGTAGATTCTCTCACACCTGCCTATGGTGGGGCTTTTACAGCATCTGGTATCCACCACCGTATGAAACACAGGTCTCAGACTCAACAAGGGCTGGAGTGGAGTCACTCAGGTGATTTTTAACATCCTTGCCTCTGCACAGATGTCACTAACTATGGGGGAAAGATGTGTAGCTCCTTAATATCGCAGATCTAAAGAAGCAGTTTAAAATTAAATTGGTGCAAGTACAGAAGGAGCTTACTTTCAAACATTGCTTGGGAAGCATAGAGAATAAAAAGGTATTTTTCAGTCTAGTTGTCCAATTTCTTTTTTAAAAAAGCAAAAAAGGATATGAAATCTCTGTGAAAGGGAGCCAGCCTGTGGGTTGGGATTATTCTGATTTCTGAAGCAAACACAGAATGTCAACTGCCTCATATCTGTGGGCTACACAGACAGATTCAATAACCTGAAAAATGATGGACTTTTTCCTTCACATTCATTGCTACACACAATACGTGGCAGATACACATTCGTATCAATCATGGCAGTAATTTTCTTTAGAATATCTTTTCAAGTGAACAGTATCGGGTTCTGCTTTCTCAGCAAGAGGCACTGCTAGGGTCAACTTGTTGCCCTGCCTGGAGCTCCACGTGCCAAAGCAGGGCAGTACGGCCCCCGGCGCTGGGTGATCTGAGTCAGCTTCAAATGGAAATAAGAGCCAAAACCACACTTAACCTAGCTGGAAAAAATATTTATAACTCTGTAAAAATAGGAAATGTGCAAGGGAATGACTCAGTCACAGCCATCCTACAGACTGAAGGGCACATGAACATCTACAGATGCTTTCTAATCCTTCTCGGTAACTCTCATTTTCCCAGCCCATTTTTGTTGTCCTTGTTCAAATGCCTTTTTCCTGCCCCTGTTTCTCCTCACCTTCCAGCTCCTGTCTTTGCCATTCCCTTCTCACTCAGGTCTGTCCTTCTCTAAATCCTCCTGCTTGCTGTCCTGCCCTTTCTCATCTGTAACTTTCTGTCCCAAGATACCGCAGTTCCCTATGTCTACCTCAGGAGAGCTGAGAAGCGGGACATCACTTTTGACCCTGTCCTCCATTTCAGCGCCCATTTTATCCTTCCGCTGTACCCACCTCTACTCGCAGCTGTGTTTAATATTGCTGAGCTCCCTCGTCTTCACCCTCCTTAGGCACAGGATCTAAAGCTTTCTTCTCACTCCCACAGTGCTGAAGGCAGAGGTACCCCAAATGTGCAAGCAGCTCTGTTAGCAAACCCCGTAGCACCCTAGGGATAGCCATGGAGGTGAGGAGTCCGAAATGGGGTGCCCGTGTCCTCACACAGTGATCAGTAGGTGGAAGCAGGGGTTGAGGTTTTACCCCAACCCTGCCATGGACTCACTGCACAGAGCGAGTCCCTCGGATCTAAAATGAATCTCAGACCCTGCTGGACTATTGCAAGACTCAGTTAATAAATATTAGTGAAACGCAGAGATCCCTGGATGAAAACTGTAGTGGAGGTGTAGACTGCCACGTTTCATTAATTTCTTATTATCTTATAAGGGCTTCACTGGAGCCTAGAGGACTGCATGAATAGTGCATGAATCTGAAGAGCTTGCTGTCAGCCTCACCTTCAACTTGAAAATGTGGCTTGTTGGAATCTGGACTTGAAGGATCCCTTGGCAGAGGATGGATAACATGCCCAGGAGCTGACCCCATCCGTTGGGAGGGGGCTGGCTTCTCACACTCTTTTGGAGTTCAGCACAATGTAAATAAATCACATTTAATTAAGAGGAAAACCCTTCCTGAAGGTGGAACAAGCATGCTGGAGCGATGCATGAAAGTGATGGACTGTGCAGGTAGAGCAGGAATGGTCACGCAAGAGGCTGGAGGTGACAGGAGAGAAAGGATCCCGCTTTTTAGAGGATACTCCAGTAGGCAGCAAAGCAGCCGTTGTCCAGCACCTCCAGTCACTCCAGAACCCATAAAAGATTTCTGCTACCTTCTCACTGAGAAAGAAAGGCTCCCAGCTACCAGAGGAAAGCACTAGGGCTGCAGTTTTCCTTTTCTAGGAAACTTGCTCTGCCTACACATCGGATGGGATCTGGTAGGAAACACAACGCTGCCACAATTGCTGCTGCATCACTCTCTGAGCAATGAAGTGATCTCTGTTATTGCTTTAGAGGGGCTTTCCAACGACTTCTCTAATCATGCAAGGTAACTTAATTTGTTTGTCAGCACTTCACCGTGTTATTTTAAAGGAAAATTATACCTTTTTTGTTTAGCTCAGCAGTTTGAAAGTTCATATGGCTGAAACATGGGAACATCTCTCGCCAGGAGAGGTAGTAGCAACCAGGTTCTGAAAACAATATTTTAAATCACCATTGGCATATTTTTATAAGGATAACAGTTCTGGTATCAACTAATTTGCTAAGAAACACAGCGCTATTGCAACATTTGCACAGAGAGTGTGAGGAGACCCGTGTGCCAGCCATTTAATCTCATTTTCCCACCAGCTCCAGCATAGCTCTGGTACCCAAACCCACACCTACACACATTCTGTACCTTGCATGTTTCCCAGCTGAAGCCCAACTACCTGGAGAATGCCAGTTTCCAGGTAAGCAAGAATGCTGGGCAGCATGTGAAAAACACCAAATCACGGATTCTGGCTTTGGCTGTTCTTGGCACTGTATGTTTTCCCTCCTGAAATTTAAAATTTTATTGTGTCAGAGAGACTCTACTACTTATTCCTCAATACAGTCTGATTCTTACCCCTCTCCATTCTCAACCAGTGATCTGAGAAGACAGGCAAGACTTTAGAGACCATCATGAAAATGCCAGCTGCTATTCCAGGGATGAAGCCTTATCTCAACCCCCCGTTGCAGTTAACCAAACTAGTTAACATTGTCACTCCAGGTGAAATACTAGTATGGAAGCAAAACTGTCCGCTGTGTCAGGCCAATATTCTCTGAGGGTCAGACAGTGGACCCTGTGCGACTGCCACCAACAAGAAGTCAATGAGAGCAAAAGTTGGATTTCTTGGAGAACAGCGAAGTGCAGAGAGACTTGGAAGCAGAATTAATGGAGACCTAATAAATGGAAGTGGGTCCAGGGATCTCCTGTGTATCCCATACAGCCAGCTCCCAAATCTCTGCCCCTGCCCATGCAGCTGCTGGGCAGCACAAACCACAGTTGATCTCCAGCCGCTTCCTACTGAAACACACAAGACGAAGGCAAACACCAGCAGCACAGACAGAGACTGGGGGTGTTTTTGGGGTGATGGTGGCACTGACATCTCGGCTTGGGGCTCAGAAGGAGAGCTGGGCACCAGGGTGCAGCTGGAGCAGGAGGTGCTGCCTCGGGTGCGGCAGCAGGGATGCCGATAGCTCTGCTGCACTAATTCCAGCCAGAAATGTGCGTGCATCCCGCTACACAAAGCCCTTTCAGATGTGAACGACTCAAGCATCACCGAGCTGGTCTTGGGTAGAAGCCTTTTGATGTTGCCCTCCCTCACTTCACTGCCTGCTCCTGCTCAGCCTCGGGTTTTGTTTTGGCACTAATGCTGGCCTCGTATTGCAGGAAAAAGCTTTAGCATTTTAATAAACCCAGGGGCTCCTCAGACCACTGGAAGTACAGACATTGATGATCTTCACATTAGCAACAAGGACAAAACTTTCATTTTCCTCCAAAACCACAGGTTCTTACAGCCCTAAAAGAAAATCTACTGGGTGTCAGCAGTGCAGGGCCAGCAGCACATGGCAGAGCTGCTCTGCTTCCAGCTGGCAGAGAGCACCGACCCCAGGAAAAAACATCCCCCGATGGCACTCGCCAGCCTGGCTCCAGTGCCAGCCAGAGCCCTCGAGTCCCCTCACAGCGACTTTACATCGACTTTGGCACACATGGGATGAACTTGATGCAGTTTGCTTCCCCAGCCGACATTGAAATAACTTTGCAGCAAGCAACCCACAGACACCCCGTGCTCCATTTACCTCCCCCGAAACAGAAAGACTGTGCAAAGCACTTTTCTCCATCCAAACATATCATGGAGATGCAGTAAGCATCTTTGCTTCCTAATTGAAATCATACATCACTTACTTAAGTGATACTAAATCAGAAGCAAACACCGCTGGCAATTCAAGCATTAATAACCAGTTCCCCGCTCCAGAGACAACAGGTCCTCTGCCGGCATAAACCTCATGGCTCCCCGCGAAGC
Organism: Pelecanus crispus; assembly: GCF_030463565.1. Lineage (NCBI taxonomy): Eukaryota > Metazoa > Chordata > Aves > Pelecaniformes > Pelecanidae > Pelecanus > Pelecanus crispus. The sequence goes on from NC_134650.1 coordinate 3,373,407, forward strand.
CAGCCCCAACCCTGCTCCTGCCGCCCTGTCCCACATCGCTGCTGCTGTGCACGTCAGTCCCACGGAGGAGCCTTTGCTTCGGTTGTCACACGCATTTTAATTTTAGCGGCTCAGTGTAAGCGGGAGGTTGCATTTTTGCAGCAATGACACCCGTGTTGGAGAACAGCCAGCGCCCATCCTCGTTCTCCCCAACCACCTTTTGCCCCGCATCTCCACCTCGGCTGGTGGTAGGTGCTGGGAGAGGACTGCAGCTGAGCCGTGCCTCCTGCGGGACCGGAGGAATGGGGCAATGGCACGTCTCTGCTTGCTCCTCCCCGGAGCCGGGGGCTGTGAAACCTCCCCCCGCCAGCCCCGGCGCAGAGCAGACCGAGGCCACCCCGATCGATCACCTCAGAGAGGCAAACCGCAGCCCGCCCCAGCGACCTCTCGCGCAGGGGACAGAGCCATCCCAGCTCCCTGTCCCACGCGAACCCTGGCCCCGCAAGTCACATCACCTCAAAGGCAACTTTGACTTGCAGGAGCTATTCAGGATATTTTTATCCGGGCCAGTGATCTGACCCACAGCTCTTAGAGGCAACAACTGACTTTATTTCACTGTTAAAAAAAAAAAAAAAAAAAAGATTGTACAATGGATTTTTAACTCCACTTGTGGCAAAAATACTCTTTTGTGAGAATCAGAAATAAGCTCTAACTCAGCTTTTAATATGCTGCTTCCGTGCATCTCCTGGATCTCTCCTGTAATGATTCTCCCTCACCGCTGCTTTTGACAGATATGAGTTCCTACCCTGCACAAAAGCTCCATAGCTTTAAACACGAAGAAAAGATCATCTCAGTCCCATAGGAAGCTTTTGCATTACTTTCTCCATGAATTTGACTTCTTAGATCCCAGCAAAAAGGGGAGCCCTGCACATGGTTATGAATGTCACTGAGCTAATACGCAGCAAGTAATTAATTTAACAAACTTTTCCTCTTCAAAGAGACCTAATCCCCTGGCTGGGCAGCTCGGACCTCAGCTGACACTGCTGGAAGCACTGCCAGTGGGAAATGGAGAGTTAACATCCTTGAGCGCTCTCCTCTCTCTCCCTGTTAAGATCTGCTAATAAGGATGCCTGTTTAGTTTACCTGTCCTGTGTGGCTCCCCTCTGCTCAAGCCCCATGTCAGTAATAATAACAGTTATTACGAATAATGTCTGTCAATTAACTAATTTACAAGACTATGCAAATGGCCTTACGAGCTGAAACGTAATTTGCTCGTTACCGAACCCACTCAACTGTCCTGCCCCGATGCCAGAGGAAAACCCACTGCCTAACTTCATCTCTGCTTCAGATACAAGGTGGTTTTTCCCTTACTTTGCTTTTCATTTCCCATTCAGCTATTAGAAGGAACCCATTCATCAAAGCTATAGGTTTTCCCTCTGAAAACCTTCAGCGTTTAAAAGCTTTTGACTGAAATATAACATATTAATGGAAGCCGTGATTGCACAGCCCTCTGCTGACCTTCCATAGGCTGAAATTGCTTATTTTGCTAAATTTATTTGCCACCCATTTATCAATCTAAATCTAAGGTGGTTTTAAAGGTCATAAACCAAACAGCCACTGAAATATGATTAAAGAATATGGAAATAAATTACAAACTCATAATGTTATCCCTTCCTGTGACTTAGTGGCAGAAGCTTGGATGAAGTATGGGAACTTGTTTAACATCTTACGTATTTGGGGATTCATCTACCTCCAGAGGGTTGCTCAAGCTCCGTTAATTCACAGCGTGCTGCTTTGTGCCTACTGAAAGGAGGATTATAGGAGGCAAACTCTGGGTCAGAAGCAGACTGAGAAAAGTCTTTAACTTTCCTTAGAGGGAAAAAAGTCTCTCCTTGGTGACCAGAGAGCATTTATTAATGGGGGCTCACATTGTGCCGAGAAGTTGCTTCCCATTGAATAAGCAGCGCGGTCGCTCCCATGCGCAGTTCCCAGACCGCCTCCAAAATAATTAATGGAGCATTAAACTGCCTTAACACTGCAGGATTAGCACCGAACGCGCTGAAGGTTATAGGAAACCCGAGCAAGTCTTTGTATTTTCTGTCTGGATGACAGGAGTAAAGGTGAATCTTAACAGGAAGCTTTGAGGCACGTAGAGCGGATCTGGTTATGGTAAAATAACGGGGTTTGGAAACAATTCAGTGGCGAATGCCAGGGAGGAGGAGTTTGTGCACAGGCGAAGCTGGGGAGAAGCAGCATCACCCAACCGCCCCGCACGAGCTGCTCGAGGGGCATGGGAGGCAGCGTCGGGTCTTGGAGAGCACTTATTCGGGAGCAATTAGCTATAAGCACAGCGGCAGTGGTCACACTGCGTCTCCAGCTGGCACCCAGGCGCTATCCATCGGGTGCTCCTGCCACAGCTACGGAAACTGAGGGGCAGCACAGGGGTGTGTGCCCAGGTCCTGCCCTGGCACGAGACAGGCTCCTTCACACGCCTCAGACCAAGGAACTCCCCCGGCCCACGCGCACGCAAAGTCACAACCTCCCTCTCCAGGGTGTATTAAAAGTAACTGGTGAATGATATTGGCTGTAAAAACAAGCTGCCTGCTGAGAATTAGGTATTAATTCCTACATGTCATCGAACCAATTTTGACTTTATTACCAGAAGCTTCAGTGAAATGACTGTGCAGTCACTGGTGAATTTTAATTCTTGATGAACCTGTAATTGCCTTGCCCAGCAGACTCTGGTAAGCGCACACGCCAATGCCTGCTTCCCTGCAAAATCAAACACCAGCTCCAGAAACACGGTGCCATTTCTGCTCAATATCAATCGATTTCCCAGGGAACGTTTTTCCACGTAACGAAAAAGAACACTACTTTTTTTTTTTTTTTTTTTTTTTTTAAGCAGATCTACAAAGAAAGACCCCCAGCTATCTCTGGCAGAAGTATTGCAGGTTGCGCTAGCGAACGATGCAGCCTGAGGTGCAAACACTGCCCAGCGCAGTTCCCAAGCTGTGATCACTTCTAGCTGTTGGTTTTGGTGCCTTTTTTCTCCAGTCTAAATTGATTAATGAATTATTAATAAAAGAGAGACGTGCATAGCAGATAGACACTGTTTTATAAAGACCTCTTTAGAGACAACAGGATGAAGATAAAAATAAGCAAGGCAGTAAAAAGGCAAGATGAAAGCAACCAGCAGCCTTGTGAGTATTTTGTGAGTAACAATAAACCCACCAGATGAACAGGAAGGCAAGCTACTGCCTGACACAGCCCCTGCAAAGGTGCTGCATAGATGGATTGTTGAAAAAAAATATATGTAGCCAATACACTACTGCAGCCAGAAATACAACCTTGCGCATGAGACCAGTAATATTAAAAATGTGCACTCATGCAATCTTTCAGATTGCTTTATCTCTGGATTTGCTCCAAGGCAAAGGATCCAAAGATAAAAGCGAGAGCGTAAAAGACGTCTTAGAGCAATTAAGAAAAACAACAGGGCTTGTGCCTTGGCTAAAAAAAAAAAAAGGCTCTTCTGCTTTTCATCTAAACAAACAGTTCTGCAAGAGCCAGCACAGCTCCTGCTTGCCTTCAGAAGCCCGAGCTTTGGGGAAGCTTTCTGCCCCTACCTGCAGCATCCCAGCAAGGTGATGCCTCTCCTCTGCTGAATCCCTGATGCTTAGCAAGGAGTTGAGGTAACGCTTCAGCCCTTCCCATAGTCTAAAGCTCTGAAAAGGATTTTCTCCGCTGTCTGTCTGTTGTCACTAAATTTGTAGGAATATCATCACTTCAAAGCCTCTACTATAGGAAAATAGGGTTAAAATGTGTTAACAGGTTCAAAAGTTGCAAGAAGGATACACCCTCACGCAAGCGTGTACACTGGCAGGTTGGTAACGCAAGCGTCATTTCTTTAGGAAACCAAGCTTAAAAAAAAATAAATTGGTCCATGCTGTGACCTGTATCATTTATGTCAGCTTTTAGCCAGTTTTTAATTCTGCGCTCTGCAAACCCAAACTATACAGAGGCTATTTTGGGCTTAAGGAATTGGAAAAGGACCAGATGTCAGGCAATTGATTGTCCTGACACAGATCCAGAGGAATGCTTCGGTGGATCAGACCCAACTTCCATAAGATATTTCAGCAATTTCTCCAAGTCCAATTAGCAACTGATGTGTAATGCATTGAGAAAGCCTGCAGTTAAAGAGTGTTTTCCTATTAACACTCATTACCTGCAGAGTTTGACATGTTTTCAGCTTAAAATGAATTGTGAAAAACTATATTTTAAATAAGGGTCAAGATAATGAATAAATAGGCATAAACAGCATTTTATGGCTATCAGTAATAGAGCCTCAGCAATAAAAAATAAGTGACTTAGAAAGAATACACAGCCATTCTGAATTATATGATCACAAAATTATGTCTTGATTGACTCTTTGCCTTAAAGCTTGCATTGGCTGGCACAGTTGGATCACAGAATTTCCTTTGAATATATTAACATTTATTAAAAAAATGATCAATTTTGAAGTTATGAAATGCCTCCCTAATTTACTACAGTGCGATTTACTGCTAGGGAGCCAACCACTTTTCCAGACAGACACCCTGGGAGTTCATTCTGGCGTGTCATTTCTTTCAAGAAAATTATTTGTTTGAGTTTTATAATAATGCTGCTGGGGTGTAGCTGGGGGAGATGGTGGAAGTTAGGCAGAAAGATCGTAATGGCTGTAATTACTGCACTGTTTCTCACCCCCAGCTCTATAACTAAAAGAAAAAGAGATTATTCCGCTGTGGAAGTTGCATACATGAAAGAAATCTGAGAGCGATCGTTCTAAGTCATTTTTGAGACCATTACACACAAGCAGACAGAAACTAGGGGCTAATCCTGACCTCATAGACACGCGTGGAGAAAACCTCCAAAATAAGGACGTTTTCTTTCTGCTGAGCACCTGTAACGCTCATGAGCTGAACTGGACACACATGTGGAGCACGCTGTGCCTCTGAGTCCTGTCCAACTTCTCCAAAATAAAACGAAAAACCCGTAAGTCTCCACCCTACCAGCCAACTGAGCCTCCTCTTACCACCAAGGGGATGAAGAGCTGGACTCCCACCCAAGGCACCATCGGATGAATAACGCATCTCACCAACTAGCCCATAACGGTCCAGGAACAACGATTGCTATCCCCTGTGATACTGATAGACACGAATTAAGCATCACCACCGCGAGCAGATGGAGAGCCAGCTCTCCCCTCCACCACATGCGCTTTGGGCAACAGCTTCCCTCCAGCGCCAGACGAAACTCCAGTTTGAAGAAGCTGCACCCAAAGCTCAGCCCACGCCAGCGGTGTCCAACGGCACTGCCTAACCCAGCTCTTCTCAGCCCAAAGCCTGTGCACAGCCAGGTAGCTGGCCTGCCGAGAAACAGCCCTCAAATATGTGTTTGGGGATCAGCTAAGTGAATGATGGCTGTAGGTCAAGATCCACGTGGTATGTGTTTCTTTTGGTCCGTGCAAGGCTGGAATTACAGGAATTCATAAGGCTCCTGACTAAAGCAGCAGTTAGGGTGTTTATTTGATAACGCGCCTTCTTTCAGCTGAAATAATAGCCACATCAGTTAAACATACCTCTTCAGAAAATACAAGTTTCCAAGACAAAAGATCTTCTACCTCACTGCTGAGATTTTCCAAGCTGCCAGGGATTTCATTGCCAAGTTCTCAGTAGGAATTGAAAAAAATCAATTATTGACGTCGCGATCCGGTGCTTACAACAAAGCTGTTCACCTTGCTGGAGACCTGGCAGCGAAAGAAAGCGCTCAACAGCTCTGCGAAACATCTGGACAGGGAGTTCTGATCACAGCACCCCGCTTCCAGCAGCCGCTGCCCCGAGAGGCACTACCCAGCCAACGCGGCACGGGGAGGAACTGGGCAGATAGAAGGGAGACGCTCCAAACCACTTGCTTTTGGTTTAATAACAGCAAGCAACTTGCAACACATTTGGCTCCCAATTGTATCTATCCCAGTTGTCTCGTTAAACAGTTTGTGTAAGTTTGGAGACTCAGCTTTAGTATATGTTACTACTAATTGCCTTACTCCTCAGCTGTGCAACAACAAACCTCCCTGAAACAGTTTTCTGTTAGCACCAGACAGGGATTAACTAATTAGCCAAAAAATGGGATTTTCTTGAGATAACATTACGTAGATAATTACAACTAAAAAGCTACATCCAAGGAGGACCTTTTTCTCAGCTAAACTCCAGCTTTTGCCTTGGTTATTCCCCAGTCGCGCATTTTCTTTTCCTCTGCTGCGCCTGAGGCACAACAGATCATTAAAACTGGACATGCATCCAATTAAGTAACAAGGTATTATTTACTCTTATCTTCAGGAGTCAAAATAAAAACTTTTCTACTTCATTTACCTTTTAATGAAAGACTAACCTGAAACACCGACTAGTTGCTGAGTGCTGGAGCAGTGGGGTACGATGCCATTTCTGTACCTTTTGGGTTAACCAACAAACTCACAGCATGCAAACTGGCTGTAAAGCAAAGGAGGAGAGGGTCCTTTGCCTGGGAGGGCCCCCATACTTGGCCTAGCAGTAAGTCCACGGGTCAATAACTCAGAGAGAGAAGTGAGATGAGAAGTGGAAAAAAAGAAGTAAAAAAAAAAAAAAGAAAACAATGTGCAGAAAGTTAGAAAGAAAGCGAAGGAAGAAAAAAGCAGCAGCAATGTTTGTGTCTGAAGCTATCATGCTACCAACTTAGGAACTTTTTATGGGTGTAAAAGCATCAGCTTGCACAGCTGGAATTTCTATGGCAACACTCGATACGGGCAGTGTGGCAGAGCAAGGTTGTGAAAGCATTTGATAAAAACATCGTTGGTACCAGCAAGGCAGGAACTTCTATTAGATCCTGGCATCTAACAAAGCCTCCCCTGGAGCAGAGCTACAGATGGAGGCATTACAAACACCAGCAACCATCGCCACTGCCTGCAGCCACGCGGCTTTCCCTTTGAACAAGCCTGGAAGTTAAATGCACAATCCTTCTTGCTCTCCTAGCAAGAAATGAGCTTGGGTTGCAACAGCAATGGAATACGCTTACTCATTCTTACAAAGCATTAAGAAATAGGAAGATGTCTGTAATTGCAAGCAGGAGCAGAATGAAGCGAGGAGATGACAAGACTGGCTGCGGCCATCTCCTCCACGCAGGTCATGGTGTGCTCTGGACAGGACATGCCATGCAGGAGGCAGCAATCCTGTCCTGGGAGAGGGAGGGATGGTTTGGAGGGGCGTGAGTGCATCCCTCCAAAGTCGGGAGTAAAATGAGCAATTAAAAGCTAAAGAGTTATGCTTTAAACGGGGATTACTCAGAAGTGAATGAGAAAATGATTGAGCTGGACCACTGATAAGCATCAGGGAGTCTGTAACCGTCTGACCGCAAAGCCTGAAATCCATGAGCGACTGTTCTCAGGCTCTGAGAGTGTTTGGGATTAGGCATGGCCTCTTCATGCATTCGCTCGCATTGTTGAGCCGTGAATCCGATTTCACAGACCACACTAACTCTTTGAAAGCAGCTTGCCCATATTTTCTTTACACCAGCTTCTGCGCTGATCCATTTGCAACAGCTCTCATTTTGTTTCCCAGATTCATGAGGTTCAGATATTGGAGCTCAGGAAACACATTAACCCGATTCAAATGGACCAAGAAATGTCTTCCCAGATAACAGATTAATATCTTTTTCCATCATGGAAATTACTAGCACACATCCGTAAGATATCAACCCATGTCCACAGACAGGTCCGAGCATCAGGCTTCCTTCAAAGGAATACAATCACAAAGTTCTCCCGGCTCGCATCAAACTCACCCCTTCGCTGTATTTGATAATACTTGTTCTTTATGCACAGACAGGAGAAGGGAAAAGAAAGGTATTATCTCATTACTGACACTGATCACAGTTCAGGCACTAAATCCTGCCTAAGAGAACATGCATCAAAATATTCATAACTTGATTGCATGAGAAGAAACCATTATCAGTCTGCAGCGTTGAGAGGCATTGTCCTATGACATTCAGGAGAAGAAGACCAGAGCATGCCCTTCAAGTTTCATGACTGAGACCAGAATTTGCCAGCATTTCATTATGATCTTATTAACATTATGAGATCAGGGGAAGAGTGTGGCAACAGGCAGAATAGAATTTTATTATTATTATTATTATTTCAGCTATGTACCCATAACAAATCAGCTCTATTATGTCCCAGGGCTTTCTCTTTGGCTTTCCTAATCTCATTGCCAGTACATAACCTCCAGCTGGCTTTCAATCTGACTGCCATGTGCCACTTTCCTATTTAAATCTCCTTGCTTTTTACCAGCTTCATTTTTTTAAGTATATAATTCGCGTTTCATTCCCAGTGGCTATAATAAAATGTCCAAATGAGTCATCCTCATTGTCTTGCCACAACATGAAATCCCAAATGATGTGATTTCTTCTTCACTCAGCCTTGAGTTACGCGGGACAGTAAAAGCCAACTTATCCTGGTTCCGTCAGAACTTTGGGCACCTGAGACTATTTTGTTCTAAATAGATCAGGGACTGTGGATTACCATGGTTTTGTGTCTATTCAGATGGTGGATATTGGACATTTTTCCACTAGAACAAGGCACAGATTTCTAGCCCATCCTCTTGGCTGCTACCCCACTGGGGTGACTTCTTGCCCCAAAGCATGGCCAAAACTTCTGACTTGTCCATGCCTGAATGTTGGCACCAACATCTCCTAATCCCTGGCCATGAGCAAGTGACTAATCCTTCTCCTTCACTTTCTCTCTGGGTAAAAAAGGAGCAACAACTCTCCTGGTATAAGTCACTGTTGGCAAATCATATCTATTTTCCAGCAATTATGGGATAAGACAGATTCATTCAGTAAATCCAACCACTTTCTACCTAGATCCCCAAGCCACAGCTCTGCAGTTGAGAAGCACCACTGCAGAGCAGGGACCTGCCGTGGCAGTTTCTTGCTGCCCTTCCAAAGAGGCCCAAATCTGGGAAGCAAACAAGGTGAACCTGCCCCATACTTGGCTGACCAGGGCCGGAGAGGTCAGAAAACACTGGGTCTGCACAACTCCTGGAGAGCTCCCAGCAGAAGTCCTGCATGGGAGATGTGAAAGTGACCCATGAACTGTGTCACCAAGGAGGAAGATGCTGTAATTTACTTTCTGTCCTCCTTGATGTGAATCCTCCTCTCAGGTGCAAGAAAAGGTGCCCTACCTAAAGCCCCAGAGACTGCAGAACAGGTAAAACTGTCTCAATAGCCAAGTGCCTTCCCTGTATAGTATTTTCAGAGCATTATTCCTAAGAGACTCCATGAAATCTCTGGCACATCTTGAGAACAAAACCTGTGATTTCACTCAGGAAAGGGCTGCCGGGATGTCAGTCATACAGGAGAAAGGTAAATTTGGAGACATCATGCACGCACCCTGGCTCCCCAGGTGAACCTGTCACTTCACAGAGTTGTTCAGAAGAGGTTTCTGCAGATGACACGCTCACAGTTGCCATCAAACTGTAAGTCTCGTCTAGCCCAGAGTTAGATGAGCGTGAGCACACACTTGAGTACCCCTCTTCAGAGAAGAGCACCAAACCAGGAAAATACGCTGCAGCTGTGAACTGGAACCGGCAGACAACGCAGCAGCTTCTGTGGGGCAACGTGTTCCTGAACTTCCTAATTTTTGGCAATCTGATAGTTTGGGATTTTTTTTTCCCCCTAGGATTTAATTTTTCATTGCCCTGTGAAGCTGTGCAGCCATTTACATACATGTCAAACACATGCAAGACAGACGTGAGGACTTGCTTGCTCCTGACAAATTCAGCCATTTAAAAATTCCCTTGAGTGCTTGCTAATATTCAAATATCTATCTAATACCTGGGTTTAGTTAAGTTTTCTGGTAGCATGCCTTTTGAAACTCTATTACTACACGCTGGGGTATGATTAAAGTGTTTGGCTTTCCATGGTAACATTACCTATCTATAATCTTGTTTCTTAGCAAGATCTGAGCCAACTGTACTAGTAATTTCCTTTAATAATAAGTCTTCAGGAATAACTCTGCCCTTTAAACCCGAAATCTGAGGCAACACGTGACTGACATATCATGGCGTTCAGCTAATTAAATATTCCGAAGGCTCAGCCATGGGGGAGTTTTTAAAGGAAATAATTATAGGTGCCAGACTCCCTGTAGCGTTTCTGCCATCACCAAAAGGTCCGGCGCAGCCCCGGGGTGACTCTGCCGAGCACTGGAGCCGCTCTCCCTCTGGACAGACGGGGCTCGCCGGGCTCCCCCCATCTAGCTGGAGGCAAATGGGACTCCACCCTCAATCGCACAAAGCAATTAAGCATGCTGTGTTAATTAGTTACAGCAACAATGATCTTCTAGAGAAGGAATGTGCTATTCCTCGTAAATGATGCTGCCACAGAAGTGTTAATTTCCTTTTAAGATTAAGCTGTCTGGGTATAAATCAGATGCTGCAACCACCCCAAAATACAAATCGCCGTGCAAAGATCATAGTCAAAGGCAGGCTGGAATATTTTGCACAGACTAGATAGCCTTGCAACACTTGTGAGAAAGCCACAGAGATGCACCATGTTGTATCAGCTCAAGTTTTGTTTTTTTTTTTATGGTGTGAAAGCATGTTCAGTACATCACAGCTCCGAGCTGGGTTTAGGCCTTTGGACAGCACAGTGATAAAATTATTTGCAAGAAATTACAGAACTGCAAAGGAAAGGCACGCTGCCACTTTGCAAGCGTCACAGAGGATGAGCTCGACCGCAGTTTGTGACAAGTTCAGCCCCACTGCTGCTCTTCAAGAGACAGCCTGTACAGCAGCGAAGGCATTGGAAAGCCCACCTCCAGCAGAGATGATTTGTTATGATAAATCTCAACCAAACCAAGGGTTTTGCCAGCAGCAGTTGGAAGGTGTCCATGTTTTTATTGCCTGCACATTCTACATATCCCATTGCTATTGTTCAGTAATAAATGTATTCGTAGCTCATACCAGTTCCCTACCTCAGATTCAGATAGCGTTACAGCCAGAGAAGACACCTGCGTGGACTGGAAAACACATACCTAATTTAACAGTCTCTCTCCCCCTCTGCAATACAAAATAAGTCAGGTGTTATGCACAATTTTGCTGCAAAACAAATCTGCTCTAGGGCCTCCGGGTCAGCTGTAACCCGGCGTCTCCCAGGGCCCTGGAAATCCTTGGGCTGAGCTTTGAACAACAGGTTCTCTTTCTCTCTGGAAAGAGAAACAAGCCAAAGGAAAAAAAAAGAAAAACAAAAAAAAGGCAAAAGCTGCATTCTTCAAAAAAAAAAAAGGCTTTACATTTGCAAAATGAAACCCGTTCAGTTGGCAATTGAGCCTTGGGCAAGTTTTAGCCACTCTGCACAGAAGGAAGTATTTACATCTTTTAGTCACAGGATGCAGGTGGTGATATTCTGGAGGAGATTACAAACAGATTGTAGGCATCTTGCAATTTTATTGCTGCGTTATAAGGAGATCTAGGTACGTGACAGCGCACCCAAGCCCAGATGGCCGTCATTAGGCACAGAAGTCAGAAATAACCCCTGAAGGCAGCAGCGCTGCCAGGATCAGGCTGTGGTCCCAGCCCTTGGACCCAGCCGGGGACCACGCCAGGCGACGTCACGTGCAGGGTTAAGATCCCGCTGCTTAACGAGGATGCATGGATCAGTTGCACGGGCAAGAAAAGGCTTGTCTTTCAGTTTGGCATCAAATAAAATACGTGTCGCATCTTGCTGTTAATGAACACACTCATCACTGGCAGGGCTACTGCATAATTTATCACCACAAATACCGTCTTTCTGCAGGGTTTTCGTAATTCTCTTATCTTTATTTATAAAGTGCTAATCTGCTTAAAAAAGGGAAAGACAGAAGTTCACATGTAAGCCCTAAAATGTGGTAAAAATAATGGAAACTGTAACTGGAGAGGAAGACATTCAACTATCTATTTTTGCGACTTTCAAATGCCACATGTTCCTGAAATTCGGAGTTTTGTGGCGGTTACGCTCAGCACACGGGGTCCGAGTCATGCCCTGAGCTGCGGCGTGCTGCAGAAGAGGAGGAAGAGGCTCTGCTACTAGCCTGCAACTGAGGCGCGCTTTAGCTGTGATTGCCTAAAGCCAAGGGCTATGTTCCCCACCCTTTGGGTCACTTTGCAGCATTAAAGGCTCAAAAATCTCCTTGGGGTTATCAATTCAGTGAGGTAAGGGTTCTCATTTTTCTGTAGGACACCTGTGTACTTCCACATGCAACTGTGGTATCTGAGTGTTTATAGCAACTACAGCTTTGAAAAAGTTGGCTCTTGCACTTTTCTTTTGGGGTCAAAATTCTGCTAGAAGCAACGGGCTTCTGTGTATCTTCAATAGAAGAAAATATTTGAGGGTTTGGGTTTTTCTTTTTTTTTTTTTTTTTTTTTAAGAGGTTTGATGGTAATATACATATAATAACATTTTTGTAGCAAAGACCTCTGTCTGATCAGTGATTTCCACAACAAATGGTAAATGCTTGCATAAAAATCTGTAAATGACCCATTCACCAAACAGCAGAAATTGTGACATTGAAATATTCTCACCCAAAAGCAAAAAAAGACAATCTTTAGCAGACCAGAAATGAAACAGGCAGATTATACCCCCAGAGATAGGAGAATATGTTTGGAAAGCTTTTAAGTATCTCAAGAGCAAAGGGTTATTTGGAACCCAACATGTCAGTCAGACATTTTGGCATGAACAGGCTGGTTCCATCAACACCTCTATAGTAAATATTTCAAGATAATCTTGTCCTGAAATAGAAAAACCAGCTAGTGTATTTGAGTGCCTTCATCGCTGTTGGGTTCCTAGCAGCAAACTAAGGCTCAGCATGATCAAGCTGGTCGAGCTGTGTGATCCCGGGGCTGGGGGAGAGTGCAGCTGGGCTTAGGAGGGTGATGGGGAGGTTTGGGGAGGTTTGCTGGCACAGCATAAGCACTCGTAGCCCCAGCTGCTTGCTGAGTGCTTATGCAAGAGCTACCTGCCCACCTCCTGCCCCGAACACTGGGGTGGCTCCACCTTCCCAAGAAGGCTCCCTAATTTGAAGAGGAACGCAGCCAACCCCTTCCCTGAGCCAACAGGGCATTTTGAGCCATGCTCTGCAGCAAGCGCCAGGAATTGAAGAGAAAGGATTCTTTACTTTTAGAGAAGCAGGGGCATCTTTTTTCTCCTTTCATAGTCGCACCAGAGCAGCTCCCCCAACAAGGTGTCGGCAAAGCTGCAGCCACGAGCCCTGGAGAGAGGGGAGGAAAACATATTCTCCCTGCTCTCAAACCAGGGCCAAGCAGCCAAACCACCCCCTGATTTTCTGTATTTTCTTTTATTTTCTTACACAGACCGAATATTTCCCCTTTGCTCCTCACCCTCAGTGGACCCTCCTGCAGAAACTGCTGACATTAATTCCAGAAGCGATTCAGAGAGAGGGGAAACAGCATTGTAAACCCAAACAAGAATGAGACCATCTGGCAAAAAGAAGCAAAGCCTGTTAAAAGCCCACTTTGTCCTTCCTGCACCTCCAGCACAAGCTGTCAGTGGCATTTCAATAGGAACAAGTTTCATTTACAGTGCTGCACACAGTAAGCAGTTTAATTTAGGCTTTTTCCCCCCCCCTCAATATTGTTTGGTTTATTGTACCAAAGCTGGTGGGATTGCTTATGAAGTGAAGTATAATCCAGCTTGAGTAACAGAGCCTGGACCATCATCTCTAAAGCCTCAGCCCTCAATTACCCAAGCATCTGTTCGCAATTCAGTGTAGAGAGAGAATTAAGACAACAGTCAATGCAACAAGAAACTGGACAGAAATATGTAGACTCACTCAATCTTGCTGTGTTCATGGCACCAAACCCTTGCTGCAATAGTCACTCACACGCTTGTCCTGCTTTTTGAACGTAGCCCATCTTGGGTTAGGTGTTAGCAGCACAGCTAGATCAGCAGGAAGCGTCAGTAGGGCCCATTACCACTACTAATATCAGGACCTAAGAAGCTTTACATGACCCTAGAATCATAAAATCATAGAATATCTCAAGTTGGAAGGGACCCATAAGGATCATCGAGTCCAACTCCCTGCTCCTTGCAGGACTACCTAAAATATTACCAACCTTACCATGAGGAAGATGCTTCCATGTCACTCCTGCATCCATCACTGGATGGAAACCAGAGAAGCCTAAAGGAGCTACAGCGCTTTTATTAAATGAATAATATAAATTAATTAAATTAATTCAGTTCAGTCCAAAATTTCTAAGGATATTCAGCTTATGCAGAGCAGATTCAAATATTTAAGACAAGCACTAGAATAATCATGAGTCACCATCCAACATTACTCTGGTGCTGCTGCTGAACCACCACTTCTTAAACATTGCATCATCTCCAAACTATCCCAAAGCCTCACTGGCATATTTTTGATTAGATACCATCTGTGCTGCTGAGATTTCCACCTCTGGATCCTGCTCTGTGTTCTAGGACTGGCACGTCACAGAGAAATAAAGCTGGAAGTCAACCAGGAGGCATGGTGGGTGCCATGATGGCCATTTTCCTTTTCTTTTAATAGTTCTGATTAACTTTGTTAGGAAAGCAATCGCCTTAATCTTGGGAAAATATGCATGGTAATGACTGCACCAATTTAGTGGGTGTTTTAACTTTTATATTCAATTTTTTTTTTTTTTGCAGGAAGCATAAAGAGGAATAGTATCGAGGACTGACATGCTTCAGAGGTATATCAGAGTCCTTTGAACATTAACAGAGCTCTGCTCTGAGCACTCCCTCTTGGGAGTTACAATCGCTTTTAAGAGAAGTTAATTGCTGCTGTAAACGTGAAAATGAATCACCAGTATAGGGTTGGCTCTAGTCACTCTGGGACTGGGGAGCCTGGTTTCTGAGGACGGGGGACAGGAGACCCTCTTCTGCTCTCAGCTGTTATACACTGAGTATCTGTGCATCTCCTACAGCCCTCAAAGGTTCATATGGCCTTTGACGGCTCAATAGCCGCTGGAGGACCCATTTATAGCATCTGTGCATCTCCTACAGCCCTCAAAGGTTCATATGGCCTTTGACGGCTCAATAGCCGCTGGAGGACCCATTTATAGCATCTGTGCATCTCCTACAGCCCTCAAAGGTTCATATGGCCTTTGACGGCTCAATAGCCGCTGGAGGACCCATTTATAGCATCTGTGCATCTCCTACAGCCCTCAAAGGTTCATATGGCCTTTGACGGCTCAATAGCCGCTGGAGGACCCATTTATAGCATCTGTGCATCTCCCACAGCCCTCAAAGGTTCATATGGCCTTTGACGGCTCAATAGCCGCTGGAGAACCCATTTATAGCATCTGTGCATCTCCCACAGCCCTCAAAGGTTCCTATGGCCTTTGACGGCCCAATAGCCGCTGGAGAACCCATTTATAGCATCTGTGCATCTCCCACAGCCCTCAAAGGTTCCTATGGCCTTTGACGGCCCAATAGCCGCTGGAGAACCCATTTATAGCATCTGTGCATCTCCCACAGCCCTCAAAGGTTCATATGGCCTTTGATGACCCAATAGCCGCTGGAGGACCCATTTATAGCATCTGTGCATCTCCCACAGCCCTCAGAAGGGTTCATATGGCCTTTGACGGCTCAATAACCACTGGAGAACCCATTTATAGCATCCATGCATCTCCCACAGCCCTCAGATGGGTTCATATGGCCTTTGATGGCCCAATAGCCACTGGAGGACCCATACAGGGCATGTCGAGACTTGAAGAAGAAAGTATGACACATGGATACTGCAGAAGACGTGCAATTCCCACAGTGATGCTCGCTGGTCTGGGGGCATTTTTGGCACCTTCACTGCATTTCCTTTAGCACTGGGGAAGGAAGGAAGACTTAAGCAGAGATCACCCGAGACCAAGCAGCTGTTAAGCTGGGGAATTTTTATGTCTCTCCCAAGTGGAGAAATGATTTTTCCCTGTTCCAAGTCTCTCCCACCTCTTCTAAGACACATTCTTGCCCAACATTGCAGTTCCGCAGGCATTAGCAATTCCCATACGATGACTGCACATGTGTGTAATTGGAAGGAGAAATGGCTAAGCAAGTAATTAGGCAAGCAAACTATTTACAGATATAAAATAACCACTTTTCAGACACCAAGTTCAACAAAGAAATGGGTATTATCAGCATGCATGTAATTAATCTATTAACTAGTGTTTTGGTGACACATTTCTAAATCTGTATTTACCCAAGCACGTAGCAATCATTTGTATATTGCTCTGGAAAAGGTTAGATGCTGTCAGGTAAAATTCATCATATTATAATCCCATAATTAGCAACATTTTTTCTTTTTATATATTTCTGCTACCATGCAGTAACATTAAGGGAGATTGGTTTCTTTGTTTTCCAATGTTTTCCTCTTGCACAATAATAGAAATGTATGTTGGACTGAGGAAACAAGATTTATTTTCCCCAGGGTTAGAGAAGATCTCTGTGATTTCGAAGTTGGAGGTTATTTTGCTAAGCCCCACAAGAGTAGAGATTGTTTTTATTCATATAAACATATTATTACAGCTCAGATGGATTAATATATAAGAGCTCATGATGTTAGACCCCCCACATTTTTTGGGAGAAAAAAAAATACTGGGGATGCACTGTAAGAAGAACATACTCAAAGGAAAAAATTCCATTTCTTGGGGTTTTTTTTTTAATTAAATTTAAAAGAGTAGGTGAACAGCCCTCAGCATCTCTGTCACCTTGGTGCAGGAACCCTGGGGGACCCACTATGGGCCAGCACCTCAATTCACCTTGTCCTTAATACCGGCGCTTGCCTCGCCGAGCAGAGGGGCTCCCGGAGCCCCTCCAGCCTCGTCCCACCACCGCACCCATCCAGATCCAGCACCCGCCGGTGCGACCAGAATCCGCAGAACAAAACACGCCGTGGCACAATGCGGTACAGCCCCATCCCTCCTCCTTCCCCCAGCAAGCAGCCGAAAGCGAAGGTGCATGCTTTACGGGACCACGCCAGCTGTCTCACCCAGCCAGCTTTTGTCTGAACGCATCCCACCACTCATTTCCGAACTTATTTTGCACTTCTCCAGCTTTTTGCTGGCTGGAAGGCTGCGTTGCACGGCGCAGTCACACTCCCCCCTGCTGGCTGCTTCTCCGAAAGTGGAGCAGCATCAGGAAAAGCAGGGGAAAATAAATTATTTTAATACCTAAACTGATGATTATTTTTCTTCTGGGTATTACTTAGGGAAAAGTTGTCCTCAGCAATGCCGAATTCACTGCACCAGCAAGGTAAGCTTGATTGCCAGTTAACATACCTTCCTCTGCCTCACCACTGAATTCTTTCTGTGATACGGCTTTCATTCAATGCTTTATCCGCTCACCCACCAGCGGAGTCCCAGGCAGTGCTCCGGGCAAGTGCCACGGGAGACAGCAGGATCCTCTTGTTCTCACAGCCACCACCTGCCCAGCAGCAGAACGCGTCTCATTTGAATCATGATACCCATAATATTCACGCCAAAATGAGAAGGGACGAGCGTAGGGCTTTTCTGGGGAGAGGAGATAAAGAAACCACCCAATCCTTTGTCCTGGCTTGCTTTAAAAAACGAGTTCCTTCTGTAAATCAGTCCCATGCCGACCACGGATGATGTGGAAACACCAACCTTGTTTCTGAGGCTGCCTCCGCGAACATGCGCGTCCACAGGTCACTAAAGATGAACGCACATTTCCCAGCTTCACCTCCCCACACAGGGCTCAGGTCCCTGGGACCCTCCATCCTGGACGGGCAGGAAACCTCCTGAGTCAGCAAAACTCCCCTAAACCCGTCGCACTGGCATGCGACTGCTACGGTAGCGGGCAGAGGGAGAGTCAGGCAAGTGCATCCAACCTCTCGCAATTTCTTGACCTCCAGAGTGAGAAATCAGGCATGGAGCTGACAAAGGAGTGAGTCTGGACTCCTCTAATGTCACCTTCAAGAAGATGGTACTTTCAGCTGTGCCACGGGGCAGAAGAGCCCATCCCACAGGCTTCAGCCATGAACAGTTGGAGCATGTAGTATATAAAGTACACATATAGTGTATATATATATACACACACACATATAGTATATAAAGTACACATATAGTAAGGGCTTTCCACTGCTTACTCAGAGCCAGGATGGTAGTGGGACTTTCAAATATTTACATCTTACTACTCTCTGGAAGGACCACCTTCATTTGGTTGCAGGTAGAAGTGGAGATTCGTTCCTGCTGCTGAACCGGCAGCAAGCTTTTTGGTCAAAGCTGCCATCTAATCACCTTATCACAATCCACACAGCCACAGGGAAATACGTAAGATGCTACCAGCTCCCCCCGAGTCACCAAACTACTGCACGTGAGCACGCCGCAGCCACCTCTGTATGAAGTTGCATGCCTTATATTAAGCTAAACATAATAACAAAGTGCCCAAAAGAAGGCTGGCCCTCAAACCGCTCCAATACTGCTGAGATAACGTATGTCACACAGCCTTGTCGTCATTTTGCGGTATGATCCAGCCCAAACCCCCCGTACTCAGAGAGGATCAAGGACAGTTTTTCTTCTCTAGGGAGCACCTATTTGAATGCAGAGAATCTTTCCCATAAATGCTACTGAAAATGTAGCATCACTGCTTGGGAGATTGTGGCTTAATTTCTGCATGATACCATTACGCCCTTTACTCCCCCCTTCTTTCCCTCCCCAAACAATGCGGAATAGAATTCTCCTTTTCTGCAAATCTGGCATTCCAGCCATTGGGATTCACAGGCAGCGTGCATTAGAAATTAAAACCTATTCTAGATTAACTGGTAGCATTTGTCAGCTAATACTAAAAGGGTAATTTTTAGGTGTTGAAAACACTTTGCACCTTTATAAAGGACAATCAGCTGTTCCTTGCCCCAGTGACTGCAGCTCAGGAGCAGTCACCTTGTCACAATTTAACCTGGAGACTTAACAGAACTGTTAAGAATAAGCGTGAGTTAACCTTAAAAGATACATCCTAAAGTGAGTCACCACAGCTCGTTGCAATGCAGAAACTATGTCGTGTAGGTACTTTTGAAAAGTTTTATTCACTGTCCCCCACTTGCAGAGGGGGAACAGTTATATGGAGAGCATAACCATTTTCCCCTCTGACAAACTGCAAGTAAATGCAGGGAGCAAAAGGAATTCCATCAGTCATCACAAGGTGACGCTGGAAGATGGAAGGCAGCAAGGAGCTTGTAGCGAGGGGGGTGTTGGTCTCTTCTCCCAAGTAACAAGCGATAGGATGAGAGGAAATGGGCTCAAGCTGCGCCAGGGGAGGTTTAGATTGGATATGGGGAGAAATGTCTTCACGGAAAGGGTGGTCAAGCATTGGAACAGGCTGCCCAGAGAGGTGGTGGAGTCCCCATCCCTGGAAGCGTTCAAAAAACGGGTAGATGTGGCACTTGGGGACATGGTTCAGTCTAGTCTACCCTTGATTGGTTTAGTGTGGACTTGGTAGTGTAGGTTAATGGTTGGACTGGATGATCTTAAAGGTCTTTTCCAACCTAAACGATTCTAGGATTCTATGATTCTATAAGGTGCTAACAAAAATATACAACGTAATTCCACTGCCTTGCAGGGCTAGCTGATAACGAGTACCAGCTTGGTGATCAACAAACGCAGGAGTCCCCCAATTCATGTAGTGGGAATTTGAAATATTTCAGCATCCTTGGTACATCTGTGAACCTGAACTTCACTTCTTAACCCCACCAGCTTCTCTAAATAGCTTAATCGTATCCATTTCAACATTGTTTACAGAATAGTACAAAGTGATTAAATATGGTTTCACTTAATCTTTAATAAAACCTCAATGAGTGCCCCTCAATAAGGATTACACGACCTTCGTATTTTCATTTTAATAAAGATAGGAAATTGCCAAGATTAGTGATTTTCAACCTAACAAGGCAACAGACCTTGTAATTAACAATAAGTTTAAGGAGGCTGCTAAATGATTTTGATAATGATTTAAGGACCAGTTACAGAAAAGATGTCATTCTTCCCTTAGCAATTAGATATATTGGGAACAGCGAAGCTGAGAAGTTCTAATATTAACCGGGTTTTATTACACTGAGGACATTCATATGCTCTGTATCAGGAAAGTTTAACAAAAAAAAAAGTATAGGGACTCCTCCTTAATGGACGCTTGATTGTAAAAGAAAAGGTGTAAGAATGATGTTATTAGTTCTGCTGCTTTGTGGTGGCTGGGATATACGGCCTTGAAGATTACTGCTCTATCAGCCTTACTGAGGATTTAGCACTTCCATAAAGCTACTCAGCCTTACAGGAGCACAAAATGCAGCTTTGGTTTGGATTTGGGACAGGAGAGGGAAGCTGCACGGCCATGCACACACCATCGCTGCAACGGGGCAGCACCGCCCCTCAGCCTCCCCGCTGAGTCCGCTCAGGGGGTTCCCTCCAAGAAAAATACCACAAAAAAACCCACCCAAACCAGAAGAAACCTCAAATCCTCAGGCTGGCCCGGCCTGTCAGCAACAAAATACATTGAGACTGCAGCGACCAGTCGCTCACCTGGACTGTACAACGTAAAACACTCCGGGCTTCGTTTTACGAGAGAGCTTAGTATCGGCTTTACGAGAAACCAAATTAAGAGTGTTCTGGTTTCGGCCAGGATAGAGTTAATTTTCTCCCTAGTAGCAGGCACAGTGCTGTGGTTTGGATTTAGGATGAGCAGAATGCTGATCACACGCTGATGGTTTAGTTGTTGCTCAGCGCTGCTTATGCCAGGCAAGGACTTTGCAGCTCCCCATGCTCTGCCAGGGGCACAAGGAGCTGGGAGGGGGCACAGCCAGAACAGTTGATCCCAACTGCCCCAAGGGCCATTCCATACCATACGGCGTCATGGGCAGTATGGAAACTGGGGGGGTTGGCCGGGGAGCAGCGATCGCTGCTGGGAACTGGCTGGGCATCGGTCGGCGGGTGGTGAGCGATTGCATTGGGCATCACTTGCTTTGGATATCATCATTATTATTATTATTATATTGTTATTATTATCATTACTATCTTACTTTATTTCAATTATTAAACTGTTCTTATCTCACCCCAGGAGTGTTTCTCACTCTCACTCCTCCGATTCTCTCCCCCATCCCAGCGGGGCAGGGGCAGTGAGCGAGCGGCTGCGTGGTGCTGAGCTGCTGCCTGGGGCTGAACCACGACAAAGAGTTTGCTGCTGCTGGAAGGGGAACATCTCCATCTCTGTCCTAAACATTCCCATCACTCGCCTTGAGCCAGCTCTGGCACTGGTCTGGCTGCATGGTAAAGCAGCTCAGTGCCCCAAAACAACTGAAAATCAACGCAGGAAGAAGGAGGATGAAGAGAGGAATGGTTTTGCTGGGTTAGAACCTGCTTACCTTCCCGAGGAGGGGAGTGTGGCGTGGCGGGGGCAAGCAAGAGTCTCCTCTCGGGGTGTCGGGGCTCTCGGTAGCCCAAGCCGGCTGCCGGCGATGCCCACGGGACCATCCCGCCGCCCGCCTGCAGCATTGCTGACGACAGCCTGGGCAGAGGAGCTCTTCCCTTTCGGAGCGAGGATAGCTGCCGGGTCACACCGCCCTCCTCACCCCAGCCCTGGGCAGCACCAGGTCCAGGCAGAAAATTGAGTCCCAAGCGAGTACCAGCTGACAGCCAGATTTCTCTTTGCTCAGCATGCCAGCTTTTCACGGCCAATAAAAGCTACTCAAATCTCACCTGCTGCGGCTCATCGTGGGTTTCCTAAACTGACCATGACTTGGGAAATCCCTGGCCAATGTGCCGGCCACCTTGGCCTGCAGCTGTACTGCTCCCTGTTTGGAAACGAAGCACAGATTTCCCAAGCCCGAGTTACGGCTGTAAAAGCATTCCCCTTCTCCTTCTAATATTACCAGGACTCTGCTAGAGCCACAGAAATATCCCTTTGCCCTATTATTTTTGTAGCTTTTAAATTTATTTGAGAGACGCCACATTTTTCATCTCCATGTTGCAAATTAATTTCCCGTAACTCACACCACCCTGCTCAGATAAACCTTTCTCTATTCATCCTGTATACAACTGAGCAGCAGCCAAGGACAGTTGACTTAGCTGAATAATATGCAGTGATGCTAAATGAAAATTAAACTATAAATATTTTAAAATACCTGATTTCCTGGATAATAAAAGGGAAATGTATCATTTGTTTCAACTACCCTATTCATTATTTCTTTCCTCATTCCACAAAACCCACCCACTAATGAGAACCTACATAAATAGAGCTTCAACTTTCATCTGGAGAAGTTTAATCAGAAAGCTCTTCAGGAATATTTTATTCCTTTTATCAGAATATTGATGGAAGTCATAATTCACCTTAATGTGAGAAAGTTTCCTTTCTTCAGTAAAGAAATTCATCAAGACATTTCTTGTTGGTAAGATCTGACATAAATCTGCTTGCTTTTTCCTCTGTTTGATCTCAGCACTTCATGAATTTTTGAGTGCCTGCTCTTAATTTTCCACAAGCAAATTCAATTAAAGAAATTAAAAAACAGTAGTTCAACCCCGATTACCTCATCAGCAAATGGCTCTTTTATTGCACAACGGATGACATCTGCTCCACTCTCCCGGTGCTGGTGGAGCCCTTATAAAACCGGATCACGAGAAACTCTTTCCCTTTTTATTGGTACTATTAGGAAGCAGCGTTATCAACTACCCGAGTCAATTCAGCAAGGCGCTCCCCCTGTTCAGGCAATAATCCAAAGGCTATTGCGAATGAAAAAATATCCTTGGGGAAAAAAGTGTCAAAGTCATTGCGCGCATTTCAAATCTTCCGTCTGCACCAGGGTGCGGTCCCTTTTTTACAGCACCAAGATGGCAGAGGGACACACAAGCACGCTGGAGAAGCAATTCAGCACTGTCGTTAGCCGGGCAGAGGTGACAGTTCACTATTTTCTAACTTAGTTTCTGGTATTTTCTTGCTACAAGTGAAGGTGAGCAAGTACACGCCTTGTTGCAGGGACTGGATGGCAAGGTGCCTTCGGTAGCAAGCTGATTATTTAGCATTCACCTTATCAGGACACAAATAACCAGCGTTAATTGGTACTACAGCCTCTGCTACGCTAGCGTTAGTAGCTGAATGCTGGAGTGGATCAGCAGTGGATGGCTTTTAAGAATAGCGATATTCCACAAACATCATTATCTAAATTAATTTGCTTAGATGCATCCACAAACCTTCCACTTTGGTTCAACCAAACCTATCTCTTGGGGCAGCTTGCTACCATGGCTGTCAACCTGATCATAGAATCATCGAATCGTTTAGGTGGGAAAAGAGCTTTAAGATCATCCAGTCCAACCATTAACCTGACACTACCAAGTCCACCACTAAACCAATTAAGGGTATATGGAGCAAGATTGGCCCCAAGTACTTAAAATACATCAGCATCCTAGAAGTGAATCCATTTAAACAATTCCCCAAATGAAACCCACTGTTTAAAGAACTTCAAAGATTTCAAATTCACGTTAATTCCCTGTGAATTTGAAAACATTCAAATAAGCTGCCCTTAGTACCGTTACTAAAGAGGCTTATTGAAAAAAAAATTATATTAATATTTAAAAGAAATTTTTCTTACTTGTGAGATAAAGAGGATGCGCACAATAGCTAGAGCAAGCAAAGAGCAACTGCTCACCTTAAGCGCTCGAAGTACTTCGAGGAGGCAAAGCTGCACTCTGCTAGAGAAGACACACATGCGAGCCATGATTTCATGACCTCAAATATCAGTGACCTAACTCAAAATATTTCAGTACTGATACGACTATCAAGAGCAAAAGGCTCAAGATACAATTTTCTCCTCTCAGGTAACCTCATGCAAGAGTTTCTTCAGAAAAAGACAGCTAAATGGACATTTCAGAAGAGAATTTATTAACATTTGCAGTACAGCCAAAGCGAGTTGCAGTCCATTAGCCCTAAATACTGTTAGGTGCACCTACTGAATACTAAATCTGTGGGACAAGCATTGTCACAGCACAGCTAAACACAGGAGCATTTTAAAATGTGATGACTGCAAAACAAACTGCAAAGCAGCAGGTTTAGTAGTTGAGTTGATGTTAGGCCTTCGACAGTTTTCCCTAAAAATCTGACAAAAAGCAATCTCACTATCAGCTGTGTGCATTCCTCCTCCAGCAGAAGTTACAGGGTTTCAGAAGAGTGGGTTTGTTGGAAGGAACACCTCAAAAGCTGGAAAGCTAATAAATTTCTCTCCCTACAGACAGTCTTTTCACAAGGACAAACGATTTGAGGGAGGGAGGGCAGGCAAGGAAATGCAAGATTTTTTCCACCAACATATTAACATACAGTCTTAAAGAGAACATTGTTATCCGTCCAGAAAGCCTGGAAGAAAAACATTGAGATTGGTTTGACTCAGCCAGTTGAACTATGCTTCAAGAGCTTTGGAAGACATCCAGGATGGAATAAGGTAACACATATGCCTTATTTCTACTAATTCAGGTCAATGTTAATTGTCTACATTTTTTAAACAGTGTTCTAGCTATTACAGTCAGTCAGGTGGCTGAAAATGTAACATCTGCCTTGATGTCCTAACTCACTGGATGTGTTTAAGAGAAAATGACATTTGAAATGAAGCTTTTAACGTGGATATCCTTGTACTTCCGTGCAGTCAGGCAATTCAGTATCTCATTCAGGGTTGTGTGTGAGGCCCGTGGTACCAAGCTGAAAGGAACCACAAGCGTTCACAACCACAAGCTGTGAACATACTGTTGTCTAATGTCAAACCCACTACACTTTATGAATGTTATTTAAGGAGAAAGCTACTGAACTTCCTGGGTACGAAAACGTTAGCCGCCTCCTCTCCAATTCCAACATTTAAACATCCTAAAGGCACTCTGCAAAGTAACCTTTCCCTTTGGATCTTGACCACAGCAGTGTCATGCTTTAATGTGGGTATGTTCAAGTAAGAGTTTCAAGTACCTTCCACAAGAATTACTAATTAGACCACTTGGGTAAAAAATTACTTGTTAAAAAACTTATTCATTCCTACGGCTTAAAAGATTTTATTTAAGCCTTGCTATCTACCCTACATACCATTTAACAGATGAATGAAACAAAACTCCGTACACCCCCTACGCAGAGTGAATTTAATCAGTAACAGAAAAGATGGTTTTGAACTGGTTGTCCAACCCCCAGCATAAGCAAGCTCTTTATCGTAAGGTACTGTATAAAAGCAGTGACAGAGTTCAGATAAAGAAACACAAGCTCATTATTGTCATTTATTTTAAAAACCTTATTCAAAATATTAAGTGATACAAGTCCAAATACGATAAAAATTACTGCAAGAAAACAGTTGTGGGATATTTTGTTTGTGCTTTACTTCTTGTGTTTATGAAAAGAATGCATTTAACAGTAGGATTTAGAACTTTTAGCACTTCATTTGTCAGATAGTAGCATGCCTTCAGACTCCTCATGCCGACAGCTGTAAAGTTGATTTTTTTCAAAATGTTACATAACTACTTGAATACCAAGTCATTAATTATGGGGTTCTGATCCACCGTTATTTACATATTTATCAGTTTGAAAACTAAATCACAAACAGAATGTACAGAAAACTAAGATTTTATATTTTACAACTCATGAAAACATAAATAATGAAAAGTACAAAAGACAAGGTAAAAAAAACTACTGTACCAGTAACTTGATTTACACTAATGCGTAAATGTTTGTCAAAAATTAGAGTGCGCTGTCCACTGACTGGCAGCCCCACACACCATTACTTTCATCTGCCTGTTACCTGGGTCAGAATAACAACAAAATAAATTATTCTTACATTCTCAGGCCTCTCCCGTTTATAATATAGCAAACCAGACAACTGCTTCCCAACTGTCTTAAAATTCAACAGAAAATTTCAATGTATTGAAAGCCTGTCAACTACCTACATTTTACTAAGATTATTCAATAAGGCTTATTTTCCATTCATTAATTACAAAGGTAATGAAATAGTCATGAATACCATTAGAGAAAAAAACTGGACAGTCAAGAAGCTGCATACCTTCACAAAGATCTTGAACATTTTAAAGAAATATATGGTATATAGCTTCTGAAATAAAATGGTTTCTAGATAATTATTTTTAAATTATTTACTGCATGACTACATACAGAACTTATGAAATTGCCATGCTAGCTATTCTGCCTAAAATAGGATCAAGTTATGCAACAAGAAAACAGAACCAAAAAAAAAAAAAAAAAAAAAAACCCAAGATGAAAGATTTGCAGCATCAGGATTTAAGCACAGAAAAAAGTAATTATATTTTAAGTTTGCGATACAGTGGGATTTATGACCCATATAAGTGATTAGCAGAGAGATCATTAATTTGATTTAGTGATGCCAAAATCATTAATTTATTAGACCTAAAATATTTTATGCTTATTTTTTGTATTACCACTATTAAGACTGCTCCAGACAGAAGGGATGATGCTTAATGAATGGAAAGAGCACTAATTATTAAACTCGGTAGCTTTATAGTTGATATAAAACCCGACCAAAGTAGCAAACAGATATATCATGCCCTTGATCTTGCATGAGATTTAATCTCAAAAACATCCAGGTCAAAGAGAGTACATCTCATTTCAGTACAAGCAGCATATTTAGAATACCTGAATAACATTACATGACTAGGCAGGCAAAGAGTGGTAAGTTCAGCAAACTCAAATCACAGTGCTTTCAAAATATGTAGTCATTAGTTATCTTCAGGGAAGGCATTGCTTCATTAACGTTTTGATCTAAGCGATGATATTCTACTGTCCTAGAGCACAGGCCATCCCTCCATCTTCGGCTCTGGACCAACAGGAAGATCTGAAAGAAAAAGCAGCCAACTTACATAATGGTACGGAGAAACATTTTGGGCTTGACAGACAGCTTAACAGCTCTAGCGATATCACAGTTCTGCCCTTTGATCCTGGCAACAGCATTACCGTTGCTATAAAACACGGCACTAGTAGTCAGCCATTTCCACACTGGCCTTGCCATCGAGTCACTTACTGGCAAGCTCAGCTGCAGTTTGGCAAAAGCATGGCAACCAACCCGTAACTCTTCCAGTAAAGATATGTGTGTAGCTTCAAAAGTACCGCATGCGCAGGCTATTAATCTATCCCCAGATGGTGACAGCTGTTAGTTTATTCATCTTACCTATCCTGGCATTTCACCCTTGTCAAAAATAATTGTATTGCTGGTGCTGAAACAAAGGCAACAGAAGCAGCAATGGTGTAGTTTGATGAACTGTTTCTGCATTACAGCTCAGTGCCCCTGATGAACTGTTTCTGCATTACAGCTCAGTGCCCCCTTCAGCAACATCAGCAGGGCAATTAAAGAGGCTATATGATAAATTAAAGCACTCAAGTGATCAGATTTTTAAATATCTATTATCTTCACCCTATTTAGCCTTGTTTCACCCTATTTAGCCTTGTTTCTTAACAACATCACCTAAGAATCCACTTTACTAGACAGGGCAACTATACTGGGAATTGGGACGGTGTAAGTGGGCACAGGGAAAGAAAAAGGAGAACCTAAACCAGTTTGACTGTTGTCTCACCAAAATACATGCCACTGGCTATGTACTTAAAGTACTAGTGTATTTTCTGTTCCCAAAATTATTTCTAAGTGCTAAAAGTAGCATCAACACATAGCTTTTCAATTACCCAAATGATACTACACGCATTATCTCACTTATGTAGAAAAGACAAGGCAATTTTTATCACCTATTTGAACTTCCCTCAAAGTTAAATTTTCAAATGTAACACAGCCTTCCACATTTTCCCCTATAAAGACTTAGCAATGCACATTCCAGATATGCCATTGCACTGTAAAGCAGAAGTTTTGGGGTTTTTTTAGCTGTGTTCTCTTCAGAGTCCCCAAAATCCTGACCAAATCAGTGTTCTCTGATAAGGATAAACACTAAATTTTCCTCATATCTAAAAACTAACCTACAATTTAATTGCAAATTTGTGCATGAATCTGTACTGGGTCTGGCTGGGCTGGAGCTAATTTTTGACGGCAGCAATATATTTTGAAATAACACTAATCGGGCTACTTTTGAGATACAGCGAGTTAGTTTGCACTGAAGAAACAGTTACTGAAAACACTAACTTCGGGCTTCTCTAAATCTGGAAGAGTGTTAAACATTTCCTAAAAGTTTGTAGTTAACCCCTCAGAAGATCTATGCCATAAAGACCACCTTAAAGTGAATACTTATTACAAGGATTACCACAGTTATAACAAGAACATTCACACACCATTCGGGATTAAACCTTCCTTAATTTGCTGCTTATAATCCTGTGCAGAAACAAAATGCATTAATCAATCACCTTCACTCAACTTGGCTCAGGTCTCATTTACAGAATTCATGTTGTACACTGCCAGTGTCCATTACTGAACTGACAGATTACTGATGTCATGAATTAATGGATTTTCTAATCGCAAATGTTTGACTCAAGTTCATTTTCATTACGCAGATGAAAATGACAGTAATGATCTGCATATTAGTATCACAACAAGACTAAGTGGGCAAAGATTTCATTCTCCAAAAAGCTAAGTTGTTCTTACTAAAAAAGTGTAAGAGGCCGTGCAACTTCATTTTAAATACTAAAGCTGCTTCACTCGACCTTTCGCAGCATACCTACCTTCCTCTTATTGTGATAGGTGACATAAACAACAGCTACTAAGAAGGCAACTACAACCAGATGAAAAAAGAAATGGCTGTCTTCTTCTTCTTCCAACCCTGTGACAGAAACATCTTTTATCTTCTCATCAAGGGTCTTGATCTCCTCATTGTAATTACTAATGGTGTCAGAGTCATCATCTTCTGGCATCTCTAGGTCTGGGTTGTATCTGGAATTCGATGTCATTTCATAAGTACCATAGTCATCTCCTCCCTCCGACTCCATAGTTTCTTTTATGATGGGTGGTGAACTATTTAGTGTGTCCTTCAGATCTGTTAGAAGATCCTCTTCCTCAATTTTAGTATCTTCAGAAGCATCAACATCCATTTGAGATACAGGACTAGCAGTCACCGCACGAGAGAGAACAGACGGCAGAGAATCACCCTTTGCTGTAGATGGTTTTACTGGGGCCACCGAATTGATTTTAGGTGTTGTTGGGAACACCTCTTTTTTTGTTGGGGTTGTACTCTGCAAGCTGTCTGTCAAATTTTGGGATCTGTTTAGTGTTTCATTCTCACTTTTAGAAGTATTTTTCTGAACGGTCTCCACTTTCACGGAATCTGAGAAAAGGATGAGAAACAGTCAATATTAAGCACAAGGCACTAACTTCTGTTGTGATACTTCAGCTATCAATGAAAATTATGGCAAGGCATTTACTTTAGAGGCAAGAAATCATATGACAAACAGGGCATATTTCACACTACAAACTTTTTAGAGTTCATATGCAGAAACTCGCACTCCCATACTTTGGCAACTTCAGAAAGAGAGTCTTGAGTGGGACAGGATTCAAAGGTTGGACACACGTGCTTTCTGCATGTCGTGGTTTAACCCCAGCCAGCAACTCAGCACCATGCAGCCGCTCGCTCACTCCCCCTGCCCGGTGGGACGGGAGAGAGAATCAGAGGAGTGAGAAAACTCCTGGGTTGAGATAAGAACAGTTTAGTAATTGAAATCAAGTAAAATAGTACTAGTAATAATAACAATATAATAATAATATACAAAGCAAGTGATGCACAATGCAATTGCTCACCACCCGCCCACCGATACCCAGCCAGCTCCCGAGCAGCGATCGCTGCCCTCCGGCCAACTCCCCCCAGTTTCTATACTGCCCGTGACGCCCTATGGTATGGAATGGCCCTTTGGTCAGTTTGGATCAACTGTTCTGGCTGTGCCCCCTCCCAGTTTCTTGTGCAGCTGGCAGAGCATGGGAAGCTGCAAAGTCTTCAACTAGTGTAAGTGCTACTTAGCAACAACTAAAACATCAGAGCATTATCAGCGTTACTCTCATCCTAAACCCAAACCACAGCACTACACCAGCTACTAGGAAGAAAATTAACTCTATCCCAGCCAAAACCAGGACACTACATTAGTATGCCAAAGTGTCCCTGAAAAATTTAGCATGAGTATTTTCCAGACTTAGAACTTCAGAGACATGCCCTCCCTCCATCTGTGGACTTACGATGTCTTACAGAATCATACGTGATTAGTATTTTCTCCATCATCAAACTCTTTCTCCCACAGAATTTGCTGAGGTCTAGAGAGGAAGAAGTTCTCAGTAAAGCTTTTCTAGCAGTTAAAAGTTTTTAATCTTTCACCACTGCATATTTGCCAGCAAAAAATGAGAACATGCTGCAATGTCTCCTTCAGCCAGGACACAAGGTCCTTGTATCTCTTCCCAGACACTTATTTTTATTAAATTTGTAGACAGAGAAAAAAATTTCCAACCTTATGTTAGCTCAAACAAAACTACTGAACCACAGCTTAAAAAACATAGCTGAAGAAAGGACAAGCTGACTGCATATGCTCCTGTAGGAAAGCCTTTTGTCGGCAGCAAATTATTATAATGAAGAAAGTCAGCAACAGTGCTACGTAACAGAGCACCCTTAGGCAAATTCATAATCTCTCCAGTGCTAGGATGGCTTTGCAGAACTACATAAAAAACGAGGTGAGCTTTAAAACCACACAAAGGGCCCGTCACCCTCTTCTCTACCCAAAGGAAGGTAAAAAAAAGACGCAGAGGGAGTTTATAAATAGCCAATGGGTTTTTAATCCTAAAAAAATAGCAAAGAGCAAACTATTCATGTTTATAGCACATCCCTTCCAGCTTCAAATCAGGAGGCACCTTCAAAATGAAGAACACATTTTAGACTTTCAGTACACATCATAATTTAAACAGTGGAACCATACTTGCCTTGTATTTTGGCATGCCAAACTATTTTTTAATTTTTTATTTTAAAAAAGTAACAATACTTTCATTAAGCGCTCCCAAGGAGCTCCCTGGTTCACTGGAAAGTTACAAATTCTATAAACGAAGCATTCACCCAACTGCTTGTGTCAAATTACTCATAAGTAAAATATTATACAGGGAACACTGAATCATGTTATTCATGAAACATGTATATTTACAGAGGATCAGTTACAACAGACTTCTTGTTTACATGGTAGACCTTCCCAGTATGAATTACTCTTTAACCAACTGTAAAACACAGAGGACAAAACTAATCCCATGTGAACTAGACATTACGGTGCCTTTCTGCTAAAGTTCAAAGTCAACTACTTTACATTTAACACACTTAGAAGAAACTACTACTCTGAATTATCGTACCAACATTAACTTGTTCGGTTCTTCTACAGGAAAAGTTTAGGGAATTCTTACCTCCCCTCAGGAATCAAGCCAGCTAATTGCATACGTGGAGATAAATATGAGGAAGGGCAACTGCAAGATCATTTCACATTTACAGCTAGTTGGCATGTTATAAGTGAGGTAGGCAGACCTTACTGCTGCCCTCACCAAATAGACAAAAGGTATTACAGAGTAACAGCTGAATTGTTTGAAATACAAACAAGCATATTTTTTCTATAGAACTACACTGCATGTATCCTCACACTTCAAATTATTCTTAAACTCATTTTAACATGAAAGGTTTAGAAGGATATATGCTTAAATGCAAGGGACTTCCACCAGCTAATGCTGCAGCTTCAGAGTGAGAAAGAGGAACTTCCTATTATTCCTAAAAGAAGTTATTTTTTGTTTTAATAGGAGTAGCAAGTTTAGCAACTACACCACATTTGATTTATGATATCTACCCAAAACTATGTGGCATTATAAACGGTGGTTGCACTGTTTACAGTTACACAACGCTGTCACATGATGTTAGACATATTGCCTGGGCTCCAGAGATGCCTCAGCTTCACAAACAGGTATTAACGTTCAGTCACGACGACAGAACTAGCACCACGGTCCTCTTAGGAAACACTGTACATAAAAACATTTGGCAGGGTCAAAACTCACTTCCAGGAAAACCTAACTTTTTAGAAAGCAAGCTGTTCCATGATTTTTGAAGTATAAACTCTTCCTACAGGTTTCTGTCCCACATCCTGAACTTCTTCCTTCATTATTGCCTACCCATTAGGCCAGGTGAGGGGCAACGCAAGGAGAGCTGGTTCAGACACACTGACTGACAAGCCAGAAAGGAACTGCCAGTTCAAAACAGGTCCTTTCATTTCCTTCAATAATTCCCCTTCTCTTCACTGCCCAACCAATACTTCATCTAAACAGAAACTCGCCGCACTTGAAATATGTATTTCTTATTAGCATTTGGTTACAGTTGGTCTGTGGGTTGAAGGGAAGGGGGAGAAAGAAAATGGACTTAACTAGGAGCCAACCTGCAGAATAACATAAGCTTATTTTCTGGGGAAGGGGGGAGGCTAAAAACAGGCGCACAGCTAGAAGAATTAGAACAGAATATTAAGGCTGATGAGTGAGGTAGCCAGCTAAACTGATCTTCGTAGCAATAAAACAAGGCGAACACCTGGCGAGACAGCCTCACGCACACCCGCCGAGGGAGCACACCTGAAGTACACACCTTTTCCGGCCGGGACCGGCTCCCTCAGAAAGCCAAAACCCAGCCGAAGCCGGTTCCCGGGGCCGGTTGCCGAGGCCGGTTCCCGGGGCGCGCCCCACCGCCGGCCCCTGCGCAGAACCGGGGCGGGCGAGGGCGGCAGGCGGGCCCCGCCGGTGGCCGCAGAGACCTTTAGGCCCCGAAGCCGAGTCCGGTGAAAGAGCGGTGGGGCGGCCGCCCTCAGCCCCCCGCCCCGCCCCGCCCCGCCAGGGCCCAGCCCAGCCCCCGCCGTGCTCACCGGAGATCTCCAGCCCGCGGGCCGCCAGGGCCCAGCCGCAGAGCAGCAGGAGGCAGAGAGCGCGGCCCGCCGGGACGCCCCTCTCGCCGGCGGCCGCCATCTTCCCGGGCACCCCCCCTCCGACGTGGCGATGGCACCGCCCACCGGCGCCGCGCGGGCAGGGGGCGGGCACGGCGCCTGCGCGGGAGGGGGGAGCGCCCGGGCGCCGCCGCCGGAGCGGCCGCGCATGCGCAGAGGCGGGAAGGCGCCGCGCAGGAGCTGAGGGGAGCGCGACGGGGCTGCCCGGGCCTGCGCCCAGGGGGCGGCGGCCGGCCTGAGCGGGCCGTGACAGAAAATAGGGGAATTTCCTTCTCCTTCATAGAATTATCGAATCGTTTAGGTTGGAAAAGAGCTTTAAGATCATCCAGGCCAACCATTAACCTAACACTACCAAGTCCACTAAACCATGTCCCCAAGTGCCACATCTGCACGTTTTTTGAACGCTTCCAGGGATGGGGACTCCACCACCTCTCTGGGCAGTCTGTTCCAATGCTTGACCACTCTTTCCATGAAGAAATTTTTCCTGATTTCCAACCTAAACCTCCCCTGGTGCAGCTTGAGCCCATTTCCTCTCGTCCTGTCGCTAACTACATGGGAGAAGAGCCCAACACCCCCTCCCTGCCCCCTCCTGCCAGGAGCTGCAGAGCGATCAGGTCTCCCCTCAGCCTCCTCTTCTCCAGGCTGAACACCCCCAGCTCCCTCAGCCGCTCCCCACCAGCCCTGTGCTCCAGACCCTGCCCCAGCTCCGCTGCCCTTCAGACACAGCTTGGCGTTAGGGGTTGGGCTCCCCACACAAAGCCGCAGCCCCGGGGTGCTGTTCATCAGCACGACTGGGCTGTGCGCTGGAGCGCTGACGAATGCTTTCTGCAGAATTTGATAGATTTATGGACAACTGCTTTCCCGACAACTCACCCCCTGTGAGGCAATGCAAGCCCTGAGAGAAGCCTTGAAGCTGATTGTGGGAGAACAAAGTCCAAAACACGGATGCCTCAAGCATGAGAAAACCAAGCACAAGGAGCCCAAAGGCTCAAGGGGACCCAAAGGGACACAGAGCACAAGCCACGCAGCGCATACAGGAACATAAATTAATTTTGAGCGTCTGCCAAGTCACTGTGACCTGGCTGCACATGATGTGTTTGGATTAGTGAAATCTAGAAGGCGGCTACTTCCCCTCCAAGTGTTAAATACTTGCCATAAGACGTACTAGGAAATACTCAGGAATAGCCTGCGATAAGTAGCCTGCAACGAGAGGGAAGACAGCCAGCATTGCACAATTTGCAGGGTGTAGCCGAGGCGGATCTGCCCGCCTCAGAATGTCGTAACACCATTGCCTCATCAGGCACATCCTCCCGTGCCACAGCCTCTTGCCATCTGCATGCCACCCGCATCGCTTGCTTACATATGAAAAAATACAAATGTGTTAATGAAAAGCCACTGAAAGTTTATCCCAACTGATGACTGTTCATTGCTCGCACCTATTTGTTTATAGGAAGGTAGTTCAACTTAGTGAATTCTGCAATGAAAGATAAACAACTCGCGTTACCTTGTTCTCTTCCACGCCTATGTGCGGTTGCCAGAGCTTAGCGAGCGCTAAAAACGTGGCCACGTCTGAAACTTAAATCTACTAAGTATTTTTCGTTTGTGTGGTACAAAATACGCACGAAGATGTTGCCAGTCTGCTTCTGGAGCCAAGAATTAATACTAAACTGTTTTCACAATTCATATAAAGACAAAGTAAAAGGTGACATTTGAATGTTTTATTCAAGTTGGGCTTGGGTTTTTTTATCCATTTTTAGTAGTGTCAAGTACAGCATTTTGGGGTCTAGTTCCACACAAAATGGAAGACTCTCTAAAAATGTACCCATTTAGTTGCTAAAAAAAAGTGGTAATAAAACAAAAGTCCATTTTAAATTTAGTGATGCAACTATGTGATTACAGTTACAAAGACTCTTCCCTGATTATGGCCCTGTCTTACAAGCTTTCCAGTCAGTGCAAGGGAAAGGAACCACAACACAGGACAGGGAGTATTGGCTGAGTCACATCAAACCTCCTCCGCAACGGACTTACACAAGGTGGACAACCTAAAGCATTCTGGAGACAGCTGCAGGTGTAAGATAACCAAAAAAGACAAACCATTCATGAAATGCCTAGCTAAATAAATTCTTTTTTTTTTTTTTCAAAAATCCCTTTTTCAGACAAGTTTGCACATTCCATCGTGAATTGAAACCTTAAGTGTTGGAACATTTTGCTTACGGAATTAACAGTACAATATAGTGCTCTGCGATTCTTAACGTCTCTGTTTTTATACCACATTAAAATATTCCTCATGCAGTCAATACCTTAGGAAAGGTAATCGGCACCTTCCTACTTCCTATCATGTGGCAGCTGACAGATGCGATGGGCAATCACATTAAAAAAAAAAAAAGCCTGGAATTAGGATTTTTTTTTTTTTATGCTTTTGTCTCCGTTTCTTTAACAACATCATTTTTAAAGCTTAGCTGTCTTTAACCAGGACTAGCAGGACTGATACTTAGCAATACTTGCATCCCAGACATAAAACATTGAAAGGTACACTATATTCTGAAGGTAGCTATGCTGTATTTTCAAATTAGCGATTGTAGAATCACTCCTTATGCTTCAAATTCCAATCCTAGACCAAGTTTGTGACCACCCGCGTTGACATTTTTGCCATCCAACAAAGCTGACAGTGTCAGTTTGATACCTGCGAAATAGAGAAAAGTGAGAGAAAAGACCGACTGTTAAAACTTGGAAGGAGCTTTATGTTCAGCAAGCGCAGCGTCTGTGTTGCTGCTTTAATTTATCGGCTAGCTAGGTTAATGTCATTTGGCAGCTAGCCTTGGAAGGACTGGGCATTTCAAAACAATCTGCAAATATGAAATCTTTCTGAATTAGGAAGTCAGAATAAACCACGGTGATAGATTCTGCTTTTTATCACTCTTAAGTAATTACAGCTGAGTCAGTTCACTGCTGCTGGTCTACTGATTAATCTAATTTTAGAGCCCAGAATTATGAAAAATTGGGACCTTGATACATACCCAACTTTCTAAACCACTTTAAAATCCAGGTATGAAAAGGCCTAAGCCCTGTCTACTGCAATCTCTCATGTCAATCTGCTTGGTATTCTGGCAGCAGATTGATTAGACTACATTAAAACCAATTTCACAGCAGTAAGATTGTCCTCTTCCTGGGCCAGGGGACTTTGAGAAAGTCACATTTTCAAGCAAAATAAACTCAGTAATAGGAAGCATCTGAAAGTACTAAAAACGCATTTACGTATCTGTGAAACACCTAATTGTAGATATATTTTCTATCAACGTAAAAGAGTATCCGACTGCTCAGTGGATGGTAGCCTCTAATAATCCTGCTTGCAACAGTCATCCAAAATTAACAGAGCAGTCCCTGGATAAGTTCATCGTTGGGTTGCCAGGCAGAACAGCAGTGTTACAAAACGATTCACAATTTTGTCACAAAAAAACCTCTTTGATATTTCCAGACTAAAATATCACTTATTGATGTCTGAATTTCTTCTGCATAGACTTACCTGGCTTTAAAGTCTGAGTGTATCCTAAGCCGATCAGACTGGAGTTGTTCACTTTAGCCTTAAAGGGAAAAAATACTATGTGTAAATAAAATAGTATCTTTCTTCAAAGTCCTTCCTACTTGAAAATTAAATAACACTTTTTAAGCAGGTGAAGGATTTAATCTTTTAAATCACCAAAAAGAAAATCTGGAGTTGGTTTTGCCTCAAAATCTCAAAACAGTGCCCAATAATACGATAAAACATTCTGTGTCACTTTTAAGGAAAAGCCAATAGTTGTGTTCTCGTGCTGCCAAAACCAAGACAAATAGATGTATGTGCCAGCTATACACCACAGAACTGCATCAAAACCGTACTTTTACTGATGTAAAGGTCGCTTCGCATTTCCGTTACATGAGCCTATTTTCAAATGCATATAAATGTACATGCATAGCACTCACAGAAAAAGAGGCATCTGGGTCAATCTGATACTTGGCTGCTATTCCAAAGCGAGTGTTGCTATTACCGGCTGTCCAAGCAAGATTCACGGCAGTTTCCAGTTTATCATTCACCTTCTGGTAAATGGAGCCTCCAAATTCTGTTCCATCATTCCTGGAAGGAACGCATTCGTCTAGTTTTAAACTGCACCCCGAAACAATCATCTTTTTTTTCTTTTCCCCAGTAAGATCTATATGCAGAACATTCACTTACACCTCATTTAATATCCCTGTAACAACTAAGAAAGAGACATTAGGCCAGATTGGTTATGAAGTCGATGTTAAATGCTTAAATTTATTGATGGTTACTACATTTCAACAAGCGACTTTGGAAAAAAAGCCATGACAAGCTATCAAATATAGACTAATGATGACAGCTTCCAATTTCCCCTTCTCTCTAGATGGGAGTCTTTGTAGTAAAGAGATTTATTCTTCTCTGCATATCTCCGAAATAATTATTTTTCCCAGGCATACGTCTCCCTAGTGCCCGGAAAGGGCCGTACCCCAATCACCGAGCCCGAGCACTCATCCTAACACTGCCTCGTCAGCACGCTTTTACCAGACACTGATGAACTGTATCAGAAGTGAAGATGCCAATTTAATGTCCGAGTCTATCGGCTGTTGCAAATGAATACCATTTGCAATAGCCCTTATGGTACATATGTACTATAGAGATCTCTCTGCTCGAAACCGAAATGAAACTAATTTTCCTTTGCAGAGAGCACTGGCCAACAGCTGAATGATGACAGCCTTCTACCACTGCTGCTGCCGAGGAGCACAACGTCCAATTACTACTGACATCAATGTTAGGGAATAAAGTGCGGTAAATAAAACGCAAAACGTCGGAGCATGCAGATCATAGAAACAAGAGCAAAAGACTTCTAAAAGCCTTGCACTCCTTGTAAACCAGGGAGCATCTGGATTTCCATTTTCGCTCATTTTCTTAAAAGAGGATACAAACATACTGCACGAAACGGGCTTTAAACCACAGCAAGACCTCTGCAAAGAAAATACTTGTGGTTCTTTCTAAACTATGAAATAATCTGGTTCCAATTATTAGAGCATTCCAAACATTAGAGAAAGGGGCAGATTCACAATCTCTCCACTTTTACCCCTTCGGCCTGACGTTCCTTAGTTCATAACAGTTGCACAAACAGTAGTGATGAGCCTATTCAAAAGTTCAAGCAATAGCAGCAGCCTTTTAAATTGTTAGAGCAATTCTTCCAGAAAAACACTACAATACTTACTTCAGATAAGACTGAAGCTCACACATAACTGCATGTGCTTGGCTCTCAAGAAAAGGAGGGATTAAAAAGGACTGAGGAGAGCTGGTTATACAGGCAGATTTTGTGCAAGGTTCCCACACAGCTCTGTCTTGACCTGCAACATTAGGGGGGGGGCGGTCTGAGCTATGCTTAAAAAACGAGGCAAGTCATATTTAAAACTAGAAATTATCCAGCCCTACCTCCCTTTAGTTATTATTTATTATTAAATAATAATAATAATTAAAAAGGCAAACATCCTTTTAATTCTAATAGTAATAATAGCACTTTTCAGATGTAGATAAAAAAAAACCATTATCCCCCTATGAAAATTCATATATGAAGGCACCGTTAAGGAAAGTAGCTTGCTGAAGTCCCCGGCTGGTCTGTGTAACGCCGGGAACATGAGACGATGTTTCAAGCCCCACCTAGTTAAATTGTCAGCTCTGCCACAGCATCCCTGTGAAACACTGAACTGTCTGGATACAACAGCAGGCTAGTGATGGGAGCTCCACACGCAACTGTTTCTGGGATTATATAAAAACTCTGACATGTTTCAAAGCTGAAACACATCAAATACCTACCTATTAATATCAATAAACAAGAATTCTATTCATATCACACATTTATGGGTTTGCCCGTCAATTGGTCGAGTATGAATATTTAACAAACAAACTAGGCATCCTCCTGACGATGATTTATCATCCATGTACAGTAACGGCAACCTAAGAAACAGACCCTCAGGAATCCAAGAAACAGTACAGTAAGATCTGAGCTCCTGCTGCTTTTATAAACTGATTTTCTGCTGTTGCTTCAATTAAGAGTAATAATAATTACAGCGTTTTATAGCAAAAGCCAACGATGTTTTGAACTGCTACAGTATAACCAGGTTGAAAGTCATTGCGCTTGAAGGAGTAACTCCTAACTCCTGAGTGGAGGGGGACCCCGCATATTGTTTTGATGAAAGTTTTCCGCCCACATTTTTGTGCTTTGGCAATCCTCCAAACATACTGAGCTGTGAAGGTTCAAGTGTTCCGTAAGGCAGTGTGAGCTTCCTAAACCAGATCTCTGCAAAACAGCATGGAACAGAACAGAAAGCCTTTGAAGAAGCAGCTCCAGGAAGGCAGAACAGTTGTTCAGCCCTCGAACAGGAACAGCCTGCAACAGCTCTGCTATGCGCAAAATATCCAATTACCCAAGGGAATGGGAAAGGGGGGGCTGGGGGGATGGATTAGGGATGGCCTGGTCTTAAAGAACTGTCTTCCCCAAAGGCATAAATTGCTTTTTTAAGAGGAACGGGAGACAGAGGAATTCAGGTTTTCATGGAATTTGGTCCTGGTTTCCCGCTGTTCATGCATTCAGAAAGGACAAAGGCTTGTGTAAACAGATTATTAGGAGTTATAATACTAAACCAAACTTTTACACCATACCCCATAAACCAAACCCAGTCCATATTGCTCCCATTCATTCCCTTTTGCCTGTCCTTGTTCATCCTCTGCTTAACTCTTTCATCTACAGATCAAACCACCATTTTGTTTGATTTTGACATGTGCAAAAGGAAGGCATTGCTTTTATTCCAGCTTTCACAAAGAATATTTTTATAACCCACTTGTTTTATTTTTCCACTAATAGATGCTAACAATCCGTATCTGTTCAAAAGGTAGACACTGGATGCTTGGGTGCTCAGTGAGTTCCAGTTCCTTCCATCATGCACTCCCTCACCCACATAATTCAAAGAAAAATTAATGCAGCTAAAAAAATGCAGCTTGCCATCTTAAATGAAGAAGTAATTTCAAATCCACCATTCCCTCTTTCACCACTGCTGAAAATCCATCCCTGTCATTGTTCTAGTAAGCAGCAAAATCCTTTTGAATTCCCTTTTAATGTCCATCTGCCAATACTTACACATTAGTATGAAGCTGGAATTCATCGGTCTTGTAGCCAACAGCAAAGTTGCTCTGGGTTACCCTAGACTTCGTTGTCTCAAAAGTCATTTGGTAACCTGCCAGCCACCCCTCGTAGCCAACGACCAGGGCTCCACGTATTGAAGGACCGGCAATATCAAAATCCATGTCACAGCCAATGTTGACGTGTTCCCTTTTGTACCCCGTCTTAACCTTTGCGCTCTTTTTCCTAAAGAGAAAAGAAAGAATCTCGTATCTTTGAAAAGGCACGCTCGTAGGCAGCAATTCAATCAAATCAGTTACTTCAACTCAGCGTAATAGTTCTTGAAGACGAAGTACGCATACCTGGAGAGCCACATGGTATGTCACCTCCTTACCTTTCACGTTCGCAAAACCCTAATTCAGCTACAGGGAATTATTTGCAATCAAGCAATAAAATGCGGTGTGGTGCCCTACTAAGCACTTCTGGGTTGCGTTCTGAAAAGCAGCAGCACAATAAGCCAGACAGGAGGTGACAAAAACAAATCCTCATCTCCAACTAATCCAGTGGTTTTGGAAATTTGGTGGATGCAGGGAAGGAACGGAAACTGTAGCAGTTCACAGGTTGGCCACAGAAAGTCAATAGTAGTTGGCCTGTCCCAAACAAACAATTTTTAGACAATCCTAGTGAACCGGGTAATTTTATTTACTGTGTCAGATATCGAGACATCACTACTTTGTCTCCAGACTCCTGAGGGAAAGTCTCTGCTGCTAAGGAAGTAGGCTGCTTCAGTGGCTCTGGCACCCTGCTTCTTCCTTAGGACACTTGATGAAGTTTAATGGTTACAGCCATTAGAAAGGCTGCCAGGTTAACGCAGAAATAAACTTTCCTGAGTCACTTGTTTCTTTTTATACTATTGGCCAGAACAGTGTTTTCTCATGTGTCCGTGGGTCGGTTTACATCAAGGGTGCAGACCCTCACAAGGCAAGAGAGTTAGGTCTAACATCTTCAGCTACTCTAAGTTAAGATTTTTTTTGTTCTCTCTTTACCTTACAAGTGTCTTCTGTCTTTGACCAAATCTTTTACTGAAATCTTTCTGGAGAAGTCAGGCTAATTTGAAATTGCAAATCAACCTTTCACTTCAGCTAGCAACAACAGCCTCCAAGAACCTTTTCAATGGTGTACCAGAGCCACAGAGAGATTGCTCTCTTTTATTATTATTATTATTATTATTTCAGACTCAGGAATGTCTTGTGTTTTACAAAATCAGAAATAAAGAGCAGGAGTGCCAAAAGCACTCAGCATTAGCTCGTCCGCAACTTCTGTAAAAGTCAGCGGTACCTCTCCCACCAATGTCAAGAGGGACAGAGGCAAGCTAACACGGAGCACTCCTAAAAATGACTTTCCCTGTTGAAAGACTCATCACAGCCCAGTAACAACGAAGGGGGAGAAGGTGTCACACATTCAGACATGATGGATCCCTGTCAACCTAAACCAGGTCACACCAGGATTGAATCTCATTCCATTTATTCAAATTATAATAGTCCTCCCACAAGGCAATCGTTGTAACTCAGATACTATAGCTATAGAAATAGCTATAGAGCTGTAACTTGTCGTTCTCATACCAGATTTTTTCTATTTCTTTAAAAATCCTACCAGTTAAGAAATAATTATCAACAAACACTAGAGATTATTCTGGTTAACAAATACAAAAATATCTAGTTAATCTAGAATTAGCAGTGGACTGGAAGCAGTTGACAATGCAGGTCACTACACCTAAAAGACAGGGTGAAACCTCCACTACGACTCTAACCCCAGCAGCCTGCAGTGCAGCGTGCCGCTCTGGGAAGCTAACGTGCAGAATATTTTGACTCACTGGCAACACTGCTTGCAAAAAGATAATCAGGGGCAAAAAATAAACCAACATCTAGACCTACAGCTGCTGCTTAATCCCTCTGGCCCACATAAAACGTGGCATCCAATCGCCGTGTCAGAAATACTCATCCACCACCGAGGCACGCTGTGCCCAGCAAGAATTCAGACGATAAATTCCGCTCGGGAGAAGAGCCCAATTACTGTGTCGACCTATTAGAGCCGTGGCCAACTGGCTCCCGGAGCTTGTTAAGCTTTGCATTACAGCTGACTTGTTTAGCGCTTTTATTCAGCCAGTAGCTCATCCTCTGACATGGCCAGAATTAAGCAACAGGGGCGCAAACAAAACCTTTTCTTCCTGCCCTCATTCTGACTCTAATTTTCAAGTTACTGTATTTAAAAGTTTGCTTGCTACAGTTTAGGATTAAAAAGGGATTGTTAATACTAAGATTTAAATCAGATGTACACGATGTCATCATACACAGGCTGATTATTAACTGCCTTGGCATCTTAGGACAGAACAAGCAAAGCAGCAAGGCAGTATTCTGGAAAACGAAAATAAAAAATGCCTTCTTTTGTCACTTAAGCTTACTCACTTCTTACCCAGTGTTAGGAGAGAAGGAGGAGTCAAAGGTCAGCTTCAGGCCACGTGCAAGCTGAACAGAAAAGAAATCCACTGGTTGGATTTATAATTAGCGATTGGCATAAGTTAATTTGTAAATTGCATCTTTTGAGCCAAAAATTACCTGATCTTCAAGAGTAATCTCAGTGCCTAGCGTGTTGTCGGTGTTCCACTTTTCTGTGAACATCAATCCATATTCCACCCACCTGTATTTCGTTTCCAAACTACCACTAACTTTGCTTGTTTCTGAGTTTGCTGAACCTGAGCTTGTAAATTCCTAAAAGGAAAAGAAAATCATATATATACACATAATATATATATTTGCAAATATTTATACATTTGCATGCAGGCAAATACACTTGTAGAACGTATTAGTCATTATAATTTGGGATATTATTCAATACTGCAGAGTTCTCAGAAGATTTAAGGACATGTTTGCTAGTCATTAATATCAACACGCTCCTGCCCCACAAAAAAATTCAGCGTCAGAGAGAAAAAGCATTGCGTGCTACGGGAATGGATATGGGACAGGAACGCGGATAACCCTCACCAGCAGCGTAACACAGAATAAGGTGCTAGTCTGTACAAGGTGTCTCTGTGAATCAGCATGCAAGTCTGCAGATGCTTCATAGAGATGTTCTAAATATTAGCTCCAATACACAGTTACGTTGCAACTATACTTGCTTAGCGACTGCTAAGAAAAAGAGCGTGCAGCACATTTAGAAACGATGCTGTCCGGAATTCTGACTGCAGGACACGGAGAAGTCACAAATCACAACTGTGTGCAAGCTCTCTTTTAAAACTGATTATCAGCCCCGGGCAAAACATTACTGCAAAATGCTCATTAATTAATGACCCCCCCAAGAGTTTGTGCCCCCGGTGAGCACAGAGCTAAATCAGAAATCTTTACAGAAAGAAATCCATGAGGGAGCACAACCTCTCCTAACTTGAAACCAGCCTATTTCTGCTCATTTGACCCAGTAAGGCAGGAGGGAGGCACTGACCCTTCCTCCAAGCACAGGCCGTGGCAGTGGCCTCAAACAGCAACATAATTTTCATAGTAAGCAATTACCGTGGTCGCAAAGCAGCCCTTCACTGTATCTTCTACTCTAATTTGTGCACAGTCGCGTGTATTACACAAAAATTAAAAATGCAAAGTAACTTGCAAAGTTATATCTGAAAAATGATAAGGGGAGAGTAAGGGATATTTATTTACTTTTAAAAAGAAATATACAGTAAACACAAGAACATTGCAATGTTTTGGATTTCAATGCATTTCCAAACTCACCAGTCCGTTTTCAGATTTTGTTTTCAAATCAAGCTTTATTAACCCAAAACCTAGAAGATGAGTAAAAAATGAGTAAAAAAAAAATTCATATATATGAAATTTTTTATATATATGTCAATTTGAAAAGCATTTCTGATTTATTTCTTAAAACTCCGTTCTAAATCATCCATGAACTATTAAAAAAATAAACCAAGGGTACAGCGATCAAACCCTGTGTTTTTATGAAGCAGATTATGCAGCTTGTACTCACTTCAGATAGCACTTGGCTGATTAATCCTGATTGACCTCAGCAATATAACTGGGACCAAATTAGGTAGTAACGTCTTTATTCATGCTGAGAAGTATTTTGTTCATAAGCAAACTACTGACATCAATGATCCCATTCATGATACAAGGAAACAGTCAAAATACAATATACAATTTTCTTCCAAAACAGACAACAGTCCTATGGGGAACTGGAAGAATTTTGTCAAAAGAAAAGGAAGTTACCCTCCCTTTCCAGACAGCAAGAGCAATGGGAGGCTATGAGAGAAAATTCTCTGGATTCTAATGGAAATTATTGGAATACTTATCAGGGAAAAGTAATAAAATCCTAATAGTTTCAGGAATCAGGTGGACAGCAAAAGACCAAACTTATTTTGGCTTTATTTACCATATCCCTTGGTGAAAACGTCTCTGGCGGATTTGCCCAGATCAGCATACGCAGGTGGAACAGCCATTTTCTGGGTGGGGAAAAAAAAGGGGGGGAAAATTACAGCATTCAGAAACTTATTTAATTCATTTATGCAACAAGAAACTTAAGCCCATTTCAGCCAATTTTGTTTTCTATCCACCACCTATCAATTAAATGCAGCCT
This sequence comes from Pelecanus crispus, assembly GCF_030463565.1. Classification (NCBI taxonomy): domain Eukaryota; kingdom Metazoa; phylum Chordata; class Aves; order Pelecaniformes; family Pelecanidae; genus Pelecanus; species Pelecanus crispus. The sequence goes on from NC_134650.1 coordinate 3,418,139, forward strand.
GAAGAAAGGAGCTACAGCCAATAGTGGGATTTGATTTTGCTCGTTAGCCAGCAGAAGCAATTGCCAGGCATTTGCCACCGAGGATGAGAAACAGGTTGCAGAACAAATATATACCAAAAAAAAAAAAAAAAAAAAAGGAACCGTCTATGCCTTTCCAAAGAGTTAATTGTTGTTCTCTTACCAGTGTAACTGCATGAATGAACCACTTCTTTTTTTAAAACCATTTCTTGGAAACGTTTCTCCTGTTTCTTGCAACAGATCTATGCGTTCTGATGCAAAGCATTAGGCCCCAAGTCCTCCACTCAGGAAATCTAACCAGGACAAGCATCTAGCATCAGAAGCATCTAGCATCAGGAGCATCTCTCCCCCTCTAATTCAGAGCTGCAAATGGGTAACATTTATGTCAGCAAAATCGACAAATGGTCATTCTTCTGCTTGAGTTTTCTTTGACTTTGCCACTGCTGGTAATGGGTTAAGGTGTCTCCTTAGACATCGACCTTTAAGTGTTTTTCTGTTCATCAACTGGGGAAAAAAAAAAATGAGCTTGCTGAGAAAAATTAAGACTGAAGGGATGCTACACTGTGAAGTCAGGCAGGCAGGAGGGCAGCCACAACCCCGCTTCAGCAGCCAAACGCAGACCAGAGCTCTCCGCAAAGCCTGGAGCGAGGCACCAGCCCGGCGCTGCGGACACAGCAGGGGCAGCTTCCTCCATCGTGCTCCGTTCGGTAGGGATGCCCGCGTTGCTGTGTAGGTCCTCACTTTGCCATCTTCAGCAGGCCCTGACCATTCGTAGTTCAGTGGCCTCACGAATGCATCCCATTTCCTCAGCCGCTGAGAAAACCGTCTCATCGTATACGGAGGAGAAAACATGATCCTGAGAGGAACAAACCAACCAAATCTACTTTCTTATCCAAGTACAGCAATTTGTTCTAGGGAAGCAAAGTCAAACGATCTGAAATGGTGTACACCTTCTGTCTTTATAGACAAGATTTCATCATTTAAAAAAAAAAAAAAGCAAAGGAGATGAATCATACTTATAAAGCTGGTCCTCTCGATACCAGGTGTTGCACTAAAATTCCCTATTCCCAAAGTTTTTGGTTATGCAAAAGTAATAAGCACTTTATTACACAAGCGTGCAAATGCTTAAAAAAGATTGCCTGCCAATCCTTACTTCAGACTATCCAACATTAGCAGAAAACTATTCCTTTAAACCACAAAGCAAACAGCTAGCTCTGAACTTGAGGGGTGCTCTTAATAGTCTTTCTGGCTGTAGATTTGGCTGCAGTTCTCTGGGCGAGCACACCACCCCAGATATATCAGATAGGGAGTTTCAGCAGTCACTCAACGCCTCAAGCACTCCATCCAACAAGCTGCTGCCTGTTGAAGCAGGATATTGCTCTTGCATACATGAAGAATCCCTGTCCTAGAGGGAACGAAACAGATCTGGTGGCTAAATAAAAGCAAACTTCTCGGAACATAAATTAAGTAGGATACAAGGGCGCATGGTAGGATGTAGCTTCAGCTGTGCAGACTACCTGAACGCGTCAAGAAGTCCTGTCATCTCTTTCCAGGGATAGTTCAGTAATAAGTTGCAGCCCCAAATATGCAAGCAGCTAAACAGTTAAATTTAAAAAAAAAAAAAAAAAAAAATCATATTCCAAAGCAGTTTTAGCTGCTTGTATTAGACCTACATGTCTCTCTCCGTTTGTTGTGCAAACATGAAAGCTGGGATTTAATGTTTATAAGCACGGCTCTCTACAGGAGAAACCATTTTAACAGTTGATCAGATGTGGTTCTGAAAACACAGAACCAGCCTTAAAAAACAAACAAACAAACAAAAACCCCACAAACCCCCCCCACACACACACACACACAAAAAACCCAAACCAAGTATTAACAGGTTTCTTTAGGTAACTCCTCTGCTCCTTATTAAAGTCACTAGAAGCAGAGTGCAATGACCAGCTCGGGGATCGTACCTTCAAGGCAGCGCTATGGCAGCACTCGGGAGAGGGACGGGAGGATTCACTAAGGGCTGCATGTGTTCAGGAAACGCTTCTGGCCTGCCAGAGCAGCCCAGTCTCACGAGAACCCTCTGATGGGTATTGCCATTTAGCATCATCAAAAATTAAAAATGTTCAAAATCCCTACGCTTGAAAAATCAAATAAGCATTGCTTTGAAAGGTAACGCGCTGCTCTGCCAGCTGCACTTTGGAATCCACCAGATGTATTTGACCAACAGTCCCTCTGAGTTGCTTCAAAAAATCAAAATATTTTCTTGAAAACTGAATGCTGTATGCTTTTGGTTTGGATTTTGTAGGTTCTGTTTTTCCCTTATCCAAGCCCAGGAAGCCAAGTTTTGCTCCCGCTGGCGTTCGTGTACCTCCTCTGGATGCGGCCAGGCTCGTCGGGCGGATGAGCCGTGACAGCCTGCTCCACTGCTGCAGCCTGGGCTGTAGGACAGTGGGAGACGGTGAGATCTCCACTTAGGCAATTACTATAATTAAGGGACAATATTGAAAGCCAAATCCCTGCCGGTTGTAAGGCAAATCATGTAATGCACACAGAGCAAGATGTTTAAAATTGCTGAGTGTGGAAAACACTGCGAGGTAGGTACGCGGCGGTTAACCTTGCTGTTGTCAGCAAGAACAAAAACAATTATTTCTGTTTGCACTGCCTAATCAGAAGCCTCTTGTTTAACAGATGGAAAACAAAACTGATTACATCCTGGGCGAGTGCAGTTGTAAGACAAGCATGCTTAACAAGGATTCAAACTCTTAAAGGATCAAGGAATGGCCGTGGCCAAGTGCCCTTGCTTTTCACCAGTGGGATCCCAGCACATTAACTCAGATTAGGTTAGGGCTGAAATGAATTCATTGCTTTTATCCTTGTCCAACTGTGCAAAGAGCTCAGAGTGCCTGCGTACCTCAACTCCTGCACAAAGCAGGCCAAGTAGAACATATATAACGTGCTCCAAGTAAGAAAATATTTTGATTTTCTGGAGTAGGAAGTACTGTAGGGCAAGTCACGGCTGAAGAAAACCCGAACTGAGGGGTCAGCACCGAGCGCTGCTGTGAGCACCACCTCCGCGAACGCCTGATTTGTAACTGCCACTGGGAGAAAATAGGGAGCAGCCTTTGGAGCTGCAGGACCCAAGAGCCAGCCCTAGCGAAGATTTCATTAAAGACAAAGCGCTTCCAGCAGGCCCAATTTGAATATTTTCCAGTGTCACAGATGGCAAAGTTTTCACCCTACGATGCAGTGCCGGGCAATTACATCAAAATCAGCCCAACAGGCAGCAAGCCCCCGGGGTGCCCTTGGCAAATGTAAGGACTGGCTGCAACCAAAGGAAAACTCATCTCTGCTTGGTAACTCTTTTACGTGCCTAAGTTTAAGTTACACAGACTTACCAACTTTATGATATTTACATGAGGGGAAGGAGCAATCTAAAAATTTCAGAAGAAAATCCGTGGTAACAATAAAATTCCCTTGAAGACAATGGGAGTCTATCAGATTCAAGGCTAAGAAATAAAAAGGTTGGATTTAACCTTACTCTAGCCACATTTTTCCTAATAAACTTGAACTCGTGTACCACGAAGGACGGTGCTTTTGCTCTCAGGCAGAACAGGGCCCCGCTCTCTCCGCGTGCCAGGGCAGGCCGGCCGGAGTCACCAGCTCCGCACGGCACCGGCGTCCCTGTCCCACCGTCCCACATCCCCAGCTGCCTGGGGAGCACGGCGCTGGCTCCGCCGTTTCGATTTTATGATCCAGATCCTAAACGCATTCAAGTCATGACCACAGTCTGCTTTGAATCAGGTTCAGAAGCCTAGTTGTGCAGAGATTTAAAAACATGCTTAACTGTAAATACAAGTAGCCCTGCTAAGGTCAAACATCGAGTTTGGCACATTCACAAGTCGTTTGAGAGGCCAGTGTAAGCATGCGATTTGAAAGTTCTCTGCCTTATGGGACGCGATACTTAACAACACTTTTTGCCCCAACTTGCTACTGTGCCAACATCGTATAATCCATGCACCATTATGACTCAAAATTTAAGACTCTGGAGTCCACCATTTCTTTCACACAGGTATTAGTAAACCCATGCAGCGTCCCTCTGACACTCGCAGGTTCACAGCCTTCCTACTGCAGCTTTGCTTTTTGAACTACGTACATGATGGAGCAGATTTCGGTTTTAAAGATTGGTTGATGCAGTATCTCTGTTGCCCAATAAACACAGGAGCGCAGAGGCGATAAACCCCTTAAAAGCAAATGTAAATATTATGATTTAGTCTATACTGATATTTATGGAATTAAAGAAAGAAAGAGCCTGCTCTTAATTGCGTGGGTATAAATTAAGAATGACAACGTCGTACAGAAACCCCTTATTAAACGAGCACATACAAGTATCAATTAAACAAAGTCGGGGGATATTGTAGCCTGCTGTAGCTACTGTACTTACTAAAACTGCAAGGGAAGAACAGAGAACCACATACCCCGCAGGTTAAATTAAACGTTCAGGCTAACGATCTGCTTCTTTCACCCATCTGCAGAGGAGATGCGCGGCACTGCTGTCCCCCCCCAGCACGGCGCAGGGGCAAGGCTGGCGCACGCCCCGGCAGAGCGCTCAAGAAGGGACACATCCCTCGCTCCCGGCCCCGCTGCAGGAACACCCAGCGCCAGATCAATCGGGGTGACTAATTAAAACGGCATTTTGTCTCCCAGCATAATTTGACAGCCTGCTACTCTCACGCCGATGAGGAGCGTGCACCGCACCGCAGCTCGGGCTACGGAGCCGGCGGATGGGTTTTTCTCTACCTGCAGCAGATGCCAAACCCACGAGGGCCTGCGCTGTGCTTCCCGACTGCATCCCGCAGAGCCAGGGCTGGGGACATCGCTCCCGCTGCCATGGCAACCGACAGCGATGTCCCACACGCCACCGCACCCCCTTCACGCCACCCGAAACGTGGGCAGGAAGAAAAGGTGCAGACTGTGGATCAGCGTAAACCTTCAGGGGGGAGCGCTGGCGGGGAGGGATTATTCTGGGGATGTCTTTCCAATAGTGCAAAACCCTTTTTGGAAGGAATTCCGACAAAATTCCATAGATGAAATGCCACGAGACAGGTGATTATTCAATCATCCGCTGCACTGAACAAGACAAAACTGCAACGTGCTTCTGACCCTCGCTAGACCGCGCGAGAAATGAGATGGGATGTGTTTCAGCTGGCAGCACTATAAATATTCCCCAGAGACTCAACCCTGCGTCGGTCAGTAAGGATGAGTCAGCTCCGCTTCATTTTCAGAAAATTTTGGTACTTTTTTTTTTTTTTTTTTTACAAATGCCCAAAGACTAAATGAGTCTTTCACCCTCCAGCAAGAGTTGTTCCCAGCCAGGGCTGTGACGAGGCAGAATGGAGGCAATTGCACTGCTGCTGCGGCTGCACGCTGCTCCCCGCTTGCTTTGGGAGGGGAAAACCAAGTCCTCGAGATTTTTAAATGGGTATTATTCCCCCCTAAAAAAAGAGATACCTTTTGAGAATAAGCAGAATAAAGTGAAACAAAAATCGGTTTGGCTGCCTGGAGCAGGGTTTGGGGTTTTGGTGCACGTCAGGATGAATTTGCCAACCCGCAAAGAAGATCCAGGGGCGCGGATGAGCGCGGTGGAAGGGACGGCGGTGCCAGAAGGCTGCTAAATCCAGGCAGGTGCGGCCACCTGCCACCCATGACCTTTGCCACCCCGGCACGCAAAAAACGATCCCCGCTTGCGGAGGCGTTGGTCAAGAAACCCGCGCGCTCCTCCGCATCCGAAGGACCTTTAGAGCCCGGCCACGGGGCCAGCGCCCACATTGCCCCGCGCACGGCCTGGCACGGCCGACGGTGTCGCGCGGCCAAGAGGGGCGCGTGGCAGCACCCCGTCCCACCCGCCTCGCCACATGCCACCGCCTCGCCACATGCCCCCCATACCACCGCCTCGCCCCATGCCCCCCATGCCACTGCTTCGTCCCGTGCCCCCGCCTCGCCACATTGCACCGCCTCGCCACATGCCCCCCATGCCACCGCTTTGTCCCATGCCACCGCCTCGCCACATTGCACCGCCTTGCCCCATGCCCCCGCCTCGCCACATGCCCCCCATGCCACTGCTTCGTCCCATGCCACCGCCTCGCCACATTGCACCACCTCGCCCCATGCCCCCCATGCCCCTGCCTCACCCCATGCCCCCGCCTCGCCCCATGCCCCCCATGCCACCGCCTCACCCCATGCCCCTGCCTCACCCCATGCCCCCCATGCCCCTGCCTCGCCACATTGCACCGCCTCGCCCCATGCCCCCCATGCCACTGCTTCGTCCCATGCCACCGCCTCGCCACATTGCACCACCTCGCCCCATGCCCCCCATGCCCCTGCCTCACCCCATGCCCCCGCCTCGCCCCATGCCCCCCATGCCACCGCCTCACCCCATGCCACCGCCTCACCCCATGCCCCCCATGCCCCTGCCTCGCCACATTGCACCGCCTCGCCCCATGCCCCCCATGCCACTGCTTCGTCCCATGCCACCGCCTCGCCACATTGCACCGCCTCGCCCCATGCCCCCACCTCGCTACCTGCTCCTGCCTCGCCACATGCCCCCCATGCCCCCGCCTCGCCCCATGCCCCCGCCTCGCCACCTGCCCCCCATGCCCCCGCCTCGCCACCTGCCCCCCATGCCCCCGCCTCGCCCCATGCCCCCGCCTCGCTACCTGCTCCTGCCTCGCCACCTGCCCCCCATGCCCCCGCCTCGCCACCTGCCCCCCATGCCCCCGCCTCGCCCCATGCCCCCGCCTCGCCCCATGCCCCCCATGCCCCCGCCTCGCCCCCCTCCGAGGCCGCCCTCGCCCCACGCCTCGAAAACGGGCCCCACATTTCGTCACCCCCAACGTTACGTCAGAAAACAGTTATCCCCCGTCCCACGGGCCGCGGGTGGCTGCGCCCCCCTCGCTGGGCCTCCTCGCGTTCCCCCGCTCCCCCCCGGCACCCGTGACCGGCTCTGGCCGCCGCCGCCGCTGCCCCCCCGGCCCCAGGCCGCGGCTCGGAGCGGGGCTGCCCGGGGGCGATGCCCAGGCCCCCCCCGGCGCCCGCCCCCGCCCTACCTGGCCCCGCCGCGGCGGCCGCAGCCCGCGCCACGCTCCCGCTCCCGCTCCCGCCTCGGCCTCCTCCGGCGGCGGCTGCCCCTGCCCGGCGCCTCCCCGGGCTCTGCGGCGGCGGCGGCGGCTGCGTGACGGCGGGCGGGGACGGGGCGGGAGGGGCGGGGCGGGGCGGGGCGGGCCTTGCCGCTGCACCGGGCCGCCGGAGCCGCTCCCCGGGAGGCGCCGGGGCTCCCGCCGGCCGCCCCTGCCCGGGCCCCACCGGGACAATGAACCCCGCCGGCTCCGGGAGATGCTCCCCGGGCCCCACCGGGACAGCCGACCCCACCGGCTCCGGGAGATGCTCCCCGGGCCCCACCGGGACAATGAACCCCGCCGGTTCCGGGAGATGCTCCCCGGGCCCCACCGGGACAGCCGACCCCACCGGCTCCAGGCAATGCTCCCTGGGCCCCACCGGGACTGCACCGGCCCCGGCTCCAGCTCCGGGCGATGCTCCCCGGGCCCCACCGGGACAATGAACCCCGCCGGCTCCGGGCGATGCTTCCCGGGCCCCACCGGGACAGCCGACCCCATCAGCTCCAGGCGATGCTTCCCGGGCCCCACCGGGACTGCACCGGCCCCGGCTCCGGCTCCGGGCGATGCTCCCCAGGCCCCACCGGGACAGCCGGCCCCACCGGCCCCGGCTCCGGCTGATGCTCCCCAGGCCCCACCGGGACAGCCAGCCCCACCGGGACAGCCAACCCCACCGGCCCCGGCTCCGGGTGATGCTCCCCGGGCCCCACCGGGACAATGAACCCCACCGGCTCCGGGCGATGCTCCCTAGGACCCACCAGGACCCCACCGGCCCCAGCTCCAGCTCTGGGCGATGCTCCCCGGGCCCCACCGGGAACCCCACCGGCCCAGGGGCACAGCATAGAATGATAGAATTTTTTAGGTTGGAAAAGACCTTTAAGATCATCAAGTCCAACCATCCTACAGTCTCAACCTGAAATAAAAAAGCCTTCATACTCCCAATGTTCTTTTACGAAGATTGGATAGGGAGAAAAGCTGCCTGCCCATAGCAAGCCTGGAATGATGTACATCTTAAACGTGTCTATGAATCCCTGACTCACTCAGATATTCTTAATTACCTGGATTATTTTCAAACATAAGTACCTCAGGCTCCCCAAGACACGGTGGTTCCAGCCCCCCGAGCGACCCAGAGCAGCTGCAGCCTGCGTGTCCAGCGTACCCACATACCGGGCTCCCCAGCTGCAGTGGAAACTCCCCGTTTAGTTACAATTAGTTAAATTCCCTAGAATTAGTTAAATCCTAACTCCCTGTCTAGTTAAAATCCCCATTCCCGGTATTCTTCTTGAGCCACGAGCGGTGAGAGAGGAGGAAGGGAGAGCTTGGGAGGGAGTTTTTGAGCAGGTGAAGCCGTGCGTGCGTCCGCGGGCGCTGCTGGAGGGCCGGGGCGGCTGCGGGGCAGCAAAGCTTCCCCGGGTGGGGAGCAGCCGCGGGGCGCAGAGATGCTGCAGTGAGTTAGGGAGCTTCACATCTTTCATAACTCCCACTCAGATGCGTGAGTCAGCCCTCACGGCTTACAGGGAAGCTGGGGCTGAGTCCAGAACGAAACTGTCCCGGTGACAGAAGGTCAGGCGGGGAGCGCTCTGCTATCAGAGAGGAACAGAGGCTGAAGCTGTGCTGCTTTCAGGAGGAGACATAAAATTAATCCTTCGCTGTTGGAGGCTGCTGGAGAGCTCAGAGCACAAGCCACAAGATAAACAGGAGAAGCGTCCCACCCAGGAAACTCCCCGTGGTCTTGACATCCACCCTTCTGGCCCCAGCACCCTGTTGTTAGAAAAAGAAATTGTTGCGAAGAGTCCACATCCCACCCATGCGCACTCTTATTTACTTTTTTTTTTTTTAAAAAACCGACGAATTCTTTCCCACTCTTTCTCCCTTGCACAGGGATGGCGAGAGGCAGTTTCCCTGCTCGCGCTCTCGCCCGGCTCGTGCCTTTGCTTTCCCAGCAGCACCCCTCCAGAAAGGCACCGCTCCCACGGCCGTCGCGGGGCTGTACCCGCAGCAGGCGACGGGTGCGTGCCCCAGCGCACCCCGGGAGCGGAGGTTGGCGTCATCCTCCTCAGAAACACGACTGGAGCGCACACACACGGCACTTGCGAGCTTTGACTCAGGCTTCAAGCTAAATAAACCTTGCAAAGGACTTTGTGCTGCACAGAAACACATAATTGAAACAAGAGGTCTCTGTTTCAGATTTGGCGAGTTACTTCTAACCACAGTCATTTTGTGGATCCAGCTTCCAAGGCAACCCTGCGAGCAGCGGTGTCGTAACCAGAGCACGGGGTTGAAATCAGGGCGCAGCGTCGGCGTTGGCCAGCCTCTCGGCCCTGCCGCTCGCAGCAGCCCGTCCCTTCCCTCTCCCCTGCGCTCTGCGGCTTGTCGGAGCCTGCCCTGGGCTGGCTTCACTCGCTGCCCCGTGAAAAAACCGAGCCCAGCAAAAACAGCTGGGCAGCTTTCTGCTGGGGTGCATTGAACCCCATCACCCAAGAGTCAGAGGAGCGAGGGAAGAGAGGGGGCTGCCGGCACAGAGGCAGGACCCCGGAGGGGAGCCGGGCCACGGGACATCCCCCGCCATCCCTTTGGCTCAGCCACAGGCTGCGCTTTCGTCCTGAGCAGCAGTTCTGCCAGGGGGCAACCCCGGCTCTTTGCCCTCTGCAAGGGTAAATCATAGAATCACGGAGTGTTTTGGGTGGGAAGGGCCCTTCAGAGCCCACCCAGCCCAGCCCTGCAGTGCCAGGGACAGCTTTAACCAGCCCAGGGTGCTCAGAGCCCCGTCCAGCCTGGCCTGGGATGGTTCTGGGGATGGGGCCTCCACCGCCTCTCTGGGCAACCTGTGCCAGTGCCTCACCACCCTCGCTGTAAAACATTTCTTCCTTATATCCAGTCTAAATCTATTCTTCTTTAGTTTAAATCCATTACTCCTTGTCCTGTCCCAACAGGCCTTTCTAAAGCTTGCCCCCCCCTTCCTGCAGCCCCTCTCAGCACTGCCAGGCCGCACTCAGGCCTCCCCGCAGCCCCCTCCTCTCCAGGCTGAGCACCCCCAGCCCCCCAGCCCGGCCCCGCAGCAGAGGGGCTCCGGCCCTCGGGGCATTTCTGTGGCCTCCTCCGGCCCCGCTCCAGCAGCTCCATGTCCTTCTTGTGCCGAGGAAGAAACCGCACAACAACGAGCATGGTTTACAGAGCGCGGCCTCCCTGCCTTGCTCCCTCCCCTAGCATCGTCCCCGCTGCCGCCCCATCTTCTCAAATATCTTCTTTTCCCACCTCCAGGCATAAAAAACTCGCGACTCTGCGTGCAGAAGTCGCAGCCTGTTCCCTACAGCCTTTCTCTAGCTCAGGCGATTTTTACACCACGACGGACTTGCGGCGTGGGCCGGGGCAGGAGGCAGGCAGAGGTCCATCGCGGCCGGCATGTGACGTGCCCGCAGCCGCAGGGCCAGCCTGCTGCCGGCCGGATCCTGGCGCAGGTGCTGGTGGAGGTGGGGGACCAGGCGGTTCACGGGACGTCCCCTCTGCTGTGGGCACAGGGAGACGTTCAGCTGGCACCTGCAGCAGCGGTAGCAAGGCAGCAGTCAAGCCCTCACCACGTTCTTTTGGAAATGCATCTTGCACACATGCTATTTACCCTGCTTTCGACTTTTCTAGTTTTCCCCAGTGTTCAGATTCCTCCTTCGGGGCTTTCACGTCTCTGCCTGAGCCTCTCCACCATCAAGACTAAGAAGAAACCACCCAGGCCCCCTGCCCCACAAGCAGGCTGGGGGTGCTCAGGGTCTCCTCGGGGACATCAGTGGTTGAGATTAATTTTCGCGGGCTGCCTCCACCGCGAGGGGATGCCACAGCTGGGCTGAGATCGAGCAGAGGGAGAAGATGTTCCGTATCTGCGCAGAGATCATTTTTCATTACTTTCTGGAACATGCATCTACCAAAAGATGGCAGCAAATCTCCTCCTATGGAGGTGGGCAGCGGTGTCATCTGCCCTGTTGGGCTCTATTTTTCATACAGGCTACGAGCTATAGGTTATCCTGGCAAGTGCCAGATGAACTGAAGGATTGCACCAGATGTCCTCAAGGGAGAAAGTCTGTGCTTGTGACCGTGGTTTAAATTTTGGAGACTCCTTCATCAGTGTAAGAAATCACCAAAATGCTCTAAATGTCAGTTCCCCTATTTTATTTTGGCAGCCCATAGTTTTTGGTAATGCTACGTCTTAATTTTTTTTTACCAGGTGAAAACAGAATAAAAGGGAATCCATAACAATGGATTTGACAAATAGCAATGCCACCAAAAGTTCAGATACAAGGTCTATCTAAATGTTTCTTGCCATCGCAAGCTTTAGGTCTCCAGCACTCAGAGGCTTATTTAGCACCAGTTTGCTGGAAAACCTGGAACTGACCCACCCTTTGTTACATAAAGCTGCGTGTCAGCCAAAGGATTATTTTTAAGCTCTGTCCTGTATCACTAAGGGATATAGCCGCGACCCTGGGCTCAAGCTGCGCCAGGGAAGGTTTATATTGGATATTAGGAAGAATTTCTTCACAGAAAGGGCAGTCAAGCATTGGAACAGGCTGCCCAGAGAGGTGGTGGAGTCACCATCCCTGGAGGTGTTCAAAAAACGGGCAGAGGTGGGGCTTGGGGACATGGTTTAGTCTGGTCTACCCTTGATTGGTTTAGTGTGGACTTGGTAGTGTAGGTTAATGGTTGGACTGGATGATCTTAAAGGTCTTTTCCAACCTAAACTATTCTATGATTCTATGAATCTATGACCCGGGTTCTGATACTATTTCATACCGAATGAACTGGGAATAAACCAAAGGCAGTAGAGTTTCGCTGCAGGTACCAACACCATGGGGTTACAGTGACGGGGCTGGGCTCCCCACCGCGCTCTGCCCTCTGCTCCTTCTGACGGGTGCACCTTGACACTTGTTTTGTACAGCAGTGAGCAGTGAGAAGGTGGGAGGCACGGGAGGATCGGCCCTTCCACATTTCAAAGTATGCTTCTGATTCGATTCCTTCATCAAATGGGATCAGTAAATACTATTTTCATTAAGCACATTTATATAGCTAAACTGTGCAAAACTGTCATTTTTCCCTCTGCCTCCCCAAAAGAATTTAGCTGCCTGAAATGAAGCTGTGAGAAAAAATTGCCCTGCTGCTCATTTGCAGCTTGTGAATTTTACATGAGCAGCGAGGTCTAATTCAACTCCAGCTTCATTCATATCACATATCATGTTTGAATAGCTGAAAAACTCATTAGCCATAGATCCAAGATGTATTTGTTCGGTAGAGTTTGATTTGGCCCTCTTTAATAACAAAAATGTTTTCAGCTTGTTAACTTGCAAGGAATTTATCATCAGTCAAGAACACGCTGATGGAATGATAAAATAAGCAAGGACGCCTTGCTGTTCAGTATCACACTATCTAAACACATCTTTGTGCCTCTTACACTTGTAAACTCAAACAAAGTTTTGTTGCTCAGAGGCAAGCCCTTATTGCCTGCTGTTCCCATGTCAGGGGACAGGTTGCTTCCACCACAGAAAACACCGCATTGGGGATGCTTACGTAGCTCTGGTGCTCCACGGGGCAGCTGTATATCATAATAAACAATTTCTAGCTTGACCAGTGTAAATGGGTTGCTTCTGGTCTCTAAGAATGAGCATAAGCAGCTATTTGCCACCACCAGCCCAGCCACGTATCTGTGTGCATCAACAACCACCCCTGCTCCTCCCTGGGTGCTTAGCCCTTCCATACCCACGCATGTCACTGCTCCCTCCTTCCCCATTCTCTCAAGATCATAGAATCATCAAATCGTTCAGGTTGGAAAAGAGCTTTAAGATCATCCAGTCCAACCATTAACCTAACACTACCAAGGCCACCACTAAACCAATTAAGGGGAGAGTAATAATTAATTTTGTGTTTCCTGGCTTGCTGGCTGGATTATTTTTTAATGAAAGTAAAACTAGGAATCACTAAGGTTGGAAAAGACCTCTAAGGTCCAACCATCAACCCAACACCCCCATGCCCACTAAATCATGTCCCAAAGTGCCACATCTGCCTGGTTTTTGAACCCGTCCAGGGATGGGGACTCCCCCACCTCTCTGGGCAGCCTGTTCCAATGCTTGACCACTCTTTCCATGAAGAAATTTTTCCTAATATCCAATCTAGTATCCAACATCAACCTAATATCCAATCATTTTCAAGATGATCTGAATCTCTTTAAAACTCTTAAAAATAGTTGAGTGGTTTTAACCTGTTATTTTCCCAAAACAGAGTATGGAGCAACAGATCGTGTAAGTTAGCCTTGAGGATCCGTAACCTCTGGGACAAGCAGCCAGGACAGTGACCACGTAAACCAGGCTGGCTGCAGCCAGGACAGGCCGGCTGAAGGTACCCTGGGGTGAGCACAGGGAGAGGGACGAGCAGGTTCAAAATGTGGCTGCGCAGTGATATGGATTCTGGGTGACCAGCAGAGATGGCTCAGGTCAGAAAAGTCGCTAGTTGTTCCCATTCCCGCTTGTCCAGTCCATCACCCGCCTGGAGTTCCCAGGCTCTGCTCGGGCACTTAATCAAGATACAGACCCGCAGAAGTTCACGTTCTGCCCTAGCAAGATGAACCAGCCCAGAACCTGGTTTTCCCCAGGGCACCAAGCTCAATCCATTGTGATGCTGACAAAACCACCATAGCTAGTAATGAAGGAAAAAGATGTTATTAATTGAATTCTGCGGATGGATGCTGGGAGGATCAGTGCATCCCTGGCGCGAGGGAGCCCCGTCCAGGCCCTCTCCTCGCTGCACCCAAGTACCCTTCATCAACACGTCAGGGTGAGCTCCACTGAGAGAACAAATCCCAGTTCAAAGCAGGGAAAAAAGGCTTATTTTAGGATTTCTACTGAGTAGCACCCAGCAGGCTGACCAGCGATGGGCATGCCCGGTCGGTGTGCTACACCAGCGCCGTGCCACAGTCTGCGGTGGCTGGGGGTTAGCAGGGGTGGGGGCACGGGGGTGTTAGAGGCCTGTATCGATTTTTAAGGAAGAAAGCCAAAAAGCAGAAAACAAAAGGGAAAGCAATAAAAGCTAAACTCCCCCAGCTTCTTTTGATCTCGGAGAATAACAAAGAGATTGACCTGACATTATTACACCCCTCGCTCACTCCCTTTGGGTTATGTTTTTATTTCCCGTAACCAGCAATGATCAAAGCCGAGAGCCTCTCCGTCACTGTATATTTTCCTTTTCACTCCGAACAAAAGTTGCAGAGGCTGCAACACTTTCTCTCGTGCCTGTCCTGGACCAGTAGTCTGCTTCAAACAGAGCTGTTTGCAGGAGCACAAGCTCCCGTGGGCTCGGTAAAGTCATCTTCACGCTGTGAGGCAAACGTGCAGGGGAGAGAGGAAGGTGATACGCACCCTCCCCCTTGGGTGCGGGCTGTCAAAACAGATGTCATGGCTTTTACAACTTGCATTTTTTTGAGGAGAGTTGGAAATTTAATATGTCAGGCGAGGCTGGCTGGAGTAGTTGTTTCTTTGAGGACAGAGCATGGATGATATCAGTAACCACGGGGAAGTGGCGAGTGACACAGAGGCATCAAGCGCGGCATCATTGCAAGGAGCCGTGGCTGCAGGTACCAGAGAGATCTTCAGAGAAGAAAAGAGGAAAGAAGCTGAAGTCATGCCCTCCTGGCATACGTTTTTTCTGCAGATGTTGAAGGACACGACAGCCCTCTTTGCTTCTCAGGAAGAGGAAAAATTGAAACCAAAGTTTTCAGAAGCCACAGTATTTTCTAAATATACATGATTATCTTGTCTTGCAAGCAGCATTAGAGAAGCAGCAAAGATATGGTATGTAAGATAAAGAAGTGATAAATACATGCCAAGCAAAACATTATTTGTAGGCTATTTAAATTCAGGAAGCATTGGTATTAATTTGGCAGATAAGTCTTCCACACTGTGGTTACAGAGCTGCAAACATGATTATTAGCGATACAGTATAAACTTCTTTTACTTGTCCAGGACCAGACTGCTGAGTAGAATAGGAAAAAAACTATTCATCAAATAAGGTACAAGCAGCGGGGATGGCAGAAACTGGCCTCTAGATGAGAGATTTTTCTGCCCACTGGCGACTGAACCTATTTGCAAAGCAGAGCACAAAAAACCTTTCCAGCCTCGCCAGGAAATGTGTTTGCAACAAAGAGGGAGCACAGAGACACAAAGCACCTTGCAATGACGCCTGCCCGGCCCCGTGGGGCTGCACCACGGGAGGGGGGTCGGGTGTGCAGTGGGTCACTCTGCACACACCGTCCCGAAATGCAACCTCAAAGCCTGATGCTGATGGCCAGAGCCACCGAGCACAGCTTGAGCTTCGCTGCCTGGTGTTCCGGGGCGAGGACATGGTCAGAAAAGGAAGATATCCCGTATTTCACATTGAAAAGCAGTTTGAGAGAAACCAGCCCTCACACAACGGGTTAGCTAGTATCAAAAGTGCAATCGTGGCTCATCCTCGGCGCGTTTGCCAGGGAGCTGCAGTGACGGACGAGAGATTCAGGGAGGGAAGAAGCTGCCGGGGCTCACCGGTAACTGCCATCATTGGCACGGCAGCAGGTCTCATAGCCATGTAAAATGTTCAAGGAAAATTCACCTTGGCAAACAAGAACTGCTCGAGCTAAGAGGATGCTTGTTTTTGTCATCTTCACAAATGAAGTTTAAGCGCTAGAACACTGCTGGAAGCAAATGGGGGCTTGGCAGCAAAATACTCACACTGGATTGCTATTTGCCAAAAAGATGCGAGTGCTTCAGCTCTATTTAAGTGATTATTTAATAAAGTCATATTTGGGCTGCCTGACTGAATAATCCTGCAAATACAGAGAAAACGTAACACTTTTTTAAAAAAAAAAAAAACTTAACTAAAAACATCTGTTCATCAGCTGCAGCATTTATTCTGTGCAGTTAAACCGAAGGTGTGAGATCAAATCTAAATGTGGCTGGGTCACGTGTGCGCAGCCCCAACCTTAAATGCAGCTGCAGCTTCAGTACCCAATAAAATAGGACACGTAGGCTTAGACTACAGGTCTTTAAATCTCTTCAGGTAAAACTGGGTATATAAATGAGATTTTCTCTAAGCGTTGTGACAAATTGCTTCTGCCGTTGCTGAGTGGATGTGACTGTGGTTAGCACTGAAGGAGATGGGGGAAACTACCATCAGACTTGGATGGTAGAACAATTTTACCTATTTAGTGTAATAAATAGCATCCATTAAATTGTTGGATGTCCTAAACAAGATAGGTATGCACATAGAAGGGTGTACGCATTGGAGCGTATATTATCTTATATACAGCTTTTCCATTTGAGCTACTTCTTCCCGTGGCAGAAGGGGGCATCTCTGGTTCAGGGAAGAACAGCCCACGCCAACGAGCTGCATTTTTTAGTTTCCTTCCCACGCAGTACTGCAGAGAAGCAAAGCACCCACGGAGAGGACCAGAGGTGGCCAGCGGGTCCTTTGCACCTCGCTGTGGGTTTAGACCTGTCCTTGGCGTTATACAGGAATAGCCAGAGTTCTCGTTTCGATTCCACAACGCACGGGTTTTCCTCTTCAAAAAACTCAAAATATTAGGGCCGGCCAACAACTGACTGGCGAGAATAGTAGGGTTGTAATATCAGAAACTCGAGAGGAAGGATTACATGGTCAGGAGCCTGCAAGAGAAAAGACCTTTCACAGCCCTCTGAGCAAGTCCTGGCATCAGATTAAAGCCGGGTATCAAGTGCACTTGTAATCCCATCCCTTGGAGGAATGGGAGGACTGCATTAGCACAAGACAAATTGCTGTTTGCAATTGAATCTGGGGCCTGCTCTGGGAAAGAGGTGGGGTTTTTTTCTGAAGATAAAAGAAGATGTCTCAGCTGCAAAGGGATGTTCCCCAGAGGGCACAGATCCTACTGCCGGGGGAGCAGGCTGTGCCACGCCGCTGAGAAAGTCTGTCACCACATCTGCTCCAGGCTCCTCAGAAAGGGGCTCTTTACGGTCGCTACAATTCACACTTCCCAGCCAAGGATCTCATGCACAGTGCTGGCTGGGAGCTCTCCTTTCCAGCCTGCTTTACGTTTACAGAAACGCCTAAGAAAAGATTTATTCCTAAAGAAATATTTTCTAGAGCTGGTGATGAGCATTGCTGGTTGCCTTGGGGTCACCCCACTGAGCCTTGCAGGGAGGATCGGTGGGTGACTCGAGCCAAGAATCCTTAAAATTTCTGGTTTGGCGTTTATACAAAAATAAAGGCAGGTGCAGGGTGCAAATGCTGCAAAAGGATGGCGCGAAAGATGTTGCAAATTAAGTCCATGCGGGAGGGCTTCCCTTACCACATTGGAAGGAAGATCAGAACAAAACCTCCACCTACTTGCTCAGACACAGGTCAGAAAATAGTTCAGATGCTTCACTGCACAAAGCCGAGCTCGGGGCAGCCTTTTCGTGGATCCCAGCGGGGTTTGGAGCAGACATTATTTCCCGAGCACAAGCCAAAGCATTACCCGACACCTGGCACTTCTGCTGAGGCTGGGAGCAGCCCGTCTCCCGGGGATGCTGGCCTCGAGAGCTCCGCAGGGGTTTGTTTTCCTTGCTGCATCCAGCCTGGATTAAGTCCAACAAGCTGGACAGTAACAGCAGCTTGTAGAGCATCCTGTAAGAATGCGGGTTTCCTCTTTTGGAAGAAATTCTGCTCTTTGATCTACTCCACCTTAGAGAAGGAAAACGCAATTTTCCTCTCAGCTCTGAGAAACGTCAGTCACGGCGCAGAAATGCAGTTAAATTCTAAAGAAAGAATAAGGCAGAAGTCTAGAATAAACACTGCCCTCAGACTCCGTACACACACGTACACATACACATCAGCCTCTTCATTTCGTTGATTGTAATTAGTGCTACCAGTTTCTATTCTCTTTTGATCAAAGTGTTTTCCTTCTGTCTGTCCAAAAGCCTCTTTTTGATCTTTGGTCTTAAACTCTGATTGAAAGCTTTAGTGAAGGAAATTCCTCCACGAGTTCAACACTTGGCACACCGAGCCCTGAACAAGGCACCTAATAAACAGAATAATTCCTCTTAGTGGACGTGACAAAGGTCCCATTAAGCAGCAGATGTTAACGCCAGCCCGGGGGCGGTTTAGGAGCACGTTTGACACTTGGCTTCAGCCACTTCAGGCCGTAACTTCGATGCATGTCACCCCTGCAGCGAGAGCGGGGGGACAGACATCCCAGAGGAAGGGCACCGGCTGCTCAGGACCACGCACTGGGACAGCCAACACCCTGTCCCCTGCCAGCACAGACCACGAGACCGCTCTTACTCTGCATTTTTAGACTCCGATGGCCAATATTTGTGCAGGCAGTTATAATACAAAGACAGAATTTGTAAAATATGATAAAAAGCGATTATTTATACAAAGACAGAATTCATAAAATATGCTAAAAGACAGCTTTTATAAAGATAACGCATTTGTTTTCTTTATTATATGGTATCCCTTGGGCTTATATTTAGTGGCAGAGTAACAGCTCTCTCCTAGTCCGTCCCTGGGATGGAGAGCGGAGGAACAGGGAGGTGGCAGAGCCACGCTGGATAGCAGGACAGCATTTAATGGGGCTATAGGGCAGGTTTGGATGTGTTCTATGTATCCTGCTGGCAGAAGCAGCCGTAGAAGTATAAAAAATAACCTCGAGGGAAGAAACCTCACTGCCTGGCTTGTCCTGTGCTAGTCAGACAAGAACAGCTCACATGTGCCATCTAGTGATGCTGGTATTTCATATATCAGGAGTTCTCTGAGCACGACCAAAAATACTCAGGAAGGTTTGAGGGCCGGTAGCCACGAGGATGGCCACCGGCGAGGCTGGGCAGGCATGTGGCACCGCCGCAGCGCAGTCAGCCCCAGGCTGCTGCTGCAGCCCCCTCCGTGCACGGGCTTAGGAGTGATATGAACCCAGACCCCAGAAAAAACACCCTAAAACCAAATTTCCCAAATATAGTAGCAAGGCTTGCGTTCAAATCCATACACTCCTTCATGCAAGCGTACAAAAAATACACCTGGCGAAACTAGAATAACTAAAGGGCTAAGAACTAAATAATATACCTCTTCTGTAAATAGAAGAACTAAGAACTAAAGAGCACAGAAGGCACCGAAGTCTGAAGAAAAAACCAAGATTTTTAAAAATATGTTAATCGCAGATGTTCTGGGACCATTAACCAGGGGAAGAGCACACATGCAGATCAAAGCCTTGGGGTTGCGTAGGATTTATAAGGGCAAAGTAACAAAGGCGGCAAATGAACAGCAGACACTGGGATTACCATTTTAATTACTGGAAGTGGGTTTGAAGGGCACAAACTGAAGGAGGATGTGGGAATAACCATTAAAGAAAAAAATGGAAATGCCTTGTGCCAATACGCTTACTGCTGCATTTGTCACTGGGATGCAGAATGAGTTGTGCAGAGTTTCTCATCCAGGCTGGGGAGGAGACGGGCAGGGAGACGCTGTGGAGCCAACAGCCTCTCCTGTGCTGATGGGCTCGAGAGCATTTTATGCGGCGGCGGCAAGGGATGGAGAACCACGGCACTCGTTGCTAAGTGCTGGCAAAGCAGCGCTTCCTCAAAAGCTTATTAAAAATCAATGGGGCAAGCAGCATGCTCCAGAGCAGCTAACAGCAGAAAAAACAAGCCAAGAACGTCAGGGCAAAGAGCGACTGCCCAGGAGAGCGGGCTCCGATGCGTTTTGGGGTGGGTGTTAGAGGGGTGCGAATCCAGCTGCCACCTCGGGAGGTTGCTCAGACCCAAATCCACGGCTGGGCTGGGTTCTGTCACTCGGGGTGGTAAAGCTGTGCCGGCGGGGCAGGGTGCCAGCCATACCGCACCAAGGGCACAGGGACCGGGCTGCAGCCCAGGGCTTCTGTAACCCCAAAAACTCATTAAAGCTGTGACACCAGCGCTTCGTCTGTGTCCAATCTGTCCAAACAAGTTTCCATATTTACCCATAACTGCTCTGTCTTTCATGCCCCCATTTACCCTCCTTTATTGCAGTGTATTTTCATCCTTCGTGGAGGCAATTACAGCTCATGCAGGATTGTTGTAGCCCGCCTACTATTCCAAGAAATACCTTCTCAAAGCACAAGGCACAGGGGAAGAACGGATCAACATTTTCCTTCCCAAAGACTTGCACTGCAGGCAATGCTCGATTTTTGCCTCCTAAGGAGGAAAGCCGCTCTCTCACACGTACCTTCAGCCACCTCAAGGGGCTGGCTCTCGGGGATGTGACCCGACTTTTCCCTTGGCTGTTTCAAATCCTGCAGTTTGCTGAGACCTTCCATAGGGCCTGGAAGACACCCCCAGATTCTTCCTAAACCATTCAATCCCATGCTTTTTCAGTAATAAGATGAATAGTTTGACTCACTTTCAACCCCCAAATGATTGCCCTTTTCCCTGAAACAACTGAAGATTTTATCTCTCATTTCCCTATACACCTACTCTCATATTTCTTTAAGTTTATCCCTGAAAGCCCTGAATTCTTCTTGCTCACTTTTCATGGCCTGCAGCTTTTCTTTGAACATTAAGAGCATTGTTTCTGGCAAGACATTAAGGTGCTCATCACTTGCCAACCCGAAAGCCGTAAATACCCCATTTGCATTCATATTTTGATAGTTCCTCCATCTCTGCTGCGATGGTGTCTCTCCCCTCTCTGAAAAGCCTGGCTGTCTCCATCCTCTTGGCCCAGGCTGGGTTCCTTCACCCAGGCTGGGATCACACCTTTCATCTTTCCATCTGAGGTTGCTCCAGCTGTGACAGTCGCCCACTGGGTGCAGCAGCGGGGGACGTTGCTTGGCTTGGACTTCAGCAGCCTTGTTCTCTTCTGCCTCAGGTGTCTTGCAAAAATCTCATTTCCTGGTGGAGAGCTTGAAGTCCCCATCAAGCTGCAAGTTCGGGGAGGTTTTGGCAGGCTGCTCACAAACTCAGAGATAGTTTCTCTTTCATTGCGTGCGCTCCCATGAAATCGTGCTGCTCGTTTCCAGCGGTGGCTGGTGTTCCTCAAACAGCTGTACTGCAGGGTACCTTCGGCATCACTCTCCGAGTTAACTGCAAGGTTTTTCCATACACGGTTTTTACATGTTTTTACATACATACATGTTACGCCCTGGCATGGCCTGACTGGCTCCACATCCACAAACACCCACACCAATTGTAGAGTGAAGCATTGCTTGAATCTCTTCAACTACAGGCCACATTGCTATAGAGATTTAGCTCCAACTGTTGCTTGTTCCCTTTTTCCTCCACTGAGTTCAGAGCTGCCCTCTGCAGCTCCAGCAGCCCCCTCCCTGGTTTCCATCGCAGTAGAGACAGACTCTTAGTCTGCCTTAATTGCCGAGTTACAGAAAATGCTTCAAAGTGGACAAAACTAGACTTCCACTGGAGTGTGAAATGGGATGAAGCAAGAATGACTCCCAGAGCTTGTGATTACCAGCTGATATTTTTATGTCACCAGATTTTATTAGGTCTTGGCCCCGTTTAAATCAATTTCAGGACTTCAGCAACAAGATTTGAACTGTGAAGGGCAGGAATGGGGTTAAGAGCAGCTATAAAAAATGAGCAAAGCCCTCAAAAATTATGGCCAGCGCCATATATCCTGCCAATTAACAGCTTCTTATGCTCTGGAGAGAAAACATCACTCGGTTTTAGCTTTCCGGCATCCCTTGGGGAGATGGGTTGTCATAGCTCTCCTTCAATGAGTTCCTAGTAGATGGAGGCATGAGTTAAAAAAATTAATTCATTCCCATTTGAGGACAGGTAAGATTTGCACTGCCAGCTGCCCACATTTGATAGGTATCCCTGTAGCTGCTCTGAGTTTGACCTCATAATTCAGAGATGACAAGTTAGAAATTCCCCAAAGGGTAAAACTCACATTCATCACCTTCAAAGCCATGGGTGGCATTTCCCAGGTTGCAAGCTCTTCCTTATTTGAGTCTGCAGTGTACAGGTGAACCAGGGAGAAGGAAGATTAAATCACTTTTTTTCTTAATATTACTGTGCAAAAGGCACCTTCTGAGCCTGGCTTTGGACATGGGCACCGACACCAGCCTTCATGCCCTAGCCTTCCTGGAAGGTGCCCTGTTCACAGGCTCTCGCAGTTCGTCTGCAGCAGCGGCTCAGCTGTGAACATGGGCAGTGCACATATGTCACCGTTTGAACCCCAGAGTGCAAACGGGTTGTGAACTTTCCCAGCGCAGATCACACACAAGGCATTAACATTTGGTTCTTTGAAGCCAAGTTTGACCTAGTTTAGATCTTCCTTTCTCTTTCTTTTAGTTCGTTTGGCCTAAATGAGCTCTTGTGGAGCAGCTCAGGGATTTGGAGGTCACCCTGTTCCTCCCATCCCACTGTCCTTCATGTCCAGCTCAAAGCCTCAAGTCACGGGACTGGCTCTGCTACACCTCTGCCCACACTCAGCAGCCTCTAAACCAGAGACTGTGCCACGAGCACAGCCCAGGCTGAGCCCAAGCAGCTGAAGGGCTGGCAAGAACCACCCAAAACCACCCCAAAACCTCTACAAGCCGTACGACCAGCAGAGCATGAAAGCAAAGGTGCAGAGCACAGCTCTGCATGGAGCCTCTCAGACCCAAGTAGGTCACAAGAGAAATAACGCAAGGTTTTCCCCTTCTCAAAAGGAGAATCGCACATTCTTTACGTGGGCAAGGGACACACGGTGGAAGCAGCTATTGCAGCGTGCTGTGTCATACGACAGCCTTGTGCAAAAGGCACATTTGCAACTGTTTTCAGGAACAGTGTCACATTAAAACAAAGAGGCTAAAAGCTTTTAGCTTTATTGCACGGAGTTGGGGGTTTTGGGGTTTTTTTTTTGTTAGGTTTTTTTTGGGTTTGCTGGTTAGTTGGTTGGCTTTTTGGTTGGGTTTTTTTTTTTTAATTTGTTTTTGGTTTTTTAAGTCAGACGAAGCAAAAATAATTCATTAAAATGAATGATGACTGTTCAATGGGTTTCTTCATAAAAGGCAGCAGTGTCTGTGCAGAGTTCCTTTGGGAATACCAGGTCTCTCCAGCCCCCCAAATAAAATCGTTGCGTTGGTGAAGCTTTGCTTAGGCTAAGCCTGCCAGCCCAAACCACGCGAGCTGGGTGGGAGAGGCATGGCCCAAGCACGATTAAACTGGATCCAAACCCCTGTTCTGTGACAAAGCAAGCAGCTGGGGCCAGCGGGGCTGGAGGAGGTCGAACAGCAAGGCTCAAGCGCTGCTGGCCCATACCCTTGCCATTAGAGATTTTTTTCTGGGTCAGTCTGATGGTCCCACAAGATTTAAAGGCCCTTTTGTACAGCCTCTCAGAAAAAAGTGACTTAGTGGCAGATTTTGCCCAGCCTCCCAAATTCCCCCAGTCTCATACAGACTCACAAACATCCTCTAATACCTCCGAAATCAGGGAAATCAATCATAAAATCCTGCTCCTTCACCGTACTAAAAGGAACCAAAAGGAATTTCTCCCTCCAATTCCTTGCTGGCCTCAGCTATTTATGCTCTTCCGAGCCAGAACAGCAATCGGTTGAGCCGGGCTGTGACGGCGATGGTTCGGGAGGACGGTGCCGACGGCAGCGTGGCCGGGGTTACGAGCCTGACACCTTACGGTGGGGGGTTTCCAAACAGGGACACCAACGAGGTGTGGCAAGGTGCCCGCATAGGGCACAGCAGCACCGCCACGGAGTGTTACTTATTTGCCTTTTTTTGTTTTCGTCCCTCTAATGGGAGAAAAATGAATTCCATACCGACAGCTGAAGTGCACGCAGCTACTTCTGACACTGATAAAAACCAATCTTGCGGTTCTTTGAACATTCGCCTGGCATCTTCCTGAAGCACTTGACCTACATCTTCCTCCTACTCTTCCTTTTGCTTCTGTATATTCAAATTAACCACTTAAAGTCTGTTTTTCTGTGCTTAACAGTAATAAAATCTCTAATGATCTGGAGAAAAGCCTCACACATCAATGTTTTCAGTCCGTGGCATCTACCACATACCTTATTTATGTAGCAAATCCCCTTCTCCCTTTAAACTAGCTCATGAATTGCTGAGGCCCTTTTACACTACCTTAGCCAGAGTGGAGATTTTAACTGAAACTTAAATGCTTTTAGGAGCTAATGAGCAGTTCCCATTCGATTTGATCAAGAAATATGTCAGCAGAGCTGGACACAACCATGGTCTTTACAGAAGCGTGGTTGTGTATCAGGCTACAGCTGCTCCACCTGACTCAAGACACGTATCTAACAGGAAGACGACAAAAGCTCCTTTTTTACCATCTTTCATCCCCCTCATCTCTTGGAGCCTGCAAGAGATATATCTTTGCCTCAGTCAAATACCCACCCTGGCTGTGTGTATGTGGGCTTGAACTGAAACCAGACTTCCCAAATCCATCGCAAATAATTGCTGTTAGAGGAAAAGCTTCCACTAGGTTTTGTGCTGAGACCGTGGCAGTGCCAGGCTCTGCTTGCGGTCCTCAGCACCCTTTCACCAGCTAGGACATAGTCACTGCATCACCTGCTTTCTGCATCAAAAAGATGTAGGTCCCGTTGCCCTTTTCTGATGCGTCATGTGCTTCGTAATAAATGTCAAGAGCTACCAGCTCATAGTATGACTTCTGATAAGCCATTTGCCTTATTTCTACAGGCAGCACCTACCAGCGGGGCACTTACAAAGGCCGAGTGGTTCAGTTCCCCAGCATGTGTGACGGTCTCAGACAGGAAGAAGCACAGAGCAAAAGACCAGCCACCGCTACAGAGGGACTTGCTTCGTTTGCATCTTTGCAGCATTCATCAATGGGAGAACCACCCTGCTTCAGCAGGGCTCTGCCCTGGACAAAGCCAGGGCTCCATGGTTCATGTCCAAGGGCAGCACCAAGTACCACCCACACACGTGCACCCCTCCTGGGCTGCCCCTTCGCCCCTCGATCCCAGACACGCACACGACAGCCAGGGAGGAGCAAGGCTTTGCAGCTCCGAGTGCCGGACGTGGGGATCCGATGCCCCTCGGAGCAGCAGCAGCAGCGTGAGATGCTGTCTGTTGTGATCACCTACCGCTGCTGCTTTTGTCAGCCTCTGGACATCAGTAAAATATGCAGTTGCACCATTGCAAAACCTACTTCCCACACGCACTGGGCACAGTGAGCAGCCTTTTTTCAGTCTCCCAAGTCAGGAGTCTGCTGGTGTTAGCACTGTGGTCTATCCAATGCTGTTTACTCCGTTACAAGTAAGCAGTTTGCGTTAATGGTGTGCATGGCCTTAAATATCCATATGTGTTATAGAAGCACTTGGACTAATTAGTAAAATCCACATCAGAAAGTGCAAGTTCCTGCTACCCCTCCCATTTCATTATGAATACAAGATCAAGAGGTTAAAGACCAGCCTTTGAAAGGTGACCAACACTTAAACACCTTGGCAGTCTGGCCCTGAGCAGTTAGCGTGAGGCTGTGCCGTGCCCGTGTCAGAGCCAGGATCCTCTTGGGAAGACATCTGTTGCAAACACTGGTTTTGTCCTATCTCCTATGCCTTCGGCAGCAGCCCCATTTGCAGATACACAGAGAAGTAACCTTAGCAGGGAGCAGAACAAGGTCACAGAGTCGAAGAAAATCAGATTTGATCTTCTGAATACAGCTGAGAAGTGCAACCCATTCCCACTACTTGGACAGTCTTACTCAAAGCTCAGAGGACAGTATTTGGAACAAGAAAGGTATGACCTTCTTAGATGTTTCTACCGAGATACTTCCACACGATGGAAGCACGTGATACCACAAAAGCCATGAAGTGCCCTTATTTACGATGGAATAACTATTCCCATGAGAAGACCGTAGGTGTGTATATTGCTCAGCCCAGGCATGTCTTCTAGGTCAAGCAGTGGGTGTCATTCCCTGTCCAGTAAAGGTACCCTGTAGCCATACCAGCCTTTAACTGTGTATGTGGCAATTCTGCCCATCCCATCAACTGTCCACCTATGAAGAAAAGTTAAAGCTTTACCAGTAGCAGAGCGCAACAGTTTTGGACCCTATTCTCATATACAGAAGTCGCAGAGGAGAATTTGCACAGCTCTGTTTTTGCAGACAGAAGTAGGAGGCTGGATTTAGCCAAGCAAGCACTTTGCTACTCCAAGAGCATTCTCATGTGAAGTTGGTCATGTGTCACGGTTTAACCCCAGTTGGCAACTAACTCACTCTATCCCAGCCCAAACCAGGACATCGTGTTAGTTTAAATTCAGAGTACAGGGCAAGGGATGTGTTACGCTGGCATGGTGATGATCTCCTTGCCAGGTTACTTGGTATTCAGGCTCTTGGAGAGGAGAGCAAAGCTGCCCACTATTTCCTAAAGAAGAAATGTAACTGGTCATTTTATTCTGATGTTTAAATATTTGGTTTCAAGAGAGATGCATTTGGAAATACAGATTCCTACAGAATTGGTTTTAAACTGTGCAGTTTGCCCCATTTGTGAAAGGACTTTGGATGTGTTGCCCAGCAAGGCAGATTAGCTCTGTCCTGTGCATCTCAATTGTCCTGCAAGAGCCTGCGAGCTTCCACTGACACCAGCACAGGTCTGGCATGCCCCGGTGGGCTCTCCCAGAGATCCTGACATTTGTGGTGATTACATGGTCAGTGGCCACACAGCTAGCTTGATCGTCAGCTCTGCATTCGTTAAAGCTTGTAAGTACAGCTGGACGCTGCATAAAGTGTAGGAGTGGATATTACTGTCATTTTAAGTCATTTTCCTTATGGGAGATTCTTTCACAGGTATCCTTAAAAGTTACGTTCAGGTAATTCTCAATAAGACCTCTATAAATTCCCTGATTACTTGCTCTTTGCTGACTTTCTCACTGCCAATAATTTTCGTGGTTTGCCCTTCTCCCAGCAGAACCTTTCTTACTTTCATAATTAAAATTCCTTTGTGGCCATCATCTAAGAACTCGTAATCCAAAAAACTCAAGCCATTGCACAAACCAGATCCAACTCATACCTAATGTAAGCCCATTGCAATGGAGTCAACAGTTACACCCAAAACCAAAGAACCAAAGCCTGTGAAGAGTTCCTGGGCAACTCCAGCCCGCCTTTCTCCCACTGGGATTGCTCTCAACCAAACCTGCCTGCGATTTGTAGCAATGTAGTTTTCAAGGGACTAGCCCAGGCCTTAAAGATCTCATTTCCAAGGGCACATCCTGATATTTCCTCTGCATTTTGCTTCTCCCCACCCTTAACTGCAGCTCCACACACCACCCTGATGAATGGTGGCATCGCCAATGCTGAACCCCTTCAGCATCACAAGCCACGACCACCTAAAGCACCGCTTGGCTAAGCTTGCCGTATTTTGCTGGTTTAACCTTTCTTCTCCAACACCCCAAGTATTTTTGCCCATCTCACAACTCTTAATTAGCTAATGAAGAATCCCAAACCCCAGTGATGCCCAAACCTGAACGCAGCCACTGATGAGGATTATGTAGCATCATGTGGTAGTGGGTAATACCATGAAAATGCCCATTTGTCTGGATAACCAAGATTCATTCCAAAATCATGCCTAACATGGAAACTAACACACCACCCTAATGCCAATTATTAGCTTCAAAGGCAGCAGCACAGACTAATGCTGTAGACAGATAATATCAGACATCCCTACATTAAAGCAAACACAAATGATTTAATTTCATTTCAGATTCACCTGGAAAATTCTGGCTCTCCCATTTATTGTGCTGGTCCCCACGTGTCATGGGAATGGCATTAGCCCTGTTCACCCATCCTACCTCCGTCCCACATGTCATTGGTGCCTATTTGCTAACCTGGGTTGGTGGCACCGCGCCTTGGCTAACAGTCAAGTCTGTCACCACAGCATATTCTAATAGCAGTTACTGGCTATATTAAGGTGAAAATAAGACTCTTGGGGAAGAGTTAATCATTAACTTTGGGTATTAAAAAAACCAAAACCCACAGTCTCTCATCCAAGTTACAATGGGGTTCTCATCTGACTGGTATTAATAAAATGAGTATCAGAGAAGTTCAAAGTCGTTTGGGTCATACAGTAAAGTTGCAGGATAACTTCTGATTCAATCAGTTTTTAACAAGGCATTTTTTCAGTTTAGTAGTGTTTCAGTAGCTCTCGGGAAGTTTTAACTAGCTTGTTTCATGGAATAACATGTTGGAACACATGCTGGTTGCATGGTGGATGACAGGCAGTCTATACTGACTAATCCCTGTGGGTCCTGGTGGAGAAAACCACTCCGGTCAATGGGAATTGTCCAAACTGAAACCAGCTGTTTGTGCAAGCTTTAATATTGGCCTGGTTCATTTCAAGAATTAACTCGCATTTGCTCTACCTAGCGTCAGAAGATCTGCTCTTCTCACAACTACTCGTGTTTCTGGATCTTTTTGTTCTGTGAAGAAAACATCCAGGGAACCACCCCCAGCCCTATTCCCAGCCGGTGTCCCACGAGGAGTTACACAAGATGATGAGGAACAGATGGACAGTGCTGGAGTCCTACGCCACACGGATTGTGTGGAAATGCAAGGAATGGGTACAGGGCAGTTAAAAGAGAATATCTGCATAATGCCTATTTACCTTTAATTGCCAAGAATAAATTCCATGAATGTTTTTATGTGCCTTTTCCAAGGTTTCTGGCTCGAGTCCTTTACAAAGTGACTGTAGGTGTTTCAGCACAATCTTGCGCATCTGGTTTCATTCATTAAACAGTTTGTTTCCTCATATGATAAAAACAAATCTGGCAGTTGACATATCTGCGCAGAGCAAGGGCAGTGCCAAGCCATCATCAAAGCTACTGCAGTTTGAAGTTGGATCTAGACCTGACAAAATACTCCACAAGCTTTTCTCCTCTTTCTCGGGTAGGAATTCATTACTCGCACGACAGCAGCCATTGCAGTGCCTCCAGCATCTGAGATCTGAGAAGAGAGTGCAAATTCATGGGCAACTCCAACAGGATGCAGACAGAGGGGTAATAACTCCATGAACTCATGCATCAGCCACTCAGCTCCTGGCTGCCAGAACACTGGGTGCAAGAAACCCTCGTGCAATGGGGATGAAAGCAGTGCAGAGCTACAAAAACACTGCAAGGCTTTATATAAAAGTGCTGCAAAACCATGGAGTTTTGTTTATATTGTCTCCTGATGCATCCTATAGAATTCTATAGGACTGAATGATCCTTGTTCATGTGATGGTTATAAAGCCAGCAGAAACTTTGTAGTCATATTAAATTCTACAATTCCCTCCAATAGCTGGATGTCAGAGGGGCTCTCACAGGTTTGAGCTGTACATTAGAAGTGGCCAAAGTCTCTGGATGCATCTCTGCACATGGTATAAATCTTTAGCCAGGAGTATTCTCTAGCAATTCCCTCTGCTCATTTGGAATGAAATTCACTGTCAGAGTCAGGGCAAGGTCTGCGTTTCACTTCAATCCTCCTTAAACTGGGAAAAGAAAAGGGTATTGCTCAGGACTTTGGCAAAACAGCAAATTTCACTCTGACAAAAAAAAAAAAACAACCAACCCTAATTGCTAAGGCATGTCCAATGCATTGCCTAGACCAGCCTGTGGAATAACTGGTGACTATTTCTCCTCTTCCTCCAAACTGTGAATTGCTGTTTCCATCTCTAACCTAATTACCTTCCAACAGTTTCACAGCCATTTGTGCTGGCTTAAGCCAAATATTTTGGCTGGAGTTTTTAGAGGACCCTCAAGGAATTACTCAGCCTTATCCCTTGGACTCATTCTAGGAGGGATGCGTAAGAGGAATATTTCCATTCTGGGGACCTCAATCCATTAAGTCCCCATGAAATGCCAAGCCTAAATGTATAAATCCACCAGTGGGAATAGTCACCAAGACAGCAAATTGTAATCCCATATTTCAGAATAAGAGCAAAATGCACATTTTCAGCTCGTCACACTGAACTTTATACCAGACGCTGAAACCTAGAAATACCAGCTCCTAAAGAGGGAGAAGCAGCACGTCATGCAACTTATGCATCCAGTGGGAAACAACATGGATTTACAATCCAAAGACTCCCATAAATTGCTCAGAAGCACACAGAAATAAACCATTCACAGAACTGATTTAGTGGACAGTGTGGAATAAGGAATACCTTGCAGAAAATTGATAGGACTTGAATTAGGCTCCTGCCTGTGCCTCCTCCCAGAGACAGAGAGGAGAGCAGGCAGCGGGTCTGCAAGCCAGCCTGTCCTGGTTTCAGCTGGGACAGAGTTAATTTTCTTCCTAGTAGCAGCCACAGTGCTGTGTTTTGGATTTAGTATAAGAAGAATGCTGGTAACACACTGATAGTTTAGTTGTTGCTCAGCGCTGCTTATGCCAGGCAAGGACTTTGCAGCTTCCCCTGCTCTGCCAGGGGCACAAGGAGCTGGGAGGGGGCACAGCCAGGAGAGTTGATCCCAACTGCCCCAAGGGCCATTCCATACCATACGGCGTCATGGGCAGTATAGAAACTGGGGGGGTTGCCCCGGGAGCAGCAATCGCTGCTCGGGGACGGGCTGGGTATCAGTCGGCGGGTGGTGAGCAATTGCATTGTGCATCGCTTGCTTTGTATAGTATTATATTGTTATTATTATCATTACTATCTTACTTTATTTCAATTATTTAACTGGTCTCATCTCACCCCAGGAGTGTTTCTCACTCACTCCTCCGATTCTCTCCCCCATCCCACCGGGGCAGGGGCAGTGAGCGAGCGGCTGCGCGGTGCTGAGCTGCTGCCTGGGGCTGAACCCCGACACAGGGGCAGGCAGCTCCTGGCTGGGGCACCACACCACGGGGCACGCTGGACCACGCACCGGACCACGCATGGCTGCGGCACAGCTTGCTCCTTCCTTGGAGCAAGAACAGGAGCCAGCTGCCCGTTTTCAGACACGCTTGGATGTCCGGCACAGGCATGCCCGAGCCCTGCGCCAGCGCAGGACCAAGCACTGCAAACCTGTGCCCAGTCTTGCAGCGGCGCAGGTGGTGATCCCATCCAGGAATGCTGCAGTCCCAGAAGCCCACTTTCTTCCCTCCCTCCCCTCTTTTTTTAAATTTCCCAGTAAATTGCTGGGAAGTGTTCTTTAAAAGGGATCAAGCCTATGTACATTATTTTTAAACAAACATTTGGCAAAAAGCTGGACTGCAGCTTAATTGTTGAGCATGGATTTGGCCAGTATGAAAATCCTATTTCCAAGCATTGGGGGATGCTGGAGTCTTTTTTTTTTTTTCCCCACCCCTTTCACAAGTGCTGTGGCAAGAAAACTCTCTAAAATATGACAAAGAAGTTTTGACTGATTTTCCTTATTTTTTGAGTTTTCAAAGATCAATGGTGAGAGTGGATTGGGTTTTTTCCCCCCTTTGGGTTTTTTTTTCTTTTTGTTTGGTCCCGACTGATCCACAGGGCGTCACTACCCACATTGTTTTACAGGATCCAAACTGAAAAGTCATATTTCTGTCACCCAGTCGCAGAGAGCAGCCCCCTGTACTCCCAACCGCCAGCCAAAATCGGGTCACGACAAAACGCATCTCTTGGTGCACCTTTTGACAGAAAGGTGCACCACGTGAACTCTGAAGCACATGAAAACATTTTGCCTTCACGGATCTCAGCAGCAGTTGCCTTATTTTTGTTTTGACATCATAATATTCTGCCAATTATTTTTAAACAGAAAATGAGCCCAATTAGGAGAATGAGAAAGGAGGAACCCAAAGACTGACACATACGAGTTTGACCCACGCTGTCAGAACTTGCATTTAATGGGTTTAGGTCCATTCCCACATTTGTGCAAGTCCTAACCGAGCCCTTTGTGCTCCAGCTCTCCAGGAGATGCACCACAGCTCTGCGATAATGAGATGTCAACTGAAACCAAGCCAAAGCCCCAAACTTCCTTTCACAAAAGATATAAAAACAGATTCTACAGAACACCTGTGTAAAATATTATACCCCCTTTGCTTTGCTTTTCTCATGGGGAGGGAAGGTGACATTTGAGTCATTATTTCTCGATAGATGAATTCAAAACACACCAGTGAGAAGAATCAGTAACTTGGAAGCAAGTATCAGAGTAGGTGTCCAATTCATCTTTTGGACAAAGTCAGCAGAAAAGGTAAGTGGATTTTTCCCCATGCACTAGACATGGTTTATTATGCTGGGCGTAAAGGGTTGCTACAGAGGGAGATCAAAGCCCGACGCATTATACAAGAGACATTAACTGAAGGTTTACTATACCTGCCATGAGATGCAAAACCAAGTTCCTGTGGTCAGTGGAGACCTCATGACCTCTTGTGAGAGTTGACCACAGCATCCTGGTCAAATACCAATAAGTTAATTACATTTTGGCTTTAAGCATCCTCTGCTGTGTGAGCAGACTGAGGGAACCTCTCCTGCCAGGTTCAGAGAGCCCCACCAACCCTTGCTGGCACTCGGCTTTCGGTGAGGAACGGTGCAAGGGGTAGGTATCTGATTTTAGCCGATTAGGAGCTATTTAGGTATTTAAGGCAACCTGTAGGTAGATTTGGACCTTACAGGAACAAAGCTGCAGTTGAGGATTAATGCTCCTCAACTGCTTGGTGAGCATGATTTCCCCTTCCATGCCCCAATACCCACAGTGCTGAGGATCATACCTGTAGATAAACTGACCTCCATTTTCTGCCTCTTAATCAGGACTGAGCTTGCTAAACATTTTAATTGGCAGTAGCACAAAAGTAAATTTCCTGAATACAGTCGCTTTCTTTTTTTAAAGTGCATCAATAAAGGGAAAACAGACAGCAAGTTCTTCCTTTGAAGCTGAGATCGAGGTGAATAAATATGAATGTGCTATCAATGCTGTTAAGAGGCACATTCCTCCCAAATACCGTGGCAACGTAATAAAAAGGCCCTCCTCTGTTTTCAAGGTCCACATGCACTCGCTGCCCGAGCACAGGTCCCATCCGGTCCCCTCCCGATGCCGATGCGCCGCGCTTTCCCGGGGGAGGAGAGGAGACAGGAGGTGACCCCGGCGAAGCTGACGGCTTTACCGCCGATTTCCACAGGGTTGTAATTCCAATCAATGCGCTGCAAAGCCTCAGCGTTGACAGCACAACGTAAAGTTAGTTGAGGCCAAAAATTTTCTTTTATTTGCATACATCCTACTCTGAAGATAAATTCTCCATCCACCCTCGGGAAAAGAACTGCCATTTAGTGTTTTGGGCCATTCTCAAGACAAACTCCTAATTACTATGTTCTATAAGTCATACAAACAATATAACCTAAAACTCATGATAGCTTAGCTCTTATAACTTAATTCAAACTTTGACCAGAACTCGTATTCCTTCTGTAGTTTGTATCAAGTTATCATGGAAGGAGCTAGTAGGCATCTCAAGGAAGCGATCCATTTGCTATTTCACTATGCTTCATTAGCTCCAAGTTCCAGCCAGGAGTCATAATAAATTTAAAAAAAAAAAAATAATTAAGAAAAAACAGAAAACCCAACAGTTAGCTTAATTGGTCTAAAAGCAGTCATTTTCATTTTCTGTTCTTTGTGAGGGTATGCTCTTGTTTTTTCAGATGTGGTTACCTTCATTTTTCTGAGAATAGCTCCTTGCTTGCGCTCTCCCCTGCTCACAGGGCACTTGCTAACTGGAGAGGCAGATGGACAGGGGAAGGTATCTTTTAAATTTAAAAATAGAAAACTGAAAAACCACATGAAGTTTTCAGCGCTATGGATGAGACACAAGCAGTGGCATTGTTTGAGGTCGCAAGGCTGTTTGAAGCTGGACCAGGGCAGCGCACGGGACCCGTGATGGCATTTCACGCGGGGATGAAGCTCTCTCCGAGGAGGTGACGCGACCGCATCGCCTTTTGCCTTCCTGGAGCCGAGACCTCTCAGTCCTTCAGCTGCACGGACAGACGTTGGCAGAAGGAGAAGTTACAGAGTTGAGCCCATGTGCCTTTCCATTTTCAGGTCTCTCCTACACCGAGCTACGCACCCAAGGGTGCGCAGCCAGAGCCGGTGCAGAGCAGGGGTGGCTGCAGGGGGTCCCACGGGGACCTCTGCGGGAGCGGAGGCTGCCAGCTACACAGACCATATGGGAGAGTGCAATTTTGCCTTTTCCTCACTATTTTTATGACTCCTTCCTCTCTTAAGCGAGGAAGAGAGTGCCTTGCAAGCAGCTCAGTTCCCTGGGGCTTTGCACAGTGTCTGTGGGAAAGGCAAAGCGAGCTGGATCGGCCAGACCAGGCTTTGCTTTTGCATCAGAGCCGATCGCTGTATTCCTCGTTAATGCACACGCTGTGGGCCACCAGTGACTCACAACCAAAGAAAACTCAAACCAAAGCTGCACATGGGGAAGAAACGCCTAGAAGTTGCATTATTATGTAAAGTGAGTGGGATTTATAGGGCTGAAAGTCATTTCTGAGAAACCCACAATACCAGGCAGAGTGCCACAGCCCTCGTCCTGCTTGTTGTCCCTTCTCAGCCTTGGCAAGGGGAAATTACTGCTTTGATTTACGGGTTCATTGCTTGCTTTCCTGCGTGGAAATGACCCCTGTAAAATCGAGGCACTGCCACATGGCAAGTGGTGTCACCCTCCAGCTCTCACACAGGAGCAGCCGTGGACATCACCCACCTGTGGGACATCACAGAAACCCACTAAGGGCTGTCAAGGGTACGGCAACAGGGGAGAAGTCCAGGATAAACACACAGCATTGCTCATCTCAAATTTCTGAGCATCAGACAGGAAAGTGAGAGCTGGGCTTTGATCATGAGAAGTGAATGTTTTGCACTAGGGGGGATGGCACAGAGACCCAAGCAGCAAGCAGGGGGTATCTTCACCATACGCTTCCTTCATGAACTGGAGCAAACCACTAAATAACATAGTCATGGCTGTATGATTAACACACACACCCCCAACCCTGCTGTATTATTGCCAGAGATTATTTTGGCTGGTCATAACCCTCTGCATTCCCACTTTGCAATAGCCTGAGCATTCAAGAGCAGAAAACTCCCCCACAAGCTTTTCCTTCTGCACTCAAACACCTTTAAACACAACCCTCCAGTCTTCCAAAGACACCTTACCATGGAAATCATCCTCCTCCAACCAGGCAGAGCTGCTCCCTAGCAAGGGCAGTGGGAAAATCTGCCAGATAAAGCTGCCATCACACCTGCAGGCTTTTAACTTGAGAATTGGCAAAGGCAGTGTTGATAAGCGGGAGAAATGAGGGACCACGGGGCAAGGACCACGGGAGGATAACGCAACAGCTGCCCCTGCAAGCCAATAGCCAGATGCCACTAGATGGTGACAGTGCCCACAGAAATTAAACTACCCAGGAGACAACCCCACCTCCAGTGCAAGGCCCCTGTGAACTGAAAACATTGTTTGGAAATAAATAGTTAGCACTTCTTGTTTGTAAAGAATGAGGATTAATTTAGGCAGTGTTACGGTCAAGAGCACCAGGAGGCGGTGGTTTAGTGGTA
The DNA here is from genome assembly GCF_030463565.1 of Pelecanus crispus. Lineage (NCBI taxonomy): Eukaryota > Metazoa > Chordata > Aves > Pelecaniformes > Pelecanidae > Pelecanus > Pelecanus crispus. The sequence goes on from NC_134650.1 coordinate 3,453,765, forward strand.
AATAGAAAAGTGAGTGGATACACCTGCGTGGTGTTAAGTGTGAAATGAGCTGTTTCTGTACGGCCCGCATCAGAAGTAGAGAAACTCCATTCATCTTTGTTTCCCTCTGCCTGCTCCCCTGCACCTCTGGCACCCGCAGGCTGAGATCGAGCATAACCTGGGCTGTGGAATTCACCCATCATTCCCAAACGGAGCTGGCAACCTTCCATGGAGCAACTTAAACTGCTCTGCCCCTTATCCCCAGCACAGGAGCCCACGTCTAAGAGCTATTGCTGTTGGCCTGCCTGGATACTGTCCTCGTGCTGCTTGTGCAAACACACCTTTCTGTTTCCAGCTATTGGTTTACGGGACGTTCAAAGTAACATTTCAGCAGCGTTCTGGCAGTCCATTAAATAATGCTGAATTCAGTAAAAACGGGTGGTTACAGCTAATCCACAAGATCGATAAGCGCCAGCGCTGATAAGCAAGAATTGGATTGTAACTGGTGGCCTTGGTTTGCTTCCTGTGCAAACACTTGTGTTGAGGGATGTTTTGTGCCTGCAAAAGGCTGCTTAGCTGCTGTCCTGAAGTCAGAATTGTGTGAGAATGAACAGGGTCGCTTACCTGTTTCATCTACAAGTGTGACACGTGGAAACGTCTTTCATTTTGTATTAATCGCCTAAATGACGCATTTGAGAAAATGCAAGTTTTTCAGAGGGGAAACTTCTTCCTGGCATTTAATAATCTTTGTCATCTCTGATCAAATGAAATTAAGGGCTCATTTACATTTGGCTGATTATCTTGTTTCTGTAGCGCTCTCATCCAAAACACCAGCTAAAACATGAGAAGGAACCCAACTTGGAAAAAACCTACGATGGCCCAGATTCTTAAAAAATCCATGTGCATGCTGTGACCTGATGTTTATTAGACTTGTGCTAGCGCTCAGCTTGCTGCAGCGCAACACTGAGCAAAACTGAAGCGATCACCATAATTACCGCAGAGCAGACAGCAAATCCACTTTTTTTTTTTTCTTCTGTTAAATAAAGCTGGAGCCGTGAAGGAAAGAGGGGAATGGCTGGAAATGACAGAGAGCTTGCAGAACCAGTGAGGAGATTTGCAAAAAAGTGTGGGAAAGATAATACTCTTTCAAAGATGGAAAGATAAAAAATCCTGTGGGTAATTCCAAAAAATAAGACGACTATTAGCATGTATTAATATCTGACTTGGGGCTTTGTGTAGCTCCTCCTTAAGGCAGCAGAAGCATTCTCCTCTGTCCGAAAGCAGCAGCCCCGTGGATCAGACTGTGCGGGCGCTGCAGGCCAGGGCTGTGCAGTCACATACAGAAGAGCAAAAGGAGCAGAGCCGTTGTCGAGCTGAACAGTGCAGACGAAGAGCAAATCAGATCATTCAGACCCCTGATGTAAACCACACTCCTTCACCGATAGCAGAATGGGATGCTAAGGAAGCGTGGCCGGCATTCCCGTAGCAATGGAGTGTTTCTGCTGCCCGATTGCCCAAAGGAAAAACATTGACAAAAACACAGTTTAAGAAATGAGAATTTAAGAATGAAAAGGCTATCTTCTCTGACTTGGCAAACAGCTGGCAAGCGTATCTGCGGAGCATCTTCCCCATCCCTTTTTGGGTGATGCCGCAGACACCATTACCCAGCTTTGGTTTTCCATTTTGTCAGGCAGAGTTCTCAAAGAGGAACATGCACACGTAGGTCACTGTGCAAACTCAGATATTCCCACTGCAAATCCCCTTTGCTTATAGATAGGACAAATTTTACTCATTTCTAAACAAAGCCTCATCTCTTTATTTGAAAATAACTCATTTCTAAATGGAAAAAAAAAAAAAAAAAGACTGAATTTTTTCACCCCCCCCAAAAAAAAAAATCAGGTTTCGTTTTTACAGTGAGTGTGAAATACCTAATTCTGACAGTTTTCACTTTTATTATACGTTGCATTTATTTGCACAGCTCTTCTCACCCAGGCCAGTAAGTGACTGCAAAGTCAAGGTTTCACCTCTTCCCAGACCGTATAAAACCCGAGCGCAGAAGCTGCCAATACCCCTCTTTAGCACTGGCGTCCCCTCCCTGGCATTAGCTGGGAGACCTAGAGCTCTCCCGAGGGAGCAGCCGGCACGGGGACATGTGACACGGATGGGTCCCTGTACAGGGATGGAGGGTGCTCCGGGGAGCACCTAAGGGCAAAGGGTCTCCTTGGCAGCCGAGGCTTCCTCTCATGGAACCACTGGCCCGGCAGCAGACAGCATGGCTGCGGAAAAAATGCCAGGTTAGAAGTTGCAAATAAAAAAATATCCCTTCTCAAAGTGATGCTCTGGCTTTTTCCTGGCTGTACAAGCATTTTTGTGAAAAACAGACACCAAAAGTCCGCTTGTGTACGCAACAACCCGCTCTCACCTTGGAAACAAAGGCAGCAAAGAAATTCAGAAAGAAAAAATTACTTTGTGTTCCTATCACGGGGCCTCGGTGGGGGCAGGCAGGTGTTCCTCTGCTATAATATTTTTTTTGTGTTCCCCGTTTGGTGCCAGCCCGAGGCACGCGGCGGGGCCGTCCGGATGGGAGCCGGGCAGCAGGGCAAGAGGTGCAGATCCCAAACCATGTGCTCCTGGGCAGAGCTCTCCGAATCACCCCTGCTTCTCACTGCGCTCCTTCTGCAGCTCGTAGACCTCGACAAATTGTCTGATCGCTAGAGGTGACATACAAGCTTGCCAACTATCGCTGCCAAACCTCACAGCAACTTTGAAAACCTGATGGGAAAATATCATACCAATTTACAGATGGGTAATTAGTGCTCGGGGTAAATGCCCCATCGCCCTTCTTGGAGAAGCTGGGGGTGGCAAGGAGCTGGTGTCTCCAGGAGCATCAGCCAAGGTGGGGGCCAAGCAGCCACCTCATGGAGGCAACCAGAGATTTGGGGAAAATACCTTCAGTCTTTCAAGATTAAAGGCAGGGTTTCAGGAAGAGCGAGCAGGCGCTCACAGCATCTGCAGCTCCTCAACCCGGCCCTGCACCGAGCCGGGCACAAGATGGTTCCCCGGCCAGGGCTCAGCCCCAGAGCCCCGCAGCGTGTCGGGGTGTCAGACGGGGAAGGGGCGGTGGGAGGTACGCGGCGATGCAGCCTATTCCTACCGCAGCGCAATAACCGAAGTGCTTAAAAACAAACTGCCTGTGGTTAGTTAAATGGAAAATACGCAAGATCGTTCCCTTCCCCAGTATGTGCTCACCCCAAACCCGGCCCCACGGCAGGGGCCGAGCTGCTCTCGTGCCCCACACCTTCGGCAGGGCAGGAGAGGGCCCAGCGTCTCCCCATCACCCACTCGTGTGGGTGCACCCAGGGACGTGCATGAATGAAGAGCGCTTGCGATTTTATTCCAACTAATAATCCCCGCTGCTTGCATCGTGGTAGACTCCAAAATTCCCTTCAGGACCACCTTGGTGCTGAGCAGCCTTTGGAGAAGCCTTGTCCCCGCATCAGTTCAACTGAGTGCAAACGCATCTCTGTTTTGGAGAAAACTGTTTTCCATAGCGGCCCAAGCTCGCCCGCGATAACAGGAGGTCTTCGTTATCGTAACCTGTGCCACCAAGATGACAATTTTTCCAGACTTCTGAAAAATAGAATTCATTTAAATACTGCATCATATAAACAACCTGGTTCTCAAGCATGGACTCATTTATTCCATCCCAAAACAGATGTGCAGTGGAAGATGACAAAGCAAAGCAAAGGGACCACCAAACAAATGTTTTCTACAAGCAGAGAATTTATCTAGGTTTCATTGCAATGATCTGCTGTATCCCAGCAGTGAACGCTGCGAACTGTCAATGATTTCCATGTTTCTCCAACTTTCTGGCATGCACATGGAAATATGTTGTTACAAAACATAAGCAAAAAATTCAGACTAATTAAAGGGATTTTATCTGGTTAAAATCATATCTTGTTTTTTTAAAAAACAGACATCTCCTTGCCTGTGTGTTCTAAATAGCATCTTAGATTATTAAAGCAGAAAGGGGTTTTACAAAGCTAATTTACATCACAGTGTTTATTGTCTTCTGTTTATTTTTGCATGTCTCCCAGTACAGTCTAGTCGGTCCTACTTTTCTTCACCAGCACTTTCTAATCAATGGCGTTTTCAGACTCTCTCGCCGGCAAGCAGGAGACAGGATGGTTCAGTGGTTAGGGCACTAGACAGAAATACAGCTCCCTGCTGCCAGCATCCCGTGGGATCCCGGGCAAGGCGCTCACCCGCTCTTTGTCTCAACTCCCCATCTGTGAAACACACCATTTTCCTAACTCACAGGGCTGTCCCGAAGCACACAGCATTTTATTAGAGACGGGTAATGAGGTACAGACTTAGCTTGTATATGCCTCTGTGCATGCCACCACTGTTTATCAAAAAAAGCTACAAAACGATTGATGGGAGCTGTACGTTGTAATTGTAGGCAGTAATGAAGCTGTAGGTAAGGCATATGACTTTGAAGAAAGGAGATACATGAAAGTGTGCAAAGGCGCTTCAGTCCCTGGGGTGGAATGTAAATACCGGCTTTCCAGGCAAAACACCCTGCTCCAAAATTGGAGTAACTTTGTTCAGGCATAAATGCTCTGCTTTAAATAGCACGGCAGTGCCTTATCTTCCTATCTCAGCTGTTAAGGAACCCTTTATTTTTCAGCAGACTGCCACTGGCCTGAGCGATGATCTTGCGGCGTGGGACTGCTGTGGTTGACGTTAGCCAAAACAGGACCCGGCGCAGCAGCAAGGGCTGCTCGTTTTTCTCCAGCGAAATCCTTGCCCATTGCAGGCAGCCTGCCCAGGTGTGGCTGGAGCTGCACAGATGAACATAGAACCATGGAATCATGGAATGCTTGGGGTTGGAAGGGACCTTTAGAGCCCACCCAGCCCAGCCCTGCAGTGCCAGGGACAGCTTTAACCAGCCCAGGGTGCTCAGAGCCCCGTCCAGCCTGGCCTGGGATGGTTCTGGGGATGGGGCCTCCACCACCTCTCTGGGCAACCTGTGCCAGTGCCTCACCACCCTCGCTGTAAAACATTTCTTCCTTATATCCAGTCTAAATCTATTCTCCTTTAGTTTAAATCCATTACTCCTTGTCCTGTCCCAACAGGCCTTGCTAAAAGCTTGCCCCCCCCCCTTCCTGCAGCCCCTCTCAGCACTGCCAGGCCGCACTCAGGCCTCCCCGCAGCCCCCTCCTCTCCAGGCTGAGCACCCCCAGCCCCCCCAGCCTGGCCCCGCAGCAGAGGGGCTCCGGCCCTCGGGGCATTTCTGTGGCCTCCTCCGGCCCCGCTCCAGCAGCTCCGTGTCCTTGTGCCGAGGGCCCCATGTGGCAGCAGCGAAGGAAGGCAGGACCATCTTCTCCCCCGCCACACGCCATCCCGACCTCTTAGACCGAGGTTATGGCCTTGAAGACACGAAGCAGCTCTGCGGCCTCCCAAAAGTACGCCCCAACGCAGCCGACCCGGCACGGGGCAGGCTGGGATCTCCCACCTGTACCTCTCTCTGCCGAGCCGGCGTAAAGCAGGCGCGTAGCGGCGCACCGCAGAGGCGAGGCCTTCCCCGCGCTGCCTCAAAACCCAGGCCCTGCCACCTTGGCAAAATGAAAAACCCGAGCGTGTAAGGGAGCCGACAGCGGCAGAATCGCCAGCGGTGGAAGCCACAGAGTTCAACAGCACTCCCTCCCGAGGGACCCACGTGCTGCCACGCGGGCACCAGCCCGGGTCCCTCTCCGAGCTCCCTCGGGGGCTTACGGGTCCCCGGCAAATCGCCTTTTGCTACCCTGTGGAGTCTACGAAATCAAGCAAAGGCTCCTCACCATCACTCTTGAGCAGAATCTGGAAAACATTTGATTTAACTCAAGCAGCTGGTCTCTTTGCCTTCTGTGCTGTAAAATACTACAGGTAGCTAAAGGGAAGGATATGGATATAGAGTTTTCCATTTCAACCAGACGAAATCCAGCCCAGAGTCCAAAAGAATTGCCATCTAACAGCCCATATAAACAAGTTTGCGGCACCAGGTTAGCTCCTTCTCTGGCAAAGGCAGAGTCAGGATGCGGCTGACCCTGCCCGGCTCTGGCTGCGCTAACGGGAAGCGTGGCTGGGATATCCACCGGTGTAACCTCCCGGGAATCACCTGTAAGACCCCCGCCCAGGCAGGCTGGTAGGCTGGGCCCTGGCAATTTAAACTTGCAATCACCCCAATAAAAGCGTGAAACGTAGCTACAGACAGTTTTTATAATAAGTGAGTTCCCAGAGCTTGGCCGTGCTGGTGGGAGCCGAATTCGGTGGCGTTCAAAGCTCGGGGCACAGCCACCGCCCATCGCAGGGTGTCAGCAAGCTGCGCCGCTCTTTGGGGCGTGATGTTACATTCTCCACAGGCCTGTTCAATCTGTTCAAAACTTTCCACAAATCCAAACATATACGTTCATCACAACTGCTATGGATGCCGGGTTACGTGAGCATATGCTCCTAACGCACGTGCTACTCTCCAGCAAAGTGAACCCATTTGTTTTCTGAATATTAGGGAGTGATCAGTTCTCCTATTTGTAACAGAACCCATGAAAAAGCAAAAAAATTCATCTGTTTTCTCCATGATATACAGGCTAGTAGCAATAATCTATCATTCAATGACTAGTAAGCTTTCATAACCGTAAAAATACATACCACTGTATGCATACTGGTAACAGTAATACCTACAATTACTGGGTAAAGCTCAGTTTGCCCTAAAACAGTAGTTGACTGCAATTACTTATATTTACCTAATTGCAGCTCATCACAGCCCTAACTAAGCGGGGATCAGCAGCACTTTCACGAAGAGACCTCTGAACACGGTGGTGCAGATGGAGCATTTAGTTGCCTTTGGGGAATGCGAGCACCAAGAACTAACCCATTTAATCAGTACCCAGGAGACGCCGGCTGGCTCCCAGGGTCAGCCCATCTCTTGCCACCCTGCGTAACGTCACCCTGCAGCGAGGGAAGCCCAACCAGCCACATTTGCAGAACTCATGTTCATGCACCAGCATCCCCAGAGTCAGGCTCAGCCCCCAGGGAATCGCGGTCGGTAGGCGAAGATCCTGTGGATAACGTGGGGCGTCAACCGAGCGGACACGTACAGATATTTTGTAAAGCAGAAGGCAAATAATTAAGAGCTTGTAAGTGCTTTGATACTCATTTCTGATATGAGCTGCTGATTTGAACCACAGGTACTTATTTATTCAGCAGGATGTTACAGCACGTACTTGACTTCAGCCATGTACCCTACGTACGTGTTTCTTTTCTGAATCAGGCTTATTAGTAGTCCGTACCTGGCACAATTTTTTTTCACTGAAGTTTCATGGAATATTAAGAGTTAGAAAGAAAATTAGAAAGGCAAGAATTCTTTTACTGAGCGCAAATAATTCCTTTCTTCTTGCCAAAGGTCTACAAGCATTTAAGGCAGAGATGGGTTGAGGGAGCAAGAGGTGAAGGTCTTTTCAGGTCTGCAGCTGATCAGTGGGAGCATGCTAAACACCAGCACCAAGTAACACAAACAGCAGAGTAGTGCCATTTTCTGGGAGCCTTTACACATCGGGTTTAGCGCTCGGCTCCTGAAACAGCTACTGGAAAAAAATGCAATGGAATCAAAATAACTTAATCATTTGGGCAGAAACCCAACTGGAGACGTAGAAATAAAGAGCAAACAAAGCATATTACTGGAATGGCCTGTCTGATTTTGGGGGTGGCTGGTGGTTCACAAAGGCCATTTTGCCTGGAGTTCTGCGGGGCAGCTCAGAGGTACCCACCATCGCACGCTCGTCTGCCCCAGCTCACGACCAAGATGTTCCATGACCTCCCTCTGCCTCTCCATCTTGGGAGTCTATAACCATCATTTCAGCACGTATCACTCACTGTAAGTATTATTACTAGTCATAATATTATCCAGCTGTTTGTTGTTGTTAAAAAGAAAAAAAAAAAAAAAGATGATAACTATCATATTTAACTTTATGGACATTTTGCTGTAACAAGACTTTACCAGATGTTCTGCCCCTTGATTATGCATGCCACAAAAGCATGTTTTGTAATGACATAAATACAAAGCAAGATGAAAGTCATGGAAATGCCTGTGTGTTCTTTTCTTAACGCAGCTGTATTTGAGACACTTTTTGCATCTGTCAAGCATAAATCAAACGGGGGAAAATGATCCTCAGAACCAGCCCGTTCCTTGATAGTCAGTGTTTTCTGTCACAAACACTAGTCGATGTCAAGAATTATTCTCCGTTATAAACCTGCACTTCCCACATTCATGGGGAGGTGGAGTTAAATGTTACTAAAGCATTTCCAGCCCTGGACTGGAAAGTGCTGAGGGTTTCAGGTTTGACTACATTTATTGATCAGCGTTACAAAAGGTAAGTAATGAGTACCGCTTAAGAGGGATGTATGTCTGCTATAATTCCTACTTTCTGTTCCCAGCAGTGCCAAAACATACGTGAGTGGCTACAGCCAAATCTCTGTCCTGGGCTTGAGGCTTTTTTCATGCTTTTCGGGGACATGCTAATTATTAATAGTTGAAATGCTCGGATGAAACTTCCTCATCAGTAAATACGAACATTTATTCTGTTTAAACTTCTCATGTGACATCGCGGGGGCACTGGCAAGCAGGATATCATATAAATGACAAACAGACTGAAGTTATAAAAAGTGTTACTGTGTAAGCACGAAATATAGCAGTACCAGGAGAAAGAGTACCCATTTTTTTTTCTGACCTTTCCCAAGCAAAGCACTATTTGCGGCAAGCCCTCGGCTGCGCGTTACCTATATCCTGTATGAATGAATTCCTTTTTTGTGTGATTGTTCAAAGCCAATATGTCCGTTTCTATAGAAGCACCCACAGGATCACCGAAAACCACATATTCAGCTCTTGTTAATGTCAGCAATGACGTACCAGAGCAAGTACTTGTTTGTCCTGAAGAAATACAGGACTTCCACCACTTGAGCACAAGCCTGCTGCCGAACGCTTGTTCAGAAAAAAAAAAAAAGAAGAAGAAGAAGAAAAAAAAGTTGTTGACATGAGAGGAAAAACCAGGTTTCCTGTTTGAACTCTGACAGGTACTGGAAGATATGAGTAACATCAAATCTTGGTCTGCTCTAAAGGCAGTCTGTGGTCAGGGGGTTCTCACATTTGTTTGTGTGGAACAGCTTTGAATTGTTTGCAGATACCGCGCAGAAGAAACTCAGAGATCCTTATCGGGGCGCAGGGCCTGTTATGAAATATATACATTTGTGAACAGGTTACAGGAGATCAAAACGGCTCCAGATGATATGCCTCACATGCTGTAAAATGTGGTAGATGCTCCTGAGATACCTCCGAAAATATCACATGTCGCAGCGTTGTCGAGTACAGGCAGTGGCCACCTTTATTTCCATTTCTCGCTGCGTGGCAGGCGAAAGGAGTTTGGGGGATTTTTTTCCAGATCACTCTTCTTTTTTTTGTGTGCGCGTCTGACTGTTTGACTGTTCAAATTAAAACTTTCCTTCGTTATGATTTTCACTAACAGAACTACCCAAACAATTGCAAAGGAAAATAGATGTTGGAGAAAATGGCTTAAAACATCCTGGTTTTGCCGCAGTTGTGTGCCACGCTCTCCCCTGGGGGTGACAGCGCCCGGGGGGATGGGGAATGATGCCGGCGTGCCCGCTTGCCGGCTCCTCTGAGCTGCAAAGCCCGACAGGGAAACCTGCAGCAAGGAGAGCCAGGAGGGATTCTGCGCGAGCGGTACAGGCTGTGTTGCAGCAGAAAGGAAAGCAAATAGATTTGGGTGGGAACGCTGCGGGCAGACCCCTTGTTGGATCCCATGTCCAACCCAGCTCTAAGAGGTGCGGGTGAGAATTGTGCCGTCTGTAAGAGACTTCCCAAAGTGCTCTGTCAAAGCGATCAACCAAAATTGCAGCTGAAAGCCCGTCTCCTTTGCTACACAGCCTGCCAGCCAACGGCACGCTGCTTCCTCCCGTCTCGAAGGTGAACCTCTACAAACTTCTCTTTACCCATACCTTTCCAGAAAGTCTAACCAGCTGACCAAACATCGTTCAAGGAGTTCAGCCGTCCACAGAGCAGCGGCTCACCCTCCAGCCCAGGTCTCCAGGTGGGAAATGAAGAGCTCAAAGGGCTCTGCTCAGTCCCTTCCTTGCCACAAGCAGATCTCCAACTCCAGTGTCCCCATCTGCTCTCACGTGCTTGCAATGCCTTCCCCTTTTGACCACCCTTAATGTCGTGTTACGTATACACAAAACTAAGCCTCAGTTTTCCTTACACTCTAATGCAAACCATCTCTTTCAAAAGTTCTGCTAAGAAAAGACCTCCCAGAGCTCTGCTAAACCCAAGTCATATCAGGCGACACAGCTAGTTACAATTTCACAAGTGAATAACCTAGAACTGCTCTGGCTCATTTATTGAGGCAAAGCTCCCCCCAAAACTGTGGATCCCAAATTCACGCCATCAGCTCTCTCATAGCCCAGACTAAGTCCACACGAAGTACTTCCACCAAAACCACAGGCAGTTCTGCATACGCATCCAATGAGGGGGACGTGGTCCTCCAGAATGAACGCTCTCCTTGGAGAACATCAACATCTTGATCGATTACCATGAAACCACCACGCCAAGACACTACCAGGAGATTATTGGAACTTCTCTCCTGGACTGTGTTCTGCGCAGCGATGAGAGTCCCCAGGTGCTGGGGGACAGTGCTGAGCACCACGCAGGGTCCAGCCTTCAAAGCCATCGATTCAGAGCTACCTGCACGTAGCTAACCTAAACCTGCAGCTGATGAGACGGTGGCAGTGAGCTCTTCTCAAAAACCCACGGCCCCTCAGAGCTAAAGGTTTCACCTCCTTACAGGCTGCGGACCCAAGCACAGGAATGGGACACAGCTACAGAGACTCGCCAAAGACAACGCCGTACAGATCCATTACTGTCTGAGTCTGCCTATTCTCATGGATTTATTTCTTATTTTAATTTTTCCAGCTGACACATGTGAGCCTCTTCCTCTACAGTGAATGCTCACAGAAAGCAAGTTTTCAATTTTGCAGGCTGTAATACACATGGAAATAAATTGAAAATTAAAACCATTCAGCCAAGGAACAGAACAGGGCTGGCCCGTTGCAGCTAAATAATAGTTGGGATTTCAGATCTGGGCTACTCACAAATTCTCTTTGCTTGCAAAAGCCTTTCTTGAGCTACTTGTAGTAACTACTAAGTTTGAAGCAGAAAAAAAGCTGCAAGTTCCTTAGACACCTGATGCACGGCTCAACCCCTCAGAGCACACAGCTGGAGGAACAGAAACTCAGCAAATAATTATCCCCTTAAAATATTGGGTACTGCATTTGTCTTCATTTCTGAGCCAGAACCCTTTCAGATAAATTCATGATTTTCTATATTAATTTTTGTAGATTTAGTGAAGGGTTTTTTTCCCCACAAGACCGGATGGATTTTGCCAGCTGGATTTTAACTGGTTGTTCTGGTGCAGCTGACACAAACGCAATATTAGCAACATGTTCCCAATGGTCTGATACTGAAATTCCCCTGAAATCACTGCGACCTAAGAGGGTGGTTAAACCTGTACTTAAGAACTTTCCTGAATCAGGGCTATAAATCACAAGAGAAAGCTGGAGGAATCCTCCTGTGACTGAAATCATTGCCCAGTCATTTATTTGAGGCTATCAGGATTAAGCCATTAACATTTTTGTAGTAATTCATACCAATGTCATTAGAAATGGACTTATATAATTTAAAAGTGCATAAGAGAAAACCTAACAGGATGAAGAATAAGAAAACCCAGTAGAATCATAACTAGCAATAATATCAAATGAATTCAATATTACATGACACAGCAGTGAAAAAAGAAAAAAAATTAAAAATGGGAACACCAGGTGTTCATATACAGCACTACAGCATCACAAATTTACAGGCGTGAAGGGTTTGTTTTAACCAAATCCTAATCTACAGCAAATTTTTTAATAACTTTCGAAGTGAAACTGCTTCAAATAACACATTACAGACCTTTGTTCCTTTGAGTCTTCAAGCACTGGTGTGAATTATCACATTCAAAGTGCTGTCCCCGTTGATTCAGTCTTGGTTTAGCAAATAAGGCCAGGTGTGCTCATACTCTTTGTAGATTTTGAATATTAATGGACAATCAGGAAGACAATCAAATTTAACCAAGAGATAAGAAAGCCAGTTTAATTCAATTATTAAATATGATTTCTGTTCATTATGTTCATTCAGTACAATTTCATTAAGGAATTTTCCCTTTTTATTTAACTCTTCATGCTTAAGTGCTGCTACCAAATGTTTTGATTTTTATTTGAATAAAATAACTACAAGGAATAGTCCTCTTAAAGTTATTTAATTTTTTTTCTTTTCAACTTCTCCTTTTAGTTTGGATTTTGAGACAGTGAATAAGATGCAATAGGGGTCTGTGTGCTCTGAGCACAAGCTTCATTTATTATATCCAGACTTCCCTGGTACAAAGCATGCGATCCAGCCCCGCTCTGTAAATCCCACCATATCCCTCTGAAATTCCAGCCATCAGGTGCCACACACCATACGTGACTCCAGCCCTGAAAGAATATTAGCAATATTACCCGATTTTATGTTATCAAATAGGACACACAGAGGCTGAGAATCAAACTAGTGTGCTGGCTTATTAAAAAAAAGGCATTTTTAACAAAGCAACTAATTTTCAAAGTGTCTAAATCTTTTTGTCTTTCTCTCTTTTTTTTTTTTTTTAATTCTATACTTTCAGAATATCTAACCACAAGCATTTGAGCAAACTAGAGAAAAGAAACTGTTGGTAATTTTCTGTAAGTTTCAAAAGCCAGCAGGATATACACGCCGTTTTATGTTTCTATCTATAGAGACCTGCAGGCAAACGTACAGTGGAACAAAGATAGACATCTAGATATATTTGTACCTGCCGTTCGTGTGCCTATATGGAGATAGATTCTTAATTAGATAAGTAAACAATGGAAACTTTTAAAATTCATAGTTTGAGTGTACTGAACACTATATTTCTCTCTCTTACTTCTTCAGTAATAAATTTTTGTCCGCTTTCCATGAGTTACAGCTGATCACAAAGCATCCAGCGCTGCTGGTGCGTGGTACAGCAGCTGTGAGCTTCTGGACCTGGCTTTGACCTGCACTAAAGCACAACCAAACATATACAAGTGAAATAATTGTCTTTGATTCAAATATTTCTTCGGCATTTAGCACATGCTTTTTTTTTTTTTTTTTTTTTTTTTTCAGAAAAATAATTTCTGAGCTACTGAGTGAGGCAAGTGCAACATGGAAGATCTTAAGCAGAACTAAAGCAGCAAGTTAAATTTGAGAAATATGGGTTTATAATTGGTGTAATGGCCAGGGTCCTGTACGGGACCTTCGGTCACGGGTGGACCTCCCTGAGCAGTCCCGCTCTCCGTTGCCCGTTCTCCCCGTCTCACTGCTACCAAATGACTATCTGGCAAAGTCAGGATCATTCTCCAATTAATTCTAGATGACAAACCAAACACATCCAGTCCTCTTCTTTCTTTTTTTGCCTCTCCTTGTCTTTTATTACCATGCTGCTGCTGTGATCTCGCCCCAGGCTCGGTGCCAGCAACCAGCAATAGCCGTTGCTGCTGCAAGATGCTTTGATACAGGACTCAGCTTATACACCCTGAAACCAACAGCCACGGGCGGGTTAGATGTTATTACCTGTGCTTTGGCTGGAGGTTGTCACCCGTAGCCTTCACATTTCACTGCTTGTCCCCACGGCTTTGGGGACGTGTCCCCGTCTGCCCAGAGGACAGTGGGGTTTGGTTTGTACCAAATCCCAGAACTCAGGTTAAGCCTGCAGCGAAGATGCTCCTCTAACACACCTAATGCCTCAGTTCATAAAAAACTAAGCACACATTTTGGGGAAAAAGAGACTATATCATCAGCTGGTGGGGATCAGTAAAGCTCTGGTGAGTTCAGCAGGACTATGACAACTCACACGAGATTCAATTTCAGACCACAGGACCCGATTCAAAAGCCCATGAGATCCATGCACCGGTTTCCCAGCACTGCTGGAAGAGCCATTCAAATGTCTGCAGAAATCAATCACTTCTAGCAAACCGAAAAGAAATATGCTTATTTTTATTAAGCTTTCTTTTCCCCTATACTGGCAAAGCTTTAAGGAAGCAAAGATATAAAACAGAAATATTTAAGAGAACATTCATTAATTTGTAATAGCTACAACATTGTGTGTTTCAAAACCCCATCTCTCTGGGAATCGTGTGTTAAATATTCATCCCGATACTTATGCAATTCCAAAGAGATTATATACTTCTTTGCAACTAAACTTAAAAAATTAATGAAGTGAAATAAATAAATGCAATAAAATCCAGATGATTGGTCTGACTGACTTGGCTTTCTTAAAGAAATCTGGTGGCTTCAAGAGCCTCTCCTTCCCCCACGGTCAACAGAGTTCAGCTTTAACTATACCTGATGGTTTCTCAGTCTTTGTAACAAAGGATTAAAAAGCACAACTTTGATAATAAACCTTGTCTGTAAAACTGGAATGTGAACCAGCCATCAATTAACAGGCTGAAGGCTCTTCCAAATTTATCACTCCATTCTCCAGTAAACTTCCCCCAGGTAGGGGAAGGGCTGTATGGCAGTGGGATCGGCAGAGGGAAAAAAAAAAAAAAAAGGATATTCCTGGGGAACAGCAAAAAAAGGACATGTGATCTAAAACACCATAAAATTGGCAACCAACCAGTGGGTAGAAAAATAAAAATAAAAATAAAAATAATAATAAAAATAAAAATCTAGCGATAAGCAAAGTCCAATGACAATGCTAAAATGCCATCCAGTGCTCTGGTACAATGCGATTATTCTGGTACAGAGAGTTTATAACCTGTTTACCAAAGCCTTCCTGCAGGTTTGACACAGTACTCTGAAACCTCAGCACTTCTTGGACATCTAAAATAGCCTCCAAGTGCAGGACAAAATCTAACATACAGCTAGGCCCACAAGTAACAAGGTCAGATCCTTTAATATAACATATAGTTGTGTTTCATCTAGAAGTGCTCGCTAGAAGTGAAAGTTGGCACTCAGTTGAGGCCAGCTCAGAATCTCCTGACTTCACATGAGCTATAAAAGCTGCACAGAGTTTGTGACAATCCCTCACTTTATTTTATTCCAGGCTAGAGGGACAATATAAAGCAAAAAGGAGAAAAATAAAGCAAATAGGATTAATAAAAAAAAATCTTTGCTCTTGAAAGGAAAATGTTACTCTTAGGTTGCAAATGTCACTTTTCAGTTGATGAATTTCTCATTACTAGCAAATGTTTCTGTGATTTTCACTTTCAGGGTCTGTGTTGTGTAAATATTTTATTTTTGACCACAATAGAGGCTGTTCATAACCCCTTGATGTGTTCCTGGGGCTCCTATTGATGCCACTTCAGGATTCTCTATAGCAACACATTTCTTGCTAAGTTTATCACTATCAGCTTTATCCAGCTTACTGTGTGGCTGGTAAACTTGAAAGCACCACATGAAATCCAATGCTAGGAAATCACTGTGGAATTTTACCTCCAGATTTCAACACTAACTCTTTGGTAGCTGGAAATCCAGGCTAACAGCAATAATTCTGTTCCTGCAACACAATAAAAGTGTGTAAGTGGTTGTAAGTACAGCTATTTTTAGCCAGTACAAAGCTTCCGCTTCCCCAAACCAAAAAAAGGCAGAAATGAATGAGAATCATCTGCAAAGTGTGGGCATCTACAATCCTCCAAGCATGTTTGCTCTAAGTGCTTTTTGAGAGTCAGGATGATTCCAGTTTTCTGGTTAAAATCCACGTCAGCTCCATACACCAGGGTGGTACAACATCACTTTTTGAGCTTTCTGGCTGTGATCCAGCTCCCAGCCACACTTCTTTCTTGGGTCATCTGGACTTACCTTGACTTTCTGCTTCCAATCCTGGTTCTCACCTGGCCATGACCACTGAACCAAGTGCCCAAACCCAAATCATGCCTTACCCGTAAGTTGCTATCTACAGTACAGGATTTCCCAGACAGTATTGGGCAAATGCATATGTGCATTGTAAAAAAACTTTCCTAAACCCTTTGATGACAACAATAGAAAGTGGGACTGCAAGTGCTGATGCGATGCTGCTTACTTGCATTTCTCATTATTGTAACAAGCAGCCAGTCTACAGGCTCTAGAAACCAAACAGGAGCCAGGGACTGATTCTCCTCCGATTGCTACCTTGCTGCTGATAAAATGTTACAGCATAGACAAATTCTGTGCTCAGACTTTTATATAAAACACGCGTACACGTGCAGGCCCACGAAAGGCACCGACAGCACCACTTTTAACAGCAATTAGCAGGACAAGACAGGAGGCAGGGTATTTATCTGTTTGAGGAAAATGCTGCACCAAACCAGCAACGTCACAGCACCTTTATTTGAATGGGAGCAAAATGCACAAGTAAAGAGGAGAACGGGAAAGAAGCTGCATGGCATTGGGTCTCAGACACACAGAGCCCACAGCTCCATCATCCCTGCTGCTGATGGGGCTGCTGCTTCTGCACTGAAGACAGCTGGGCAGTTCCCCCTGCGGCACCTATGATGCGCTCACTACCCAGACAGGAGAAAGTAAATTTTCAAAACAGAAACCCTAAAACGTGGGAAGGCTGGCAAACACCACCTGGAGTTTCAGAATGCTAGCAGTTTGTTTGGTTTACTTTTTTCTAAATTTGTTGTATTTCTGTTTTGGTTTGATTCTGTTCCACCTCCTCTCTCTCTCTCTCTCTCTTTCAGGTCCTGTGTTATCATTATTACTTAACTGGAAAGGGCTTTCTCTAAACATTTCCAAGTAGCCTTTGGAAGGATATCTTTCCACAGCCCTCAAAGTTTCTGCAGAAATCTATCTTCCTCTTCTATCTTAACAATCTTTTTGCTTCAACAGTATTTTTTTTCTTTCTCTGCTCTGCTTTTCTAACAGCCCTCCACACGGCCATGAGCTACCAGTCAGAGAGTTTCCATTGCCTTCACCGTGCTTTGGTTCACAGTTTATGTTCAAAAGTTTTCTGCCCCTTCTCATCTTCAGATCCCTTTACCGCAATGCTTCCTACCCACACAGAAGCTAGTTTGTATGAGCTGGAAATCTCATAAGACTGTGGCTCTCAGGTTGTTTCCAGTTCCCAAAGAAGGCAATGTTTTTGCCCTCAGGGGAGTTTCAGTAACTCCCGTTCTGAACTGGCAACAAACAATTTTTCAGGCAGAAAAGAGCCTCAGATTGGGTCAGATTTAGATAAAACAGGTGGGGGTACTTGGCTACTTTTAACCCTGTTGTTTTCATAAGGCTTGAGTGATTTTTCAGCATGGGTGCCAAAGTGGCTACCCATTCCCAGGTATCCGCGTATCCAGCCACACCCAGAAGGTGAACATCAACAACTTGTTATCAAGTTGATTCATCAAAGATCTGCAGGAAACTGTCTCAGATCCAATTCTGTTCAATGTTTTGCCTAAAATCAGGGATGATAAAACAGAAAGGGCACGTTTAGATTTGCAGATGATGTGAACGTGGAAGCCGTTGCAAACATATCAGAGAACAAGACTGAAGTTCAACATGATCTTTACAATAGAAGTAAAAATGGATGAAGTTCAATATGGACAAGCACTAATACACACCTGCAGATGCACCTTGTGAAAGGGTTATAGCAAATAGGAGTCAACAACTGCAGGTTGTTTCCAAAAAAGTGGAACATCCGTCTGGCGTGTATATGCTGTACTTCCTATAGGATACACGATGAAGTGCATCAGCTGTGTTCAGCATCGGCGCAGTCTCAGCTGTACTACCAAGCCACGCAGGGGCTTCAACTTCAAGAAAGATGCAGAGGAGCAGCTGGAGAGAGTGCAAAAACCAAAGAGAGGAATGATCAGACGAGCTGAAAATATGGCCCATAGGAGAGGACTGAGAAAACTGAGGTTGCTGAGCTCGATGAATGGGCCACCAGCAAGGGAACAACAAAGTCACAGTCCCTAAAATGCATCCAAACGAGAAAATAGTTTATTGGGCACATTCACAGATATGCAATGAGGATTACAGACAAACTTGGGCAAGAAAGATTTAGGTTAGACTGCAAGAAAACCCTCTAGTGCGAGAGAAGCACTGGAATAGGCTGACTGGAGAAGCTGTAAAGCTCCCATCATGGGAATTCTTTAAGAACAGATTTAAAAGTCTTACACTTGAACGACAAAGGTAGTTTTTCCTGTAGTGGTTCAGGGGATGGGTCAGAAGACTTGAGAAGTCCTTTCCTTGTTTATTAAACAGCTAGCTATGGTTAGGTCCTCTGGGAAGATCAAAGTGAACACTTAACCAAGCACAATGCAACTGCAGATTCGTGGATGTTGTGATGATACAATGTTCTGGGTTTTTAAACCCTCAACAACAGTTAGTGGCCAACCTTGCCCGGAAGGTCCACCGAGGTGATGCAATTCCACTCTGCTGACAGCGATCTATGGTGGGAACAGGGAAGAGTCCACCTTGATTGCTTTTCACTTCCAGACCTACAGAGTTCTCCAGGCACTAGCTTGGCTTGAGTGAGAAGGATGGAACTCCAGCAACAAAGCACTTTTCCACAGAGGGATCTCCATGGCGTGCTTGGGCTCATATTTTCTTTTTTAGCCTTTGTCGAACAAAAACAACAACAAAAAAAGCACTGACAGATCTCTCGGATCTTATGTCATCCTGCTTCCATTCCCACCCACCATCTGGCTGTCCCCTACCCTCTCCCACCACCTCCAGAGCTCCTCCATCAATATAACATCTGAGCATTGGCAAGAACATTAAGCTTTTTCCCATTATACAGAGGTCATTTCTGAGATCAGCCTTTCCAAGCACTATGAGAAAAGAAGAAATTAAGTAGCAAAAAGATGAGTAACAATAACTGCCAAAGAGGCAGCAGAATTGCATGTTCCTTGAGCAAAGTGACTGCTCTCCAGGGAGCTCCTGCCTTCTGCCTGTATCCTTCCCTTATTCTTCTCAGCGTTGGTCAAGGCAACGGTAAACAACCAACAGAACATCCTGCACTTCAACCAGAAGCAAGACATTGTAATCATAAACCCTGGGCCTAATCCTCATGTTATGCCAGTGATTTATCCCAAGGGAGAGTCTGGCCACTCACTTCAGTCACGGTCTGGCTTACTGTTCACGCACGCTGTGTGCATGAGGTTCACTCAAGTTTTGCTCCTTTAACTAGCTTGATATTTACTTACACAATTATTTTATGTAGGCTTATTGTTCAAGCCTTTTCTTTGCTTCTTGTAAAGACTAACTTTTTAGAAAGACGTTCAGCCGGCAAAACAGTTTGAAATAGAATTCTCTGGTGGTCTATTTTCAGAAATGAAATACTTGGTGGTCACTATATTTCACTACTAGCACTTAGTGGTTTTAAAAGTTGTTTTCTGTTCTACATATTAACATAGTCTGTTTACTATAAAAAGACTCCTAACATATATTTCTCCAATCTTCCTTGTCCATTACAGAACAAAACCTGAATGTTATAGCAAAGAGACTAAAGGAAAGTCAAGTCTCAAAATGTTCTTACCCAAAACCAACTTCACTTGCAGACTCTAACTACTTATTTTCCAGATAAGCCTAAAAGCCCTTTAAACAACACCACAGGCACATACGCCACACCCCATCAGAAATGCATCACATTGTGTTATTGTGGCAAGAAATACCACGATAGCAAGAATCCCAGCACGCGGGAGACAGACACACTTAAAGCACTCAGCAGACAATATCGATGGAGAGCAAATAGCGATTTTAAAAAGCGAGTTACGTGACTTCTAGCTGTGTCTCAGCGACTGCTCTCTGCTCCTGCCTGCAAAGGAGCCAGGCAAGCAAAGATCTCAGACACTAGAGGAGTCTTCAGAAAAGGATTTTTAAGTGATCAGTCCTCTTCCCTCATCAGTCATGCTTGCCACTGATGTTTTAGTCTGAGTAAATATTTAACCGCAAGTAATATTTGACGCACCGTACTCCCATTTGCAGAGTGTACGATTACATGGGGGAACAGGGTATTCTCTGGTCATGAAAGCTTCCTTAGCTGAGAGAGTGGGATCCGTACGCAGAACACGACCTCCGTGGGTTGCGTGTACGTGGGCAGGGGAGAGAATAATGCCAGGAAGGCAGCATGAGCAGTTCAGAAATCATCACAAAAAATAACATTGATAAATGGGAAGCAGTTCAGAGCAGGGCTAGCAAAATAATGAAGAGCCTGAGGGAACGGATGGCAGAGGGAAGATTAGAGGAATTGCATATGTATATCTTTGGCCAAAGGAAACAGTCCGGGGATATCTGACAGGTATCTGCTTCACAGAGGGGAGGGAAGCGTTTGGTGTGGGATAGGATGGATCACTGGGAGCAATTACAGGAAACCGAATAAAAAGAAATTTAGGCTCAACATGAGGAAAGAAAATTAAAGAAGAAAATTAGAATATGAGATAGTTTGGGGGCAAAAGGGTCATTTGTAGAAACTCCTTCACTGGAGAATTCAAAAGCGAGCACGATAAAGCCCTAATATATATTCGGCAAGGAGAATCATCCTTTGTGAAGCAGGGAAATTGTCTAGGCGACCCACCAGTGCTTTGCCAGCTCTAAGATCTGGTGCTCTATTTATACCTGACCACAGCATGGGACACAATGCAGCAAAGCCTAACACACTCGCTGTTAGGGGAGCCTTTTCTTGATATCTCTGCTTCCACGTGGCCAGTCTTGGAGGCAGCTCCACAGACTCCAGCTTTTGGTGTGCTCCAGGACACTTGGCCACTACTGCTAGTGACAGCAGGAGCCAAGTATAAGCAGCGTTACTCTGAAGAGCAACCAAAGAGCAGAGCGAGCTGCCAGATGCTGCCCTCTCCCTAGAAAGGTAAAACTCCGGAGCAACGCATGCCACTAGGTTATTCTCCTTTTGCCGGAGTTTCCATCTATGGCACAACGCAAAAGTCTTGCCCTGACATTTATTTCAATAAACACCGGGACAGCTTTCCAAAAGCCTGTTGCAGACAGTTATGAAGACTAACCAAGCCATTGAAGTATTCCATAAATGATCTTCCAGGCCTTCATTATTATGGTTACTATTTAACAGTAACAAGAATTTGAGGGGCTTCCACAATAGCAAAGTCTTGTTTGTGATCCCAGAGGCTTCTGGCTCAGTCTCTTCTATTCAAGCACACCAGAACTCCTCCAGCTCTGGCTGAATTGCGAGACACCACGGGGTTAAAACCAAGCGTTGCATCAAGATTAAATACATCTGTTACGAAAACCTTCCGTGTTTTGCATACATGATTCAATAAAGAGTCTTAGCAGGATAATTGTTTTGCCCAGGTTATTAACCAGAATTTTCTTTTTTTTTTTTTTTATTACTCCTCAGAACAATGTTTAAGGTAAACAACTCATAATTGTGCAAGAACTGCGTTAAGTGGAATGCTCTATCCTGAGCGTCCATTCCCGGACATTATGTTCTATTACCAAAAGTCATCCTTGCATTAGGAAGTTAATTTTATATTTCAAGAAGCTAAAGCAGACCGTGCACGTGTGTGAAACGTTAATAAATAAATAAATAAATAAATAAATCAATAAATCCCCAAAAATTGGAAATTAAGTGCTGACTATCAGAGGCGATGCCAAAGTGCAAGTCAGGCCCGCACCAGATCAGAAGCCGTTGGAGGCATCACCAGAGGCCGGGATTCGCACGTCGGCCCTCGCTCGGTGGGAGCCGGCGCGGTCGCACCCCGCACCCCACCCCGCAGACGGCGGTGGCCCCGACACGCTCGGCACACGCGAGCTGCCGGCAACGAGCCGCGACGAGCGGCAGGAGGGCTCCGGAGGGCAGCCACCACCGCCCGACGGTTCCCCGCCGTCCCCAGCGTTAATGGCGACCGCTCCCAGAGCGCCTGGAGGCGGGAAGGAGCCGGGCCGCGCGCCAGGGGCGGCACCCGCCGCCGGCCGCCAGAGGGCGCCCAGTGCCCCCGCGCACCGCGGGGAGGGGTGGGGGGGGCTCGGCCCACGGCCCCGCTTTGGGCTGCGGCCGCGTTAATGGCCCCCGGGAGCTGGCCTAGCGCTGGGGTCGGGGTTTGGGGGGAGCACAACGCTGATACCACACCCATGGTTTGGCTGTTGCCAAGCAGCGCTTGCACCAGCGCAGGACTTTGCAGCTTCCCCTGCTCTGCCAGGGGCACAAGGAGCTGGGAGGGGGCACAGCCAGGAGAGCTGATCCCAACTGCCCCAAGGGCCATTCCATACCATACGGCGTCATGGGCAGTATGGAAACTGGGGGGGTTGGCTGGGGAGCAGCGATCGCTGCTGGGAACTGGCTGGGCATCGGTCAGCAGGCGGTGAGCAATTGCATTGGCGGTGAGCAACTGCATTGTGCATCACTTGCTTTGGATATTATTATTACATTGTATTATTACTACTGCTATTTTACTTTATTTTATTTCAACTATTAAACTGTTCTTATCTCACCCCAGCAGTGTTTCTCACTTACTCCTCCAATTCTCTCCCCCATCCCACCGGGGCGATGGCTGTGTGGTGCTGAGCTGCTGCCTGGGACTAAACCACAACACCCGCCTACAGCAAAGGAAGCTCCAAGAGCACCCACGGGCAAAAGCAGCCGTGCAGCTGCTGAAAAAGCAACCTAGCAAGCGAGCCCCTCGCATCACGGGTTGTGTCGCTCGTGGCGGTCCCAGCCCCTGGACTGGTCCCAGGCCCTGGACCGGTCCCAGCTTGGTCTTTCGCAGCATGCCAGTGTGGCTCAAGTGTTTGAATTTAGTTTCGATAGTTAAGTGGAATTGTATTTAGGCTCTTAAATAAATAGCTGTATTTTGAGATGAAGGCATAGGTGGGTTCAGGGTGAGCAGAGGGGAGAACAAGCTTCAGGACACTCAGATGAACTCAAGTGCTTTTGTGCCCAGGCAATAACGGGGAATGTAAAACACTTGAGAGAAAGAGAAGCTTGAAAATTATGGTCAAATAAGGAACAAGATGCATAAAGTGGGACTAATGTAGACTTTAAAGCCCAACACCCAAAATAGTAATGGTCAAAATTCCCATCCATTTGCAGGTGACTCAATTAACAGACAGCCAAAGCCCCCATATGGGCCAAGCACCTCAGAATCCAGCTCAGGTCCGAGCCCTTGAAAGCCACATGGCACCGACTGTTATTATTTTTCCTGAAAGGCTGGATCCAGGAGAGTTGTTGGAATACACTTACCAGATCAGGTACTGACAGCATTCCTCTTTTTCCATAGAAGAACGCAGAGGTTAGGACACTGGTTGGGGATGCCAGGAGCATATGGCCATACCTCTCACCTCCATAGGCAGCATCCTGGCTACCAAACTGCAGGCTGCCCGGATGGGCAACGGAAGGCTGCACATAAATCCTGCTCTTCATGTTTTTCCCTTACCTGGTGTGGAACATTTCCAGCCTGATTGGACTGGAGAAAGGGAACAGGACTGTGTAGCTCTGGGATAAGACTCTTATTCCTGTTTATTCACCTTGGAGCTGCAAAGAGCAAGCATTTCTCCCCACGGAGAATACCTGCAAAGTGATTTAACCTCCGAACTGAAGGGCTCCAACACCCTTTCCTGCGTTCAGGGAAAACTGCCATTTTGCAAAAAGCCCAATCCATCACAAGTGTTGCTGGAGAAGTCTTACAAGTTTCATACTTTTTCCACGCAGACAGGCAGAACTTTGCCTACTCGGCAAATCCTGCCGGGGCAGAGGTGTTAAATAACTACCTTAAACCCCAGTGTCGCAATACTCCCCGTCCTTGCTCAATTGTCACCTGACCTTAAAGACTTCTGGAGCCTGCTGATGCCTTTCTTGTCAAACCTAGCATGCCCCAGAACTTGAATGGCACGAGAAGGTGTCCTGCATTGCTCTGGAGAGCCTTCCAAACCATGTTTTGTTAAGGGTAATTAGTTGAGTAGCCATAAGGGATGAGATAGATAACTGGGAATGCCACAGTCGAAGCTGAGAGTGACCACTAGTCAGCATTGCAGTCTTTCGACAGAAAACACATTGTTTTCTGCTATGTGGACAAACAGGTTGGACTAATTACCACTGTAATCATTAGTATTTATGCTCTACAGACATCAGAGATTTGTGTTTAAATGAATTTATGGGGGGGGGGGGGGGGGGGAATTCACAAAGCTGAATAATCCCTTTAATTATACGCTTAAAAATCCTGAATGGAAGAAATTAGGAGACACAAAGGAATAAACATAAACAAATTATTCCTTGTTTTGCAGCTAACATATTTCTATGGTAACCACTATGGTCTTCGAAGAAATGAATTTTTTTTTTTTTTTAAAAGTCAGTTCATCAGGAAAGTCACCCAGTAAAGCCACAAAACAAAAATCTTTCAAATAAGTCTAGAGATGAAGGAGAAAAGCATGCATTTTCCCAGCTGTTGATCGTTAGAGCTATGAAACTCTATTTTCATTAAAACCACCAAGTAGATTCTCTCTTACATGCTGTGTGGGGAGCTTGGTGGGTATGTGCATGGGCACAGAGGCACACATGCACGTGTGTATGTAGAAGAAAGGAGAGAGGTGACTTTACTTCTGTATACCATGTGTCAATATGGCAAAGTGAACAGAAGACAGGAATGTATGTTTTGCAATAGTTGCACTTTCTGCTCGCACACTTTTTTTTTTTGAGATTGAAAGCTCCTAATTCTCACACAACCTCAGTTTTCCTGTGCAACTTCAAGTAGATAGTTAAGTATCGATTTAAATGCGGAGCATCCCAGAAGCATGTCACGTAGGCAAAAAAGGTGTACAATTTTGGTAGGTCAACAATGCATGGAAAGTGGTGTAGCATTCAATAAAGACCAAGTTTACACATTTTTTTGCCCTTCAAATGTAGCGAATTAATCAAAACCATGCACTTAAAACCCAAACCAGCCTGTCACCAGCTTTACATTATTAAACTTGAACTCAGGGGGTGCATTGCCAGAGGAATAATTCAACCAGAATGGTCCATGAAGCAGGCAGATTCTGGCTCTGTGGGAGGTTCACTTCTTCAGGCTGTGCAGAGCTTGTTAGCCAAAAAGACAGTTCATGCAAACATGCCTTACTCTTCATTTGACCACACCACCAAAACCAATGGTTTCCCCTATCGCATCTGTGGCCATGCTGGCAGCTACAGATAAAGAAGTTAACTGAATAGGCTCAAATGAAGGGATGCTCAGGTTTCAGTTAAAAGGAAAGTCCCTGCAGTTGAAGCTGAGGAACAGAGTTCAAGCTTTTTCACAGAATTCAGAATTTTTTCCTCCCTTTGGGCTCTGCATGGCACTTTTACCGTCACACCCTCGATGTCTACCTTCCTTCATTGCTGTGATCAAAACAGGAACTTTACTGCAGAAAACTGTAAATTGAATGCTATAAGCGATCTGTCTTTCTATGCTGGGATGAGTTGTCACAAGCAGAAGAAATAGCAAGAAACTTTGGTGTCGGCAGGGACTAAAAGGCTGTGCAGCCCCCGCACAGCTCCCTGCTGTATGGCTTCCTACCTAACAGCCATCTTCAGCTTTACCACTTCTCTTGGATGGTTTTTGCCACAGCTCTGTAAGGACATAAAGACATGTCACACATCCCAGGCACAGTCCAGCAACAGATTCATTCCTGCCTTGGTTAACAGATTATTAATATTCTTAATAATAGCAATAATAGCTGCTATTAAGACATCCTGCTGGCTTCGGAGAACAGGTTTCTCTTTTCCTCAGGTTCTAATTTTAGAAGCTTCTGGGGACTATGTAAACATGTGAGCTAGAAACAAACAAGAGAACCATATCTATTATTTGCTGAAAGCATGGGATGGGTGATCAGATCCAAATATCTTGCTATACTGAAGTCACCGCCCTGGACTTTCACAGATCTGCAGAACAAAGCATAGCACAGGAGTGTCATGGGTCCAACTGGGCTGCTGCTAAAAAAAGCTTTCCCACCTACTTCACTGGGAGACAGCAAACTTGGGACAGATAGAGATGCACTGAGAGCGACCAACACTGAGCATCAAACACAATCAGGATTGGGGAAAGGCAACGAGGGTACGTGTACAGCCCTGCCTGGCACCTCACTTGCTCCCATTTGATGCAAGGCCCCTCAGCTCTCTGTGCCGTGCTAGTTGTGGCCCCATTCTGCGTCTGCTCTGTCAAATCTTCGTGCCCACTGCTACGTTTTAGTAAAAACTGTAGTGGTGAAATGCTCATTTTGCATTTGTAGAAACAGCTTTCTTCAAAAGATAAAGCAGCTTTTCACGCACTGAAATATATCTCTGAAGTCAAGCCCGTTCATATCCCATTTTTCTTTTTCATTAATCCAGCAAAAATATCAAAAACTACATGATAATTCGCATCACGCTTCTAACAGACGAACTGAAAAAGCTTCATGAGATTTTTTTGGCTCTTGATTCTACAAGGCACTTAAGCAGAAGCTTAATTTACTGCAGGTAAGTAGTATGTGGCTCCAGTGGGACGACATATCTGATTAAAGAACAAATGTAATTGTCTCTATAGATCAATGCCATAATTTATTCCTCAAGTATCAGATGGATCCTTATAGTCTCTCTGTTAAACTCACACAGTGCAAAACATTAAGTTTTTATGAACCCACACACACACTCTACTGGAAATCCATACCCAGATACATATTAACATTGCTGTTCAAGTATTTCATTTCTATTACATTCCCTAGTTAAACAAACTCCATGGTTTTTTTCAGAAGTCTATGTAAAGAGCTTATAAAAACAACCCCTCACCTTTTCCAACACCACCTTGACAAATTCCAGACCAAAATTTAAAACACCCACTTATCAGGTCAGATCCCTTCAACATGGACAAGTTTTCAAGACCCTGGAAAAATAACTTAAGGTATTTAGAAGAATACAAGAATTTTGTAGACCAGCTGTAGGGCATAAAAGCAGACATTGGAGTTGCTTTTGTTGATAGCCAGTGCTTTAGACACGTGTTTCTTTATCTGCATTTCAGGGACCCTTATTCACTAGACTCTGAAAGTTAGCACATCCATCAGAGGTATGATTTAATGGCCTTCACGGCAAACAGTGACCCTACAGGAAGAATAAATGACTATGTGTTGTTAGCTGAAGGCGAAGGCATGTTTTGCACACATGATGTCACTCTTGCAACTCAGGAAGAACTAATTGCTCAGCTTGTTGTAAAGTCTCATACTCGTTGGGTTCACTTGCAAATTATAGTCGTCTGGAGAGCTACAGTATGTCATCAGCACACAACAATGTTGTCTGAAGCGTAATTAATATCTGTCTTTCTTTTCAAGTTCCCTATTTACCCTCTTTCCCCCATGACAAATATGTTAATGACCTCTCCAAAACCCACAAGTTGTCATTTTCAAAGAGCCCCTGTCTTTCTGCCTTGAGCTGAACACTTTAGACTAAATCACGGTGAGCCTGTTCTTGCCCCCATTAAAGCTATTGAGGGTTTTGTCAGTGACTTCAGTGTAAGCAAACTCTCACAGGCTGTAATGGGAGCGGGACCACAGACCTATTTTGCTTTGCACCTTCAGCCAGAGGAAAAAAAAGAGACAACACACCAAACAAACAATAGGCAGGGATTGCCTTACAATTTTGCAGGATTTTGAGTTGAATCAGGTGCCCAGAGCAACATGAGGATTGTCAAACCATCCAGTCTTATGGGTTGCAAAGTTTGTGTTGGATTACAGGGTCCTAAAAAGCTACTTGCGTTTGCCTTTGGTTTTGATTTTGAGAAGGGGTTTTATGTCTTTGAGTTTATTTTCAGCAATATCACCTGCTTACCTGATTCTCTTTTAAGTACTTATCTGCAAAGGATAAAATACTGCCCAGACTTTAATATAGCTGCATGTGAAAATAAACATACAGAACATGTAGATCGGTGACAGCAATAACTGTACTGGTAGCCCCGACCATTACTGGGGAACATTTTGATACCAGCTTATGAAGTACTGCTCACACTCATACAAGGACTTGGATAATTCTGAATGTGTGCCCATTTTTTATGTGTCTTTACAAATGAGTCAGGTTTACAAATAATAAATGCGTTTACACTAAACCCAGAAATAGGTTCGCCTATATTTAATTACACACATCTGTATTCTACTTTTCCTTTTTATTAAAAAAAAATCCCCTGATTAAGTCATCTGCCATGTAGCAGAAATCTCCATACAACAAAAAAAAGTACTATTTCCACTACTACATAGCTGTTCGTTTCAGATGCGAATAAAGCATTTCCCTTTCCAAGATCTAAACACATGGCAAGTCCCCATGCTGTATTTATCAAGTTTTCACATGTTTCTATCCTTCTACAATTAGGAAGGTAGATCTTCTGGAATTCTTACGGTATTACTAATATGAATGTACTTGCAGGTAAGAAAGCACAAGATATGTTATAAATGCCTCCTCCTTTTGTACAGAGTGCTGTAAAAGAGAGGTTCAAACACCCAGTTTTTTCTAAAACACCCAGCCGTATTTCAGCATTAACTGACACTTAGCACACCTCTTCTATCGATCTAGAACGCCTTGCAAGAGCAGACCCTCTTGGGACCATGACTGCAAGCAGATATTCGTATCTAATTCCAGCTCTGCCTCCGTAGCATTACAGCCGCACCAGCAGCGGTGCATTTGAGGGACGCTGCAAGGTCTGTGTACTGCTGTAGTTTCACCTAAGCAGAGGTAAATTTTACCTTGACTGGAGCATCTTTTCCCCCAAGCCCCCTTTCCCCAGTCAGGAGCGTTATACCTTCCCCTATGAGGATTCCAGTGAGAGCACGGGGCCAGTCTTCCAACAGGAATTTGCAAACCCAGACTGCCCTGTACGTGTAAAACACACACAGAGCCCACTCCTACCCCTTACACTGAAGGCTGTGATACAAACAGTCTCAGTCCTGCTGACCAGAGGAGGGAAGCTCATGGTCTGCAAGCACTAAAGTACAGTATTCTACAAGTCATCTTTTTAAAGGCTTTTATGTGACATAGGTAGAGCAGCATAAAGGGAGCACAGAACATAAACATTGCTGAATGACAGGAAAAATCCATTCCAGCAGGATTTCTTTTTGTAATGACTTATATTGATTCTCATTCCACCATGGTTTAATGTGTTTCTTCAGCATTATGTCAAAACCCATCTACATCCATCATTTAATAAAGATAACCCCCCTGCATTTAAAAGCATGTATAAGTTTCTAAAGTCTGCCAGACAAGCCCAATGGATTTTAATGTTCTTCTAACAATAAATGGACAGCTCGTAGAATAGGGGCTATGATTCAGGATTCTTGGGTTATGGTCTTCATTTTGCAATACCATCACTGCCAAGCTACATTTGACACCTCTGTGCCTCAGCTTGCCTAGTTCATAAATGGGCCCAGCAACACCTCTGTCACATGGTGTTAAAGGGTTTAGTTAATTGCGGCTCATAAATCATATTGAGAGCCTTGAAAAAGAGAAATATATATATATATGCAAAGTAGTTTTGATGTTGTAATAGAATCACATTGCTGTCAGATGCAGTGTTTAAAATTAAAGTCTTAGAAGATTCATATTTTCTTGTATCACTTTGCTACCCATTAGCTTTAAGGATTACTTCCAGACTATTTAAACCCTAGGTACAATATTTGTGCAATTCAAGACAGCGCTACTCATGGCACTCACAGGGGAAGATACTGGAATAGGAACAACTTTCTCTACCCATCTCTCCTTGAAGTGGAGTGAGTTTTGCATTCATTTCAACGGCTGTAGAACCCAAATCTATTCACCATTCCTAATCAGCCTTGAAAAGCAACACTGCCACTTTACAAAACACAAATCCTACATTTAATATCTCAGTTACAAACAAATGCTTCTCCTCCCTCCTCTTAACTAGCACATTGGGTGGCTGAAGGATTTAAAATTAGGCACAAAGCACTTTGTGAAGTGTTTTGAGATCTGCCAAGTACAAAGTAGAGTGTTAAGATTACCGTTTCACTTTGAATGTTTTTCCCCCCCACAAACTATTTGCTATCGGCTACAGCTGCTTTGTGGACAAGCAGCAGATAAGGGATGTAGGAATGAATACCGCACCTTTCAGGGTATCATACATACAAATGTAGTTTGTAGTAGCAGAAATAGGATCAAGCTATGAAGTTCAGATTAGATGAGAAATTACCTATGTTAGGCTTCAATGATTTTCAAAGCCTCAGTTTTCCTTCTGCCCACTAGAAAGACAAGGGAACATCACAAACTTTCAATCCCCATCCGGAGTTCGACAGAATCCAGTAAAGCTGTCTTTACTTGGTCTTTTGGCTCAATGTAGGCTCTAAGATAGAACCGAAGTAGATCATTGCTCTGCCTCTTCCATGTTGCAGTGAAGTGGCATGAAAAGCAATAAAGTTTCATGGATGGAGGTGCTTATGGCAACATGACTCCTTTCCTACACATTTCTCCCACTGCTCCCGTGGGTTGAACACTCCCTGTGCTCCAGGCAGACAGCACACGCGACCACAAGTGGACCTACGGAGGAGAGAGGACTTGAATCCCTGCTGAGCTGTTCCATCCCGGTACGGTTTTAACCACACAACTACGACAAAATCCCAGACGATGAGACCTTTAGAGACTCATCCTTCACCCCTACCCGGGGCATCAGGGAACACGAGCTCCATTCCCAGGGCAGCTTACTCAGTCTGTCCTACGACTCATGTCAAACAGGCAGGTGAAAGATTAGTCTTTTATTTAACCATTTCAAGTTGAACAATTTCTGGTTCTTTCACAGACTGGGTGTGCTTCGCCAAGGAAACATGAGGTTTGCTACAGGGATTTTTTTTTTTTTCTTAAATCTTACATGTGGGAAAATAAAAAAAAATTACTAACAAGCTGGAAATACTTAGTATGCTTCACAAAATGAACCTGATGTCTTGGCAATAATATGGCAACTTACCTTTGGTGCTAACTTTCAGCTTAACAGAAAAAGGCAAGGGACAGCCTCTTAACATTTTAGTAGCTACCTACCACCATATGAACAAATCAAGCTACAGGAATAGATTATTATTTATTTCTTGCTTGAAATCACAATGAGCTGCAGGTACATTGGATTGCCCAAATTCTGACCTGAATCTGAAGCAACCAGATTTTACAAGAAGGGGCCTGGATGCTCAATAGGGCCATCTTTGTGCTAGAGAATGTAAATAAGGAGACAGGTAATATAAATAACACTTGACTGCAGGATCCGGCCCTCATTTGGGGGCAGAACACTGAAACTATAATTGCTCTTGCAATGAATAGCTGATGAATGAAAACAATTAGTCATTTTATTTAAGCTGTTGTTAGTTCTGCCAACACAAGTTTACAAAAGTCATTAGTCAGACTGCACACAGAAAGAAAGAAAAAAAAATAGAGATTTGATTAAAAAAAACCCATGAGATTAAAAAAAAGGCCCAAAACTAATAAAGATGTTCAGGCTTTCTCTTCCTTTCTGGTTCAGACATCAGGGTCCTTTTTTTTCCAAGCTTTTCTTTGGAGTCATGAGAATTAGAATTTTTAGTACCTTTTTTTTTTTTAAACAACAGAAAGCAAGCCAAGCCTTGGGACTGCAGGAGCAAGGACTTTCTAGAATATTCTCACAAGACTGGGGATAAAATTTGGAGTGTAGTAGCTGAGCAGGCCTGGGCTCGGGCTGTTGGGGAGCGAGGCGCAGCGCCGGCCGAGGCATGGCCTCCCGCGCCAGCCGCACAGCCATCCGCTGACATTCAACAGCCCGCTGGATGCGGCTGGGTGTGGAAGGAGGCCAACACAAGCACCATGGGGGCAGGAGGAGGGGGAAAGGCCGGCTCAGCTCATCCCACAGCAGGATGGAGGGGCACGGCTGTCCCCGAGCCTCCTCCTCCGCCTGCCCTGCGGGGACAGGTGGCTCCTCGGCAAGCGCCGGCTTCCCGGTGAGCGCCCATGGTCCTGCCAGCCCCGCATCAGCCAACCCCACAGCATCAAAACCAGCAAGAAACACCTCGCTTCTCTGCATTTAACATTCTCAGGTTTGAAGGTTTGGAGAAACAGGGCCGCCACGAGTGCAGGCCTGTATATATTCACAGTCTTCCTCCCAGCCTGGCTGTCAGCCATTTTGTCTTTCCGCTCAGGGGGTGGCAGGCACTGGCCTGGAGGGGAAGGGCAGCCATTTTGCCATCCTCAGCCCTACAAGGCAGCGGCCATCCCAGCTGGAGTCCATGCAGCTGCAGGCAGCCTGTCTGAGGCAGGTTAACCACAGATGCCATTGCCCAGCACCACGAGACCCGCCTGGAGATGGTGGAGCGCTGCTGCCATAGCACAGCTACCGCCAGTGCACGGCTTGCCCCCGGGCCGGTCAGGAGTCTCCTACTCCATTAAGACACAAACACTGACTGCAAAGAGCAAACATTTTATGCCCCAAACACTCAGTGCCTGAGAAGATGGGTAAGAGTGGGTTAGCAGAGCAGGGAGTACAGGGGAACGGGACAGCCTCAGCTCAGAGCCAGCATTGGTCTCAGCATACCGACTGCCTCCCCATTGCCGAGAGGCTTTCAGCATCAGGAATGATAACTGGGTGGAAACTCTGTGCTTTCCAATACCTTAAAACAAAAGTGTTTACAAAACTTTTCCCTTTTCCTGGGGACGTAAGGTAGTGGCTCCAGGTTTGCCTTACAGCTCTTTGTGGTATCGAAAGCATGCTCGTGAGCTGCTACTGAGCTACAGCATAACACCAGCTGAAGAAGAGCATGCGCTTTTTTTATTACTTCTAAAAAAAGCCAAAAATGTACTAACCCAGACATTTTGAATTGCTGAAGTGCCACTGACGGAAAGATGGGAAACAAAACGCATGACCAGATGCTGGTGGAGGTTGAAAAGGACCACATCCCAAACATTGTCTGGGTACAGGCATGCATTTCTCAAACCATGAGGAAGGAAAACAGTTTCGTAGCAGATACTTCTATCATAACAGAGACTACATCAAGATTATCTTGTCTAGATGGTCAACTTGTATGTGACCTATCACCTATATTGCCCTGGATGCTCCAGGCTCCTTTCTTTTCACCTCTCTATTTAGTATTTGAGAGTCATTGTGCTCATATTTTCCTAAAGAATATGGTATCTCGCTACAAAATATACCATCGAGACTGAACAGTTACCAGCATCCCCAGCAAGACCTGCACAGAACATGGAGATCTTCTCGCTCCTGTTCAACAAGGGTGCAGCACAGCAATAGGGGTGGCACGCAGTGGATATGGCTGCTGCTAGAACAACTGTAGCTTCTCTTTGGCTAAATGGTTGTACACGCCTCAAGGGAACGCAGCCAAAGCTTTTACAAACCTCTTCCCTATCTTGGCTTACAATGCTTTGTCCTAAGAAAACTGCCACAGTGCATGGTCACGCCCCACACAAGAATCATAGAATCATTTAGGTTGGAAAAGACCTTTAAGATCATCCAGTCCAGCCACCAAACGCCTTCTGGTTTACAGCCACTAAGGAGAGACACCATCACTGAGTCCAGAGAAGTAGTTTAACAGGGGCATAGCAAAATTGCCTAGCTAGTGACAGTAACACCTGTGAGCATTTGAGCTCTCTAGCAGATACATGTTTGAATGTGACAGATGCCAGGTAGAAATAAGACTGACTTGTTTAGCAGATTACAAATTGGACCAATAAGAAACAAACACGCCAATAATCTGAAAACAAAATGGCCTTTTGAAGGGGAGAATTTAACCCAAGTTTAGGCTTTAGAACCCCTAGCTTCAGTTCACAAGTTAGAATTTTATTGCACTTCAAATGCTGCTTCATATAAACAAAAATATATTGTACAGAACCCAGGAAGGTTCACACTGAGCTCAGGAGATGCTGTGCTATCAAAGATGGACAAACCCAACTTCCTCTTGCTTTACAGTGGCATGCTCCAGTACCAGCATTGGAACAGAAGCTAAGAAACTTAGTTTGTGACTAACTTTGTACAAGCAACATCTAAGCTTCATTTTTCCAATATGTAAAATGAAAGAACTTACATACCTTCACTGCAAAGTACCTAAAGAGCAGTGGGTGTAAAGTGCTGGACTAGACCTTCACGTCACGGATGTGCAATCAAGGGAAAAACCCCAAGGCTTAGACTGAAGCCTTATACACCCCCTTGGCACATGGAGAGGATCATATAGTTCATTACAAGAAAGAAAACTGGGATCCAGTTGTTCATTCAGCAATTGAAACTGCTGCTGAGGGAGAAGTATTTCTCCATGTCCATGAAGAATTACAGCCTTGACACAGTTTGTATTCAGTACACTGTGAGGTATTCATGATCTCCTCTGCCCCCGTGCACATATTCTTTTTGTGCCTTTACTCAGTGTGCCTCAAACTCTCATAACCTAGATTTTTCTTTTTTTTTTTAAGCAAAAGTCACAGTTAAGCAGAGATTAATAGAGGGGAAAGTTTAATGTGTTTAATGGTCATAAAGAGAAGATTTTGTTAGAGTCTGAACAAGAATAATTAATAGGTAAATGCAACTAATGATTCTTTGCTTCAGCTAGACCACCTCAGATATCGCAACAAATATCTGCTTTAAAGATGCTTCAGATTGTTCCATCCGCTTCCTAAATGGTACGTACTGCTCAAGAAAGTCACTCTATAGATTATTCCCCAGCTGTATTGCCATATGCTTAGAAGCAGAAGGGAGCCTTTCTGCAATCCTTCTGTTTGAGTGAATCCCTGTGAAACCCTTTTGTCTGCTCGGATCTCCAGGAAGTAGCATTGAATCTCCTCAGCAGTTTTAATTGGCACTACATGAACATGCTGTCATCACTCCCCTTCATTTTCTAATGTATCTTTCCAAAATCACAATACCTATTTCTCTAATTATTTTACTTGGCAACCTGGAAATAAGGGTAATGGCAGCGTTTGCTATTAGCTTCTAAGAAGGGCAGAGGATCAGATCATTTGGAGGAAAGAAAAATCAGACCAGTAGGTCCTGGTTATACTCAAATAGGAGTCTTCAGAGGAAATGTGTGGTTGTCCGTGAAGTATTGCTGGCAACTTTGAGAGCCATTTTCCTTTAGACCAATACTGAACCAAAACTCCAGCATGACAACAGAGGCACAGTAACTCTGGATATGCTATATTCCCATACGAGATGCTGAACAAATGTCTTTACCACATGTGGTCATTAAAGATTTGATGTCGAGATGAAAGGTGTTAACCTTGGAAACCTGGCCAGACTCCAACATCGGTAATTACATTCTGCCTCCCTAAGCAGTTCTCTGTAGAGTTTCAGCTGGACATTTCAGATCTTAAACCTTTATGTAGCCTTGCTGTGAGTGGCTTAAGAAGAGGACTTTGATCACTGTGACAACTCACTGATACTCTGCATCAACGACTCATATTATGGAGCCGCAAACCCTGGAGAAGCAACAAGTCACATTATGGAAAAACTATTCGGGTTACTGTGCATTGCTGCAGCCCTTTTACAAGTGAGTAGCCCTAGGAATGCAGTGAAACCTACTGTGCAGATAACTGTTGTAGGATGAGCCTTTTAAAAAGAAAAAAAGAGAGATTGTATTTTCACTCACAGCATCTGCCTTGGAAGAAACTCTCAGGTACAGGCTCGGATTGCTGTTTTACAGGAATTAATTGTTAAAGTTTGCATTGTGTCACTGTTTCTCACAGAAGCAGTCCTGCTTGGATCTGCGAGTTATGGAAAAATTTGGCAGATTCTTGTAACACCATTACCACGTGTAAGCACGGCATTTGTAGCCTGGCTACTGGATGCTACCGGCACATTAAATACTGTAGCACTGAGACCTGCTCTGCAAGCAGAGCATTTACAACGCCAGACACCCTTCTAAGGGAAGGTTCCCTAGAGGCAGTCATCTACACTGCTGGGCAGATGCTGCCTGCAGTACACCCTGCAATCCTTGTCCCTGGGTACACACCCTCGCCCCACACTTTTTCGGTTTCAGGAGGAGATCTGCATGCACACCCGGCCCCCACATGCTCTAGTTCCCGTTGTAAGGAAGCCAGAGCGTGCCTGGGGATGGGAGCCCAGCTGCACGCTGAGAGGTCCCCGGTCAGTACAGTCTGGGCAGCAGGCAGTAACAAGCTGCAGCCCACATCCAGAGGGCAAGCAGAAAGCAGCACTGAGGATATTTTGCACAGGTTTCCCAAGTGTTGACAAGATTGTTGCTATTACCATCCTCATTAGTACCATATGCGTCTTTTCCTCACAAAAGGGAATCATATTTTAGCTAAAGCAGACACGATTCCTGCAAGTCCCACACTGAACAACATCGGTTCCATACAAAACCCTGATGCAGAGATTCACTGAAGTCTGTCGCACGACTGATTTAAATGCAAGTGACTTCAAGGACTGCCAACTCAGACACAGTGTAGGAACTTGTAAAATATTTTGACCATCTTATGATTATAAGAGTAGAAATAAGTCCTTATTTAGGTAAAAAATGTTGAGCTTACTTGATCTTGTATTGATTGCCATACTATCTTAGATATACTAATTTCAGAAGACCTTTAATAAGACTGCACAATAACCAGAGCCAGAGACAATCTCTTTTCAACGTTAAGTTCCTGACACCGCAAGGAACAACGTGGATCATTTTCAGAAATTTTCCCAGTGCTCAACATGCAACTTATCAAATTCCCTTCAGGCATTCATCACACCCATGCAAATAAATTATTCTTCCCCACAGAAGCTTTGTGTTTGATCACAATGACAACTTACTGCTGCTACTCTGTATCAAATACATTACGGAGCTTCAAACCTCAGAGCAATAGCTAAATCGCATCCAGGAAACCTATTGAGGTGAACGTCCGTTCCTGCAGTCCTTGCACACAATTACACCTCATGAACTCAGTAAGATTTAGTTGCGTCAGCAAGATCTGCAGAACCGAGACCACAGTTCTGAAAAATGAGTTGTTAATCCTGAAAAAGATTAACACCTTGGAAGATAAGCAAATACCTATCTCAAGATTATTGTTACAAGAAAGGCACTTTGATTATAAACTACATTTTTATCATTTAGGAGTCACCTGTCCTGCAAATATACATGCACTAATCTGTCCATGAAATCCTCAGGAAACCACAAACAGGTTTTAGAATCTGCTGATCAGTGTAAGTAGTCTGTCAGAATAGCTTTAGCAAATAAAAGAAATGCAAAATACTGAAACGTACCTAGAGGACAGAGTCTCCTGGCTGAGTAGGATTGCAGGCTGAGACCCAAATAGCTGGTAATTTGGGATGGAACGGCTTCTACAAATCAATCAGTACAGAAAGCCAACATCACACAAGCTATGCATTTACCAGGCAGTGTTTGACAGCAAGAAACAAGCTCCAGCATAGAAAATTTCTGTGTATTTTAAGCCTCCATCCCAAACTTACTCCTCATACAATTCATCTGCAGGCTGTAATTTACTAAATCCATCTGTTGTTCCTACAGCTTGCTTTCTGGAAATGCTGCATTTCAAGGGTTTGCTTGTTAGAAAAGGTCAAAGAGTAACGCAGGCCCTTTCATTTTAAGTGACTTGAAAGAAAAGGAAAGGAAATTTATATTTAGAAATAGTAATGATTAACTAGGGAAAATATATTAGAGTATTAAAATAAACGACACAGAATAGCTCTTTCTTCCAATTAGGCTGACTTCACTTCAAGAAAAATATTTATATACAAATATAAAAAGCTAGGGAATGCTAATCTATACTAAGATGAAAGCATCTCATAACATAATTCATGTTTAGCCATTAAAATGGGTGATCACAGTTTTACGTACTTTTTCTTCTTGTCCTTCTAAAGTCTCTGCTTCTGTGCTTTCTTCTCTAATCACCAAAACTTTCAGCAACTTCTATTTGTCTGTTACCAAGCTGCCTATTGCAACTGCAGATCTTCCACGTCTCCATAGCCTTCAGAAACGCATCATCTACTACTACCCCATCATTCCTGGATCCATACACACCACAAGCAGACAACAAACAGATTCACTGCAGAATTAAGGACACAAACTCCCATACACATCAGTCCCAAAACTGGGGGTCTCAGGAGCTAAAGCCTGGACCGGGATCCACCAAACCATACCTTGGACTCCTGGCTGTATTCAGGGCCTCTGTTATCAGCCCACTTGCTGGACAAGATAAGGAGCACCAAAGCCACTTAAGAAAAGCAGAAGAGAGCTGTGGGTGACTCTTGAACACACCCCATGATCGGTGAAGCGCCAGTGGTAAAGCACAGAAGCACACAGGACAGCGCAAATCAGCTCAGAAACCCAAAAGCATGCCTACAGCCCCTGTGGACATACACGAGCTGGTTTTAAACAGGCAAGCTCACATACCACTAGTGGTTTAACCATCATCAGGAGGAGAGGAGGGAACCCTGAGACCCCTGCTTAAATACTGAGCAGCTGATGCTGTAGTTGCCCAGGTGTTAGCTTCCAACTAACTAGTTAAAGGTGCATCACAACCAGCTACAGTCATACTTCGGGGCTGTGGTACAGATCACAGACACAGCCTTAAAGGGGGCAATAATTGACACCATACAAAGCAGTTACTGAGGGGGAAAAACAACTAACGCAGCTGGACTTTGACCAGGAGACTGGAATCACCGTCCGTATGAGTGCAAAAGTCTCCCAGGACCCTTATTGGCATAAGTAGTCAGGCTTTCAGTCTAAACAACATCCTAAGCTTGGGTGTGCTAACGTCACGCAAAAATGCTGGTTCAGTCCTGACTCAGAAGAACCCTTGTCACCTACTGAGTCACCAAAAGCATCCCTTGCAGCATGGGTTTCCTTGGAGTCCCCTTTGTAAGCCCTGCTTTGGCCTGGCCCTGTTTTGCCTATAAAATTTAACGTGATAGGAGTCAAAAGTCATGTGATGCAATGAGCTGCGTAGTCTGTTTGTTTTCTTAGGGGCTCCCCCTCCCTCCAACTGCAACCCTACCAAAAGGCCTTTGTCTAAGGAGTAGAACAAGGAGCATAACAGAGTTTGCATTTACTTATGGAAGAGCTACTCCGGCAACTCCTCTCAAGCCTCTGAAGTCAGCTCCGGCACAGTTACTTGGCCTAAGTTCATCTAAACTAAATGGGCTGACTTGGTTCAAATATATTGCACAACCAAATGATAAAATTGGGGGGGGGCGGGGAGTGACTAGTGATGACACATGTATTTAACACTGCATGCCTCCTCTTTCCAGATTAGGAGGAGCTGGCAAGCTTCAGTCTGTACACATGCCAACAGCGGATGTCGGCACATATACAACACTTTTCAGAACAACATACTGTTGAAACATGTAGTTCAACTCAAAGGCACCCCTTCTGTTCAGCTAGCCCAAAACAACTATAAGAATTGTCTTGCTTAATATGGTAGGATTTGTAGCACAGCTTTTAATGCTGCTTTAATCTGGTTTCTTTATAGCCACTTCAGAAGTGCGGAGAAGTAGGTAGGAGCAACCATGCTGTACTTTGCACAAGGTTCCCCACATCCATTTGAACTTGGGGAAGTGATGAAACCGTTGGCAAGAGGGAAATGGCAAGGATAATGGGGATGGCATAAGTGATGCAGGAATACATGCCTCCCCTCCGCATTTACCTTTCCTCACTTTTCTTTCATTTTTCAGTCTGAAGTACGGAGGAGTGTGATGCTGACAAGCTCACCCTGGCTTGTTGTCAGTGCGTCTCGAGAAAGTCATCAGTAAAGATCTGAAAGAAATCACATCTGCAAAATAAATAAAAATATATTCCAAGTAGGAAATGAAGTGTTCTGCATTCATTAGCAGAAAGCTTTGCCTTGCTGAATTCAGATTTGTAAATATGTTTGGTTCTTTCCTCCTTTTCCTTTCAATAATTTTGGTGTGAACATTTGTAAATTCAGCGTTCCCCCCTAGTCCCGTGTTCTTTTCCCTGCTTCATTTTCCCCCTCATCTCTTCAATTATTTTTCTTCTTTCCCACAGCAGGCAACAATCATAAACTAAAAACAATGGGGGAAAAAAACCCTAAGAAGTGCAGAGAAAGACACCTTTTGCCGTGGGTCTGGAGTGGTGCTGGGAGAAATGCCTCAGAAGTGATCAATACGCCCCACATGGCATGGGTGCCGTTTAGACATTGGAATCATTTTCCTTTGGCTTCCAACCCGGCCACCCTACCCCACCACCATTATCCTGACAATTTCCTTTTGGTCTCACTTCCTACCAGCTGTTTCCATTTCTTTCCCCCTTTCTTTCTGCATAGCTCCGGCACCGGGAAGGAGGTGATCAGGCTGCAGAGACTCAGGGAGGGCTTCCCGCCACGGGACTCAAACGCGTGCTCGTGTAAGGCAGACTGCCAAAG
This sequence comes from Pelecanus crispus, assembly GCF_030463565.1. NCBI lineage: Eukaryota > Metazoa > Chordata > Aves > Pelecaniformes > Pelecanidae > Pelecanus > Pelecanus crispus. The sequence continues at coordinate 3,494,156 of NC_134650.1, forward strand.
CCCCAAAGCCTCCAGCTCCTGCTCTGCAGGAGTTTGATGTGCTAATGCGGGGATCACAGAAAGAGCTGCAGCCAAGGTAGTCATAATAATCCTAAACTCTTTTCACTTTTCCCCAGCAGCACCAGTCCCCGCAGGTACCTCTCGGCGAAGCAGCCTCTAGTTTGGGTCTCGTTCCTGTCGCTGCCCTCTTGAGCACCTGGAGGCAGCAGCTCTCCACCCAGATGTCCCAGGTCACAACAACTAAAACCAAGTTCACTGTCTGCCACTCAGGTCGGCAGTTCCCTGCCGCCGCCCAGCCCCGTTGTCAGCAATGATCCTCATTCGCATCTATCTACCCCAGGTTTGTTGAAATGATTCTTGTTAGTGCCCTTTTAACAATAGGGCCGTCTTTCAGAAACGGGCTCGTTCGGACAGGCTGGGGAGTGCCTACGTGTGAAACGGCGCTGCCCCATCCGATGGGGCACGGTCGCCTTCGGTGGGAGGTGTGCAAGAAGGGACGAAGCAGTTGGAAGCTGCCTCTGGATAACAACCTCTTAACCAGGCTCAGCTGCAGCCTGGACAGCATGTCTGACCAGAGCCTGAGCTAAAAGAACAATATTTGGATTTCTCCTGTACTTTGTTCCATCCAATGGGCAAACAGGAATCTCAGGACAAAGTGTACTTTAAGTCTATTGTACCAAATGTACAGGCAAGGGGCTACTTCTATCGGCTTGTAAGGAATTCGTTAAAACATAAAGGACACTGTCAAAGAAAAAAGGAACCCAGTACCTTTGTTTGGTAAAAATCAGGCTTTATAGGCCCAAAAATCAACATACTTTTCCTTATGGCTTACGGAAAAACGGTTGTGGAAGCAGTGAGTGTGATTCTGCAAATCCGTCTCCATGGGTCCTTTTAATTTAGCGGCATGACTCATCGGAGCAGGGACTACTTGGACGATTGTATGACCACAGGATGCAGCCCTGGAAAAGTGTTTTTGTAAACAAATAAACATGCTCCTTCCTGTTGGAAACTCAGATCTTTCAGCATCGGGCAAGCGCCTGAGAACCTGACAGTGAAAGTAATAAGTATTAAACACGATGCCAGTTGCTTGGTCCGGTTCCAACAGCAGGAGGTGAACAAAACACACGGAGCGAAAAATAGATGAGTCTCTTGAACTCCTTTAATAATCTGAAGTGTTGTTTGTATCAGGAACAAAGAAAAGGCTTTTTAAGGGAAAACTGCCTGAAGAGACAGTCTTACAACCTGACAAAATCGAAACAGAGGGTATCTTCTAAACAAAGGAAAAACCAAAAACTGCGCTGGGAGATCTGACGGTGGCTTGTGCCACGTTGTGCCGTAGGTGCAGGGAGTTATCCGAAGATCACAGTCTCCAAAATGGATTTCACACTACAGCTTTTGACATCTGATGAAGTCTTTTGAGAGAGATTATCCTCTTTTCCTGGAGAAAGCAGGATGCTGGCCCCAGTCGGCAGGCTGCAGCGCCTTCGCTACTTGCCTCCCAAGGGGGAAAAAAGGAGTCTCCGGTCCTAACAGCTGGAAACATTTCCAGAAAAGCATGTAGGCATTCGAAAGCAACCTAAGTATTGCAATGTCAGGGAGTCAATTTTCTGTTGGTATTTTAAAAGCAATCTTTTGGCAGCTGCCAGTGAATCCTTTAAGTACGTTTAGATCAATGCATGAAGTCAAATAAACACTTGAAATCGTGCAAGATTAAGTCGGGCAGAGTGAATCAAGTAGGGAAATGGCTGAGCGACTGCTTGACCCTTTTTTCTGTCGCAGACCAACAAAAGTGGAGGATACTCCAAACCAGCACAAAATCCAGCACAAAATCCCGCCGTACCCGGGCTCACACGAGCAACGGAAAGGCAAAGTGGAAAGAAGAACGCGAGGCTTTGCGCTTGCCTCAGCTGGGTCGAGATGTTTCAGTTGCGAACGATAGATCTATTTTACCTATTAGAGCTTGTCTAGACTAAGGAAATGTTCCTGCTATGACTATGCTGAGATAATTATACCAGTGTAAACCCCTTTGGGCAAAACAGAGCTTTCAGTGGCCTGATTTACTCTGGTCACTTGCCAGGATTAGTTCAGCTGGTACCAGCCTATCCTCCAGCAGCTCCTGCTCCCAGCTGGAACCCCGCGCAGGAGTTTCCATCCCTCTCATCCGAACCATTTGCACTGCCAATCTATCAATCAAGGCATCCTCATGGGGCGATCGTGCAAATGTTTTTTCTCTGAAAGAATGGTAAATATTTAGAAGGTTCCTCTGTTAGCAGAGAATTGATTAATTGGCTCTGAAAAAAACACGCTGAAATAAATCTGGTTTTAAATTAAAGCGTACTCTGCTTTGTGTATGCGTATCAGGGAAACATATTTGCTGCAAATACAATGAAATAGGAAGGCAGATGTAGGATGTTCAACCTGCTGGGCATAGATGTGTCCCTTACCCCCATTAAATGAACTTGTGTGAGAGGATAAAATGTGTCCAAAGAGAGTAAAACGGGAGCTACTCCAAACTGATTCTATTAAATAAACAAAAAACTGAGAAAACCAAATAAACTAAATGAAATAAATCCAAGCGCTTCACTCCGAAGCCCCTTTTAAAGAACAGAAGGTGAAACCCTTGCCTAAGAGAAGTTGGTGGCCACATTTACATTGACTTTAAAGGAGAGGCTTCACACAATGGAATGCGTACGGCGAAGCCACGGAATGCCGCTGCGCGGAGCGTGGTACAAAAATACATGTGCTGAGTTTCACACGCAGCATTCAGAGAGCACGGTGATAAATGCAGGATGAGGAACAGAGAGACTGACAGACAGGCGGACTTGGTTATAATTTAATCTGGTTTACTGTTATCTGCAGGTGTTACAGTTAAAATGTTCTAAAAAGTTATTGTACGCCTTTAATTCTAAACAGCTACTGGAAGAACAGTTAGAAACTCTAACAGTGAAACAAACACGCTCCTCTAAAAGTCTTCTTATTATAAAAAAAAAAAAAAGGAGGGGAAAAAAAAGTATGTCTGAAGCACAAAGATGACATCAGAAAAGTTCCTCAATTCACAGATGGCTGCACCTTTCAAAAAAAATTAAAATAGGAACCCTAGATTGATTTAATCACCCATACGAGCGAAAAAACGTAATGAAGATACTTAGTGCCAAATTGGTTTCTTGGGACCTTTTCCATGTAAATAATACAAATCAAACCTTGAAGTTCAGTGCAGATATGATCTGACAAGTAAGCCAGGCTTTTTGTTTTACTTTGATCCAGCTCCAGAAATATTTTATCCAAGGTAAAGTTGGTTTTTAAGTGTTTTCCATTTCAGTTTTTAATTTTGGATATTCATCATATAGGAAACTTGCTTATAATGCTTAAAACATCAGTCTGGCTGAACTGACTCACAGCAGCAAACATAAAGATTTCCTTATATTTGCTCCTAAGAGTGAAAACGTAAAGAGCTTCCAATGTGACACAGGATCGATTTCAACTCGCTCTGTTATTTTTAATGGTACAGCGAGCGTGGACAACCGGAGTGGAATATTTCCAAACATCCAGTCAAGCCGACTCCAATATTTTTAGCACTGTTCCACTTCTCATAGGTGTGTTGGTGAATAATACTTCTGAAAATAAGAAGATAGGTAGGCCTTTGTTTTTCTAAGCGGTTCCCCAAATTCCCCACATGCTGCCATTCCCTCAGGATGCCGTCTGGGAGCAACAGTGCCTTCTCTTGGAAGAAAACCTCCACACGTTAGGCTTGTTCTGATTTTTTAGTATCTTACTTTTATACTTCTGTTTGTTAGAAAGAAGAAATTCAAATTTTTTTTTTTTTCCCTCCATTCTAAAACCAGGATGAAGATTCTGCAGTTCAGAAAACTACAGATATATATAAAAAACTAACCTTGTTCAAAATTTTCAGTGTCGTGTGCCTAAACAGGGATTTAGGCACCTTGCTGTAGGTGTGCTGGATTTTCCAAAATTCAGCTCTTGTGAATAATGTAAAATCCTCTGGATTGCCTTACTTCCAGAAATGGATATGTAGTATATTTGGAATTAACAGGGGCCCGTTTCTCTTTTCGCTCGCATATGTGGTGTAAGGTTAATGAAAATAAGATGGATCTTTTATTTTGGGTCTTAAATATAATATTATTAAATGTGCCCACCAGAAATGTAGGATAAAATATTTGCTCTGCTTGAAGATTATGTGATATTTGTATTCTAAGCCTCACCACAGTGGGTTTCTTTAAATAGAAGCTATACTTTACTCCTAAATTGCTTAAGGCAAAGGAAGCAGAGATGATGTTTTTATGAATGTTTAAATGCAAATGGAACTGAGAGTGAATGCTATGCTAGCTAACATCAAAGGCTCACCAAAGTCTCTGCATTAATGAGGCTCTTTGTTTCCTGGATCACAGATTACAACAGGTTTCCAACTCATTGCCAAGGCTTTATCTCCATTTGGGAGGGCTGTAAATCTCAGACGATTTTTTTCACATGCAAAACAGGAGGATCATCTGAAAGGAGAAAAAAAAAAAATCTTAAAGTAGCAAATATTTCATTCAAATGATTATTACTCAAAGTGGCTGCAGCTTATTTTATTTTTGTGATGTTTAAAAGAATGGAAATTTGCAGACGGAGTTTCCTATGGGGTAGCCCGCTTGTTCATTTGGATGGGAGAGCGGAGCAGGAAAAAAAGCAACCGGCATCCTTTCCCTCTCCCACCTCCCTCAGCCCAGCGTAAACCGTGCCCCCTAAATCAGAACAATAATTCTATGTCATGCAAAATCAGCAATTAGCAGAAAGACGGATTTTGCTTCATTTAAATATATTCAGTACTTTTCAAAGTGGCTCCAACTAGTTCTTCTCCTCCCCAAAAAGTAATGAGATTATATCCCTAGTAATAATACCCTAATTAACAAGAAAAATAGGGACCGAGATTTTTAGCTTCCTATTCAAGGGCTGAATGTGACAATATGTAGTATATTGGGTCATAAAAAACAATTTACATGGCGTCATTACAGTCTGTAGAAAAGTCTCCAGGACCCAGGGCTATCTTATGCAATCTTAATTAAGGAAAATAAATATCGGTGTGTTGTTTTAAGCTACCGGAGACATGCACAGGACCTGTCGTATGTGATCAGAAGAGATGGGGAGTTTCCTTTTCCATGGGAACTGCTTTAAAAAAAAAAAAAGAAAAAACTCCGACGCAGACACACAAGTGTCTAGTGTCTTCGAAATTGGCTGCGAAGATGGTAATTTCATGTTTCCTGACCCTCGGGGCCAGTCAGGAAAACTAATAATTTTCTGCAATCCGACGTCACGTCTGTGCCTCCGAAGGGGCCGGGGACGAGGGAGCGATGGCGGGGAGCCGGGCGCGGTGGGCATCGCCCCGTGCCCGGGGTGCACGCTGCGGCCACGCTCTGCGTGTCCATCGGCACCCACGCGTGTCTGCGCGCACTGCCTGCGCCCGCGGCCGCGACGACGCAACTCTCATACGCGCACGCATGTGTTGATGTGTGCCTGTGCGCTCACATATAGGTGCTGGTGTGTGCCCGTGCGTGCACATGTACACGTCCTGATGTGCCTCTGCGTGCGTGTACATATATGTGCTGGTGTGTGCCTGTGTGCACACGTACATGTCCCGACGTGCCTCTGCGTGCACTCACATAGAGGTGCTGATGTGTGCCCATATGAGCACACATACACATCCTGATGTGCCTCCGCATGCACACACATATATGTGCTGATGTGTGCCTGTGTGCACCTATACATGTCCCGATGTGCCTCGACGTGCACGCACACATACGTGCTCATGTGTGCCTCTGTGCGCACATGTACACGTCTTGATGTGCCTCTGTGTGCGCACATATATACGTGCTGGTGTGCGCCTGTGTGCACATATACATGTCCCCATGTGCCTCTGCATGCGCGCACATATATGTGCTGATGTGTGCCCATGTGTTCACACGTATATGTCCCGATGTGCCTCCACGTGTGCACACATATATGTGCTGATGTGTGCCTGTGTGTGCACACCTACATGTCCTGATGTGCCTCTGTGCATGCACGTATATGTGCTGGTGTGTACTTGTGTGTACACACGTACACATCCTGATGTGCCTCTGCGTGAGCATACATGCATGTGCTGATGTGTGTCCGCAGCTCCATGTACAGACTTCTGTGTTTAGTCGTGCGCTGCCGATCTGTGCTTGTAGATCTGTGGGCAAATGTGAGCGTGCAGATGTACTTGTGTGTGCAGATGTGTGTGCAGATGTGTGTGTGCAGATGTGTTTGTGTGTGCAGACGTGTGCACACGCTGATGTGTGCATGCTGACATGCGCAGATGAGTGCTCATTTGCGCTGATGTGTTCGGGGATGTGTGTGGATCCCACTGGTGAGCGTGTAGGTGTGTGGGTGCTCGCGTGTGTCAGATGTGTGGATGCGCGCGCTGATGTGTGTGCCCAGATATGCGCGTAGATGTACACATGGACACCTGTAGAGACATGCGTGGGGCTGCGCAGATGCAGATGCGCGCCGACGCACGCGTACGGCCTGTGCAGGAGCAGACACGTGCACGCAGAGCCACGCACAGACACCTGTGCAGATGCATGCGTGCAGATGCGCGTGCAGCTGTGTGCGTGCAAATAAGATGTGCACGGGCACAACAGCGTGTGTGTGCACAGAAGTGCATGTGCATAGATGTGTGCGTGCACAGAAGTGTGCGTGCAGAAAGGTGCATGTGAGCAGATATGTGTGTGCACAGAAGTGCGTGTGCGCAGATGTGCACGTGCACAGGTGTGCGTGTGCATAGATGTGCTAGTGCACAGAAGCGTGTGCACAGATGTGTGTGTGCACAGGTGTGTGTGTGCGCAGATGTGCGTGTGCACAGAAGTGTGTGTGCATAGACGTTTGCAGGCACAGAAGTGTGTGTGCACAGATGTGCGTGTGCGCAGGTGTGTGCGTGCACAGAAGTGCGTGTGTGCCCACATGCGCATGCGGAGACGCACATGTGCGCAGATGCATGTGCAGGTGTGGCTGTGTACATGCATAGGCACAGGTGTGCGCACAGACGTGTGAAGCAGCACGTGTGTGCAGACACATGGCTGTACAGATGTGCACATGTAGCCGGGGATGGGGGGAAGCTACTGGTCCCCCAGAGCCGCCCACCACTGGGACCCCCCCCCTGCGCCCCCAAACCCCCCGGGACGGCGGGGCGGGGGCACCCCGGTATAGCACGGGGGCTGGCGGTGCCTTAAGGCAAGGGACTCCGCGCTGGAGCATTTGTGCATGTATGCGCGTGTACACGCGTGCGGCTGCATGTGTGTGCCTGTGTGCATCTGTGTGCATCTGTGTGCGTGTATGCAAGTGTGTGTGTGCGCGCGCATGTGTGCGTGCGTGCGGCTGCATGTGTGTGTGCATGTATGCATGCGTGTATGCATGTGTGTGTGCATATGTGTGCATATGTGTATGTGTGTGCGTGTGTGCATGTGTGTGTGCATGTGTGTGCATGTGCATGTGTGTGCACGTGTGCATGCGTGCGGCTGCATGTGTGTGCGTGCATGCATGTGTGTGCGCGTGCATGTGTGTGCGCATGTGCATGCGTGCAGCTGCATGTGTGTGTGTCCCTGTATGCGTGTGTATGTGCATGTGTGCGCGCGTGTGCATGCGGGCGGCTGCATGTGTGTGTGTGTGTGCGTGTGTGCGTGCGTGTGCATGCGTGCGGCTGCATGTGTGTGCGTGCGTGCATGTGTGTGTGCGTGCATGTGTGTGCGCGTGTGCATGCGTGCGGCTGCGCGTGTATGTGCGTGTGTGCATGTGCATGTGTGTATGTGCATGTGTGTGTGCGCGTGCATGTGTGTGTGCGTGTGTGTGCGCCCGCCCCCGGCCCCTCCCCGCAGCTGCCAATCACCCGGCGGCCGCTTTGATGTCGGCAGCCCTTGGCCGCCGCGCCGCCGCGTTCGCACACAGGCACCGGGCGCTCCGTGCCTTCGGCTGCCGCCGGCGCCCGCTGCTCCCGGGGAAACTTTGCGGGGCTCGGGGGGGTGGGTGGGGGGCGGCACGGCGCGGGGGGGGGGGAGCTGGCGAGCCCGGCATCCCGCAACGCCCGCCCGCAGCCTGCCGAGCCCCCAGCGAGCTGCCGGGGAGGGAGGGAGGGGGGGGAAGAGTCAAGAAGCAAGAAGAATTTTTTTTTTTTTTTTAAAAGAAGATTTAAAGGGAATTTGAGCAAGGGGAAACAGGATTAAAGGGGGGGGGAAAAGTTTGAAAGTTAAAAAGGAGGAAAGAAAAAGTTTAAGGAGAAAAATTTCAAGAGGGAGCAAATTTTTTTTTTTTTTTGCAAGAGGGGGGAAAAAAAAAAATTGAGGGAGGATAAAAAAAACTAGTTGCGAAGGGCTTGATCCGGGCGGCGGAGAACAATACTCGCCGGGAAAAGTTGCTGCGCGGCTCGGGAGGGAGCGGCGGGAGGAAAATGCCGCAGCTGGGCAGCGGCGGCGGGGACGACCTGGGGGCCACGGACGAGATGCTGGCCTTCAAGGACGAGGGCGAGCAGGAGGAGAAGATCCCCGAGAACGCCTTCACCGAGCGGGACCTGGCCGACCTCAAGTCCTCGCTGGTGAACGAGTCGGAGGGCAGCGGCAGCCCGGCCGCCGCCGCCGCCGACCCCGAGGTGAGCCCGGCCGCGCCGCCCCCGCCCCGGCCCCGGCCCCGGCCCCGGCCCCGGCCCCCCGCCCCGCCACCCCCCGCTCTGCCTCTGTCTCTCCTCCCCGTGCAGGCCATCAGGCGTGTGCAGGATCCGCAGCGGGTCTATCAGGAGAAGCTCCCGGACCACATGGATGATGGTTAGTCGCAGCGACCCCCCGCATCTGGGGGGCGAGGGGGTCTCCCCCCCGCCCCAATCCCCGGTCCCCGCTGGCCTCCCCTCGCCCCGGCCAAGCGCTCGCCATCCCCGGGGTGGGCGAGCCCCCCAGCCTGCCGCCCTGCGACCCCCGGGAGGGAGGGATGCCGGCCTGGCTACCGCGGCCCCTCCGGGGCAAGCCGCTCCCGTCAGCAGCGAGACCACCCAATGCACCCCCCGCGGCACCCCGCACCCCGGGGGGCCCTGGCACCCCCCCAGCACCCTCTCCGAGGAGCACGGGGCAAAAAAAAGACTCCCAAAATACGCTGTAACCTCTTCGGGGGGCCCCCGGCAGGCGGAAGAATCACCTGCGGTAAGGCGAATCTTGATGGGGAACTTTAATTTTAGCAGGTATGAAGCATCAGGACCCAGGGATGTATAAAGGATCTGCGTATTCTGGCTACCCCTTCCTCATGCTCTCAGACCCCTATCTGCCAAATGGATCTATGTCACCTCTGGTGAGTTCATCCTCTCCTTACGGAGAAGTTGCGTGGCCTCTCTCACTGCTGAACTATGTTGCAGGTATTGTGCAGGCACCTACATGTGCTTTTTGGGGTTTTTTTTTCCTGGCAAATTGCAGCCCTGTTTCTAAAACTGTTCTGGCCAGGCCGAAGGGGGAAGGAGTGGGAAGGGGAACGATGCTCAGCAGCAAGCGCCTGCTTGGCTCTCAGTTTGTTGGAGGAGCTGCTTTTCCCATCTCCCCATCCTCTAGGTTCGCCTTGACTCCTCCAGCGATCAAACTCAAATATCTGATGTGAGAATGCCCCTTCCTTTTTCTGGGTCGCAGGCTTTGGAGGCAGGCGGCTTCTGGTGTTTGTGTTCAGAGATGTGTCCCGCAGCTGAACTTTGGTTTGACGTTATCTGCTTGGTAAAATGGCCAGGTTTGGGCCTGCCTTCGGGGAGGGCTCTGTTGCGGATGACGGTCCAGAAAGTGGATCTTGCGCTTCTAAAATGGCAATAGAGGTTTTTAGAAAAAGGCTTAATGCTGCTGGAGGACTACTGCTGTCGTCTTCCTGTAAAGTTTTTCCCCCTCGGGTCAAATCAGCTTTAGTAATTCTGTCTATTCTAATGTTTATAAGTGTTGCTGTCTGAAGAATTCTGAAGGCTTCTCTATAAAAGCTGTCTTTTCCCATCGCCATCTCTATCACAACTTCAGAAATAATGTCACGACACAGCAGCAGACAGTCAGTGCTCGTGTCGTTCCTGGGGAGCCGGCATTGCTGCATTCATTTCGGGCGTTATTCTGCATTTGCAGTCGGTAAATGAGAGCAGAACATCATTTGGTTTATTTCGGTTTTAGTTTTTAACCTCTAAAGGGATAAGGTTTAAAAGAATTGATAACGCCCTCCTTCATTTCAACCATTTGTTCGCTAGAGGGGTAGGCTGTTAAACGAAAAATTGATAGATTGTGGGGTATGAAGCTGGAGGTAAAAAACTGTTAAAAAATGACATATTGTTCACTGGAATCACTGCTCTGTCCTCCCGCCCGACGCTGCCGGCCGGTGCGGCAGGAGGCAGGTCCCTCGGTGAGCCTGCCCGGAGCCAGCACGGCCCCTCTCGGAGGAGCCCCTTTCCCCGGCTGCAGGCTGCGGGAACTTTGCTGAAGTCAGTTTGCAGAAATTGAGGATCTGTTCCCTAAATTTTGAAATCTTCCTTCAGTTTACAGCAGGAAAAGAGGCGTTTGCAAGGCAGGGCCAGTGTACGTTGTTGTAATCCAAATCAGCATTCCTTCTGTTGCTTCCCCCCTCGTGTCCCTTCCTCCAGGTTCCAGGTATCTCCCTCGCCCCTCTAAAATACTAAGTTGCTCTCTTCTTGTTACGTTTTACATGAGGATATTAAATTTGTCTTATTTAAACACATTTCGTTCGCTCCCTGGTAGAGAATCTGGGTAAATTCAGAGTTACATTAGCGCAGCATTTGCTGTAGTAGAATATTTCTTTTAATCTTAAAACCTTACTAGATGGGCAACAAAGTGCAATAGGCTATTTATTAGCAATTAAGCTAAAAAGTAGATTGTGGTTCGTGAATCGCCTTTCCCCTTGATCATGTAATAAAAACCCAAGAGGTTACTGTTGGAACAACAGACAGGAGTAAATAGACTGTGCAGAACTCGAAGGGGGGAAAACTGAGTAGCAGAAAAGGAATGATCCCGTCCCCATGAGAGCCACAGAAATCATCCACTGCCTCAGCCAGCTTTACTTAGGCCTGTTAAAATCCTGCGGTGTTTTATGTTGTGGGACTTAAAAAAGCTGATTTGATGTTTTCAGCTAAAAATCTGTTACCTAACAGACATGGGAAGATTTCTTCCTCAGATAAAGGCTGGTCTTTTGGTTTTTCAGCTTGGTACAACAGCTATTGCGATAGATCTTTCTGGCCAATTTTGTCTTGTATTTATATTGACTGCACAAAGGGTATCATAGTAAATTATGTATTGCTGTCATATAGATTTATTGCTGCTGTGTATATTATATAAAGTGCGGGCTATAATCTGGTGGCTGATTCCGATAATTGAGGAGGTCAGGTCTGTGACCGAAGATTGCAGATACTTAACCATCCATAAAAGTGTGTTTAATTAACACTTTAGCACAAGCAGAGTCGGGGAGGAGGGTTGTGTGAGTGAATGGGCTTACGTATCACAGCCGTGCGTGCACTTGATAGTGGAGCTTGTCTTTTGGTTAATGGGGCTTCCTGGAAACGGTTGTTTGCAGCTAGGATTAATTTCAGAATCTTCAAAACCAAAAATTAGAAAAATTAATCCGGGAGTACTTTGGCAAACTGTCAGGGCTTTACATTTCACTGATTGAAAAATATAATACCGCTCCCTGAACGACGAAGGGCGGCCGGCACCGAGGCTGCGGGTTGAACCCCCGCCCTGCGACGCACCAGAAAACCACATTTTTTTTTTTTCTGTGGGCTCCCTCCGAACCCCGGCAGGGTGCTGCGAGCAGTGCTGGAGCCGGCCCGGAGTGCCTGCCTGGTGGGTGTGTCGCTACCGGCATTACCGGCGTGCTGCTTTCCTTTTTTCTTTCTTATTTTCTCAGCAGCATCACTTTTGCTTTGTTTCCCTCAAAGTGGTTGTAGCCCGCTGTTACGCTGCTCACCCCAGGATCCTGCTAAGCTGCCCGCATCTCCCCAACCAAAATTGTCTCTTTTGACCAAAACACACCCACTTGTGTTATTTACATGCTCCGGTGTCGCTCCCGAGTGATGCACTGAACGCGTCCGGGTACCCGACGTGAGCAGCGATGCCAAGCCCAGCTGATGTCCCCAGCGAGCAGCAGGATGTGGCGAGAGCCACCCCGCAGCGGGCAGATCCCGGGCGTTGGGCTCGGCGGGCCACCTTTGCTGCAGGTGGCAAACGCCGGTTTAGGGTAATTCAGCTGGAGCGATGCTGGTTTGAGCGTGCACAAGTAGCCTGGACTGGCAGTCGAGTCGGCAGAGAGAGAAAGGAAGGCTGGGGGGTGGCCAGGGCGTGCAGGTGAAGGCGTCTCTGGAGCTGGGGACAAGGCAGCGGGCTGAGCCCAGGTGTGCCGTGTTTTGGGAGCGTGCTGTGAACCCCCGTCGGCTGGCCGGGCTGGGGAGGGCGCGCGCTCGGTCAAGCGTGCGAAGAGCATCTGGGTGCAGACTGCGCGTGCAATCTGAAATCTCGAAATTTTGCAAGGCACCAGGAGAACCGTTTCTCACCCGGCTCTCGGGTGTCGCATGCGTGGTGCTTCATGGCTCTGCTTTGGCTCTCCCAACTCTTGGAAAGTCCAGCTTTTCCCAGAGTGGAGTATATAGGATTTGCTGGTTAAAAATCTGCAAGAAACTTCCAAAGAATAGTAACAAGTTGAGGAACTGTTTTTCTAACTGAAATATAAAATCATAAAACTATATCCTTTTTTAAATAGTACAAATGACTTTAAATCAAATTAAGGTACATCCTTAGTAAGAACATCAGCCTTTTAGGTGGTTACAAACATTAGAGGTCAGACATGGTCAAACATGTTAACACTTTGATCAGATTAAAATATTTTTCTTGCTACAGTTGTATAATTGAGTTTAGACCCGAGGGGGTTTTCTGAACGTTGTTATATCTTGTACCATGTGGTAGTTAAATGGTAGAAGGAGCACTTATAAGTTCCTTTAAGTTCCTTTTGTAAATAAGTTTATAAAATAGGGGAATGAGCCATGCTGTCCCGTATGTAGGGCGCAAGCTCTCTCCGCTCCAGTCGATGGGAGAGCTCCCGGGGGAGCTCTTCACACCTTCTGTGCACCTCTGGTGCGTCGTGAGGTGTGTGAAGGCAGAACTAAAAGGTTTTATATATAAAGCTGGGGCACCGGACTTTCTGTGAGAAACGGAGGGCCAAGAGCCTCTATTTCTGTGGAAAACAGACACTACCTAATTTTCTTAATTATTAAGTCGTCTAACCAGAGCTGACGTAGGAGCAGAAGGGTGGTGGGACCTCCCCAAGCTCTGCACGTCTGAAGGCCCCACGTGAGATGGCCGGCCTGGGAGATAACGCCCACGTTCAGAGCCTGCTCCCTGGGGTCCGCCGGGCTCCTTGAGCTCGGCTCCCGTTGAGTGGGTTTGAAACGTCCCCTTGGGCAGGGCAAGACGAAAGCGCGGTTACTGCTGGCCTGGGGCCACAGGTCCCGAACGTCTGTCATGAGGTCAGAAAGCACGGAGCTGCAGGTCTCCTGCTGCCCTTCGCCGGGCAGAAGCTCGGGCAGCGTCCGCTGAGCCCTGGGACACGGCCGCTTCTGCTGCAGCCCCCTGCCCCAAGGCTGCTCCATCCCTTTGCGGGAGGAGGCTTTTGCCCCCGCAGCAGTTGGCGGAAGGAAATCTGCAGCTCGGCTGCTTCTGTGTAGAAGTCTTTCTGTCCTAGCTCGCGCCGTCAGGGCAATAGCTTCGTATTGTTTTTTCCTGTGTCGAGTTCTGATCCTGTCGAAACCAGTGGGAAAACTCCCCGGCGTCGCCTTGCGATGGGGATTTGTCGCTGCTGCATCCCTCTCCAGATGTCGTGCGCGGAGGGAGGGCAGCTGCAAGCGAACGGTAGCTCCGCGCGTTACCAGCAGTGCCTGCTGCTGCGGGAGAGCAGCATCGCCGGCAGCGTCCCAGCCAGGTCCCGTGGCAGCAGGGCTTGCGCTATGGGGCCTCGCTGGGACAGTATTCTGTCCCCATAAATTCTTCTATTCCCAGCAGAAAGCGTTAGGAGCGCGGTGGCTGTTGATGGATGTCCTGGCAGACAGACAGAGGAGTAATTTGTTCCCTCCTGACCAGAGCGAATCCACTTCTTCCAGCTCTTCTGCCTGGCTTGAAATAGGATAATGGTGAAAATCATTTTTTATATTAAAGCATAATGTTGGATAGGTGGATGTATGAAGGCACAGGGCTTCCGAGGTCATTTATTGCATGTCTGATTCAGCCTTGGTTCCCCCCCAAGGAAAATTCTTGTGTTAATTTCTGAGTTCGTATCACACCCTCAATTTTGAAGCAGAACTTGCCTTTGAAATAAATTAGAGAGTTCTGCTTAAGAAGCAGTGACATGATACAGCACTGCCTGTGTGTGGTCTAATATAACCTTATTTTTAAAATTGTTTGGAATGAAAAAAAGAGAAAGAAAAATGTCACAGGGAAACAAAAGGAAGTTTTATGTAAATCCTTGCATGTGAATGAGCGTGCACGTGATTCAGACCGTTCAACAATATCTGCTGTCCCACTGGGATTCCTTCGCAGGCTACCCTGGAAGTGGCTTCCCAGGCGCGGGATGCTTTGTCGGTGGGGAGTTGCTATGAGATTATGTACGGTAAAGGCACCGTTCCTGCAAGCTTCCAACTGTTGCTGTTTGTGAAATGTTACTAGCTCGAGCGGCTGAGAATTTGGAGAGAAAAGCAAAATCTAACATCAACCCAAGCTCCCAAAGCTCATCCATGTTAATGATTAATAGTTTTGAAATTTTAACTGCGGAGAACAAAGTGATTTGAGGGTGAGCGGCACACGACGTGTCCCAGATGAAAGACCAGAGCTGGTCTGGTATCCAAAGCTTTAACTGGGAGGCGGGGGGAGCGGCGGGAAGGCAACGAGGAGCTCTGCAACGCGCTCTTGCTGCTCGCCGGCAGGACGCGTGTCACCTCGCAGTCCCTCTCCTGCCCTAAGTCTACAGGCACCATTAAATTGCTGCGTTCGGGTGGAAACTCTGACAAATCCGTACAGTTGGGAGTGCTGGCATTTGCTGTTCCGAGGTACCCGTTCAAGTAACCACGCGTGTGTTCCTGTGACTAAACAGACATTGCCGACTCCGTAGGGATGATTCTTGACTGCTCTCATAGATCATCTGTGAAGGGCCAGATCCTAATCACAGGCTGAATCCCTCTCTATCTGCAGCGTGATCTGCAAGTGAAGCAGGTTTTCAGGATACAGGTGGTGTGAGCTGCACACCTCAGATTGCAATCTGGTCTGGACTGTGTGTGTCTGTGCGTACATGACACGATGGTTATTGGTAGAGCACAGTCAAGTGCTGAGAAACATCAACAGTTTTGAGGAAATATCTACGGTTTGCCATTAATTTCACACCTGCAGTTCTTTGTCTGGCCTTGGGCCGTGAGTGATTCAGCAAGGCCGAATTTAGTCTTTGTTTTGTACGTGTTGGCCTTTGAGCCCCCTTGCTAATTCACCGTAGAGAAGGTGAAGGAAGGACCCGTGCATCTGTGAGCATCGCGTACGCTCACGGGGAGGCTGTGCTGGACCGGGCGGGTTTGGGTTGGTGAACAACAGTCGAGCACGTGCTGCCGTTCAGTTACTAAAATCTCCTGCACCACGTGTGAGTCACAAATTCCTCAAGAAATCTTTAAGGATTGTCTTCTCCTGTCTGTGGCATTGATTTTGAGAGGGACTAGATGCCAGGCATCCCCAGCGCTGTCCTTCATTGCCGCTGCGGGAGCCTCTCTCCATCCCACTGCGAGGCGTTGGGCTGTCCTCAGCCATCACGTAACGCCTTCTCTCCTTTGCTGCTCATTCCCTTGGTTTCCCATGCCTTTGCCGCTCCAGCTCACTGCTCTTGGTGCCAGGAGATGGCTTACATCAGCATCTCTCCCAGCCTGATGTCTATATGCTCTTACCTCATCATTTACCAAGGGTGGGTGGAGGGCACAGAAATAGGAGTAGGTACAAGTTGCTTCCTGAACTCTTTGCAGAGCCACTGTGGCAGGGAAAACTTCTCAGCCTGACCAAATCCCAGGCTGGTGCCAAGCTGGGACACGTGAGTCCCCCCCACAGGCTCTTTCATGTGCTATTCTTCCAAATCTCCCTTTAAAAAATAGGCTATAACATGATACTTGCTCATTAGTCTCTGCGTCTGGAGGATGAAACAAAGGTTCGGTAGGAGGACGGGTGACTCAGAAGGTTGGTAACAGGATACAGAGTTGTTCGTTTCCTAGTTTCCAGTTTTAATCCAGCTGAATCAGTAAAGACCGAACGCCTGTTCTGTCTGCTGGCTTGTCCAGCGGTCTGTCCGGGAGGGCACGGCTGCCTCCAGCCCCCAGGCAGGGCGAGTGTTTCATGGCGTGAACGATGAGATGTCCTGGGAACCTGCAAAGTCTGTGCCAAGCCCTCTGCGAGTGTCAGCCGAGGTCTTCGTTCTCGCCTTGGGACTGCCAGTTCAGCACATGCTGCTGGCTCACAAACCCACCTACTTCACTTCTTAAAGGAAGTGATTGCAACATCGCGCGCCTCCGAGCCTTGGTTACGGCACGATCTTTTCCTTGGTCACCTCCCAACGATCTTGGACAAATTGCTCTCGCCCTCACCTCCTTACGGAGCAACTTACCACTGCTCTGTCCTGCGGCCCTTTTCTCTGATTTTTGCCTTTGGGTCTTTATAATTTATGACCCTTCCCAAAGTTATGAAGGACTGTCCCACCACCGCTGCCTCTGTGGAGCGGTTTCACAGAGAAAGTGGAACATTTTAGTCAATACTGAGGATGAGGAGGGTTAGCAAAAGCTGGCAGAATTAGCGGTACCCATCCAGAGCATCCCGCTGGCTGGAAGCACTGGGCAGGAGGTCACCAAAGCGACTTCAAACCACCGCTCCTCTCCCATCCGCCGCTTCTGTGCTAAACACAGCTCAGCTTGAACACAAAGAATCTGGTTCATTGTGTTTCATGGGGTCCCAAAATTAGTATTTTGTTAAACAAAACAATAAACTCAACAATGCTGTGGTAAGTTTTCGAAACCAAAGTAAAGCTGGATACTAGAATCTAGAGCATTTTTCCCCTCCGGTTATAACAACTTTACATTTGATTAAATGATAGGCAAAAAAATTCTCAACAGTATCTCCTTTGTTCCATTGAGAATCTGGAGCTATAATATACAAAGTACACGTCTGCCTTGAAGAGCTACGTAGTAATCATGGACTGACCAAAAAAAGACTTTTTTTAAGTGATTCAACTTGTATGCTATATGTTGAATTTGTTTTCTGCTGTGGTTTGCTCTGAGGAATAGCATACACGAGCGTAAACAGAGGTTCTCCTCTGATGGGACTTGCACAAAAGCAAAATGTGAAAGCCCAAGATCGTAAAGTATGCTTGACTCAGCATGAGGGGGTTACAATTATAAACACACTTGTGGAAGAAGTGCTGGGCAGATGCTCTTCCCAGCAAAATGCTCCGAAAGGATCAGAAATGTGGAATTTTTATTCTAACACTGAGGAGATGGCACTGCGGAGACGGCTTTCATGTTTAGTAAATAGACCGTCGTAAGATCTACCACATGAAAATTTGTTGTTCTTAGCATGGAGAGGCTGATGAGTTGGTTCTCGTTGCGTGCCGCTGCCCTGGAATTACTGGCGCGGGAGCGGAGATAGCGAGGAGTCGTCATCGTCTTCTACAAACCTCGCTTTGTATGACTTTGCCCTAAAAGAAGAAAGGCCGATTCTAACGTGGGAGACAGCGCACAACCCTTGACACCAGCATACCCGAGGTCAAAATTTAGCCTTTGAGCTTTGGCTTCCTGCTATAACTTGCAGAGTGTGGCATTGCCAGCTCTGAAATCCGACCGTCCAAAGGGACGTATGCATTCAGAAATCCAGGTGACATTTTGCGGGATGGCATCGTGCTGTGCTGAGTACTCCTTTGGGACAGCCAGTGGCTGTCATATAGGATAAATTAAAATATGCATACTAACCCTAAATCCAAAACAGAAGCAGTAATATAAAATAAGAAATAAAATGTAAAAAAAACCCACCCAAACCTTTTTGTTTAACTTTCTCTGATACAAAGCAATTTCTCTAGGACTGTACACCATATGAAACACATTATAAATGCTCTTGTAAAATCCACATCATTATACCACATGAAAGGCTGGGTCCTAAAAATAGCCATTCAGAGAGGATGCAGGCTAGTAGCAATTTCGGTGATCATGAAATAGTTGTGTTGACATCTCTATGCATGCACACCCACAGAAAGCTCTGACTTTTGAATATTCTTAGCAACATTTGTGCTTTATGGAATTTTCCACGTTCTGGTCCCATGAATAGTCTCTTACCCGGGGTGTTCCTTTCTGATCTTATCCCCATGTTTCTAACCCTGATTTTATTGAGAAAATGGGTGAATGATTCTTTTTTTTTTTTTTTTTTTAATTTTACATGAAACTCTTTCCTTGCTATCAGTTTGACAGCAGTTGACAGTGTCAGTTGTATTTCCCTGTCTCCTGTCAATGGCAATATTTTCTTTTGCCTTCAATAGACACACACATCCCTGATATTTTGGAGGGCTCGCTGTCAAAATGTAAACCCAGAGCATTAGATGATAACATGAGGAGCTGCCACATCTACCCGGCCTTTGTATCTGCTGCAGCAGGCCAAAGAAAGTAAATGAAATCTGCAGTAATTACACAGTAATGTATCCACAACAAAAAATTTCTTCCTCATCCCAGCGATCAGAACTTGGCTTTTGTTTTGAAATATGAAAGGATGCAGCCTCCTGGCTTTGGTGTGTTTGCAGCAAAGCCCTGGCTGGGATAAACTGCCATAGCTCTGGGATAGACAACAGAGTCCTGCCAACTGATATCACTGGAGATCTTTTTGAAGAGCTCATCAGATTTTATTTTATTGCTGTTGTGGTTTGGTTTTAGCTTGTTATTTGTTTGAAATTATTACTATAAGGATAGTTTTCTGAAAAAAACGTTTGAATCTTCAGTGCTGATCTCTTGTTTGCATTTTTCTTCATAAGTAGAGATGTGGATGCTGGAGACGTACACCCTCAAACACGAGGATGTCTGAAGGCTGCGGTTTGAGTGGGTCCAGGGTTTTAAGTGTGTGGCCCCTCTAAAGCCGGTTGGAAACAGTCTATTTCCTCAAAATACGTTCGCTTTTGGAACTGGAGCAAAATCTTTGGAGATAGCGAATGAAATAATAGGGTGTTGAAGAAGATGACATTGCTTCTTAAAGAGCTGGCATGAAAATCCTTAAGTCTGAAGTTTCATTCAAATCAGACGTAGCTGTGGTGGTAATGGGGCAGGACACAAACTCTTCAAGCAATGCGACTCAGAGTGATTCACTCCGAGACTTACAGTCACTCTCCGGGTTGTTTTGGCTGAAGGGCAGCTCTTGTCCCTTGTCCAGCTCTGGAGTCCTTTTTCCATGGAAACGGGCTCTCAAGTTTTCAGATCGAACAGTTGAATTCTTGCAGGCTGTTAGCAACTTTGAAAAATCAAGTGCTGCAAAATGACATCACAGAAATGTGTTTGCTGGTGCTGATTTAGCTCCCTAAAGCAGCTGGGCAGGGGGACGTGGGAACACCTTGACAAGGCAATAATTTTATCTAAACCTCATAGAGTAAATGCGTTCATTTCTAAAAGCAGTCGTCAGTAATTAAGGATGTATTTCCAGCTAAGTGCTAAGAAACGTTGGCTCATGTTGGCATACGCGCTCCGTATAATGCAACAGATACTGATGTTCAGAAAAAGCCAAAAAGTTTTTGAACACTTCTGGCTTGAAGTTGACATCACGCCTAAGTCCTTTTGTGTTGTCCGTAATGAATTGGGTGGCTGAAACCAGGGTTATATCTGGTAGTGTAAGTTCTTTACTATTCTGGTGAACTCTGGGTTTTTCCTGCTAGGAGCAGAATTCTGGTAAAAACACTAAATGTGGGCTGGCTGGGACTTCTGACAGCGCTTGAACACAAGACCTCTTGTAGAGGAAAATTTAATGTCTTCACTAAAGAGGACAAAAAATTGCCTAATATATCAGTGCCAGTTATTGGCATATTGCTTGGTTATTGGCATTTACTGGAAATAGTGCATAACTACATGCATATATTTAAGCTTTGCAAAATAAAATGTTTTAAAGTATTTGTACTGATCTAGTACGTGGATCTGCATGTAAATGCATGCTGAGGGATGAGGCAGGCTGCAGTGAATCCCCGAAAGACCAGCTCCCATATCCAAAAGCACATCAACTCTTCATCCCGATTTTCTTCCAAAAACCGTGCTGTGGTAAATGTCTGACTCCCAGGCGGGTGCGTTGCTCTTTGCCGTGGGTGGGAGCTGCCGCTCTCCTGCCTGCGCCCTGGGAGTTCCTTTGATACGGAGCCGAGCGATCCTCTTACCGGAGAGCACCAGGTGCCGTGCGAGACGCATGAAAATAGGCAAATAAACAGACATTAGTAACACCAGTTGTTTATGTGTTAACACAGGACATTCTCAAAATCAGGTAAGAAGTGAAGCATGTTACCAAGTTTTATAGCGGAGGAACCGGATAGTCTTGTAACTGCCGTGCAGGGCTGCGGTGGAGGAAGCGCGGTTTTATCCCAGCTTCTGCTCCCAGTCCCCCAGGAGCTTGTTTTTCCGTGACTCAGTTCCCCCCAGGAGCGTTCTGAAGCTTTATCGTTTCATGTGTAAGCGATGTCTGGAGAGCACTGCAGGGAAAGCCACATCGATACTGAAAAAACCCCATAAAATCCAACACGGGCTGCTGCGAGAAGGGATGGTTCAGAAACGATCAGAGAAGGACTAGCCCAAAAAAGTAAGCTGTGCTGCTTATTGGACCATTTGCTTCAAGATATTAAACAAACTGCAATTTCCTAATCTTTGAGCAAGTTGCAGGTGGCCCTAAAACCACAACTCCTTCAAGGCGATTGGCATCTTTGCTCGCTTTAAAAACAAGTCGCGTTTTCAGCCTAAACGGTAATTTCATAGAGTGGCATTAGCTGGATGGGAATGATGACTGGATGTTCCAACACGTCGTCTCAGATACACAAATCTGCACTATGAAACCGAGGACAAAATGTCATTTCTTATTTACCCGCTTGTACTATGCTGATGAGAACAACCTCCAGGATTGCACGGCATAGTTTTTGGACACACGTACCAAACCCCTGGATGCATAATTCAAATTCCTTGTCATGAAGAATGAGTCTATTTATCTTGGAACCTTTTTTACTTAAACAGTAATCTCTAGGAAATCATTTGTTAACAGTAGTTAGCTGCCAGTTTGTCAGTTAATGGCTTGAGGCAAAGTCAGAAGCGAATGAAATCTTTTCCAGGGAGATGCTGCTGTCGCATGGGGTGCAGAAAGGTTTGTAACAGAAAGCATTAGAGGAGGCGGTCAGATGAGTTCAGGCCAACTTTTAGAAACACAAGGAAACGAGGCATGATGGGGTGGACGGCCGTTTTGCTAGCGCATCCATTTGTAAAATATTAAAGCCATCAATCGTGCCCATGTCAACTTCTAAGCCTGCATTTTCTTTACTGGAGGCTCCAGGTGTGAGCGTACAGAGGCCAAAACCACACGTGTTCGCAGCGGCTGGGGCTCTGCCTCGCGCCCCGGGGCATCTCCGCACGCCGGGCATCTCCGCATCCCGGGCATCCCTGCATCCCCGGCATCTCTGCATCCCCCACGTCTCTGCACCCCGGGCACGGGACCAGGTGGGTGGGAGAGCCGGGGCGCAGCCCCCCCAGCTCAGCTGGGGTGCCGTGGGGTGTCTGCCGGGGCAGCAGACTCCTCCAGCTCTCAGATGTTATCATTTCTCTATAAAAGTCTAGCAGCGAGTTTCAGTTAGGTAATGAGAGTTATCTGATTTCTCTTTAATCTGAGCAGCATCGCTACAGCGCGATAACCTCGACTCACTGTTTATCTCGTGCTCGGTGCTGCAGGGAGAAAAGTGGCAAGAACGGGTGAAAATTCACTGGAAAAGGAGCTGAGAAAAGTTGTCCTAATCTATACCAAATCCCTCCTCCTTGCAGCAGAAGCGGGTGAGAAATAACTGCCCCAAGTAGAAACTCTCCCATGAAGCCGCAAAATCCAGCTGAAGTAAATACCACTTCCCTGCAGCATTATCTCCCACTCTGTGCTGTCTACCCACAGAGGATGGTAGGGTGTAGGAACTGGCAGGGGATTAATGGCAGCCTGGTTCATAAAAAACTCTGCTGCCAGAAGGACGTGGGACCCAGACAGAAGTAAAGAGGGGCTGGTTCTCTCTGCAGATGCCCCCAAGTGCTATTTGTCTGAGAGCAGATTTTCCCACAGATCTTTTGGCCTTCATATTATTTGAAGAACCCCCTCTGCAGCTGCAATCCTTCCCTCCCCCGAGGGAAAAACAGGGTGGTAACTTTGTGAACTGAATGGTGTGGAGGTTTAGGAGTACTGCCATGGGAGGGGAAGATTTGGCTCATTAGCGTGGAACATTGTGTTGCCAGGAACAGAGTTTTGGGGCAGAACTAATAACATGGAAGCAGATGCAGTCAGCTTTTATTAAACTGGTTTGTAGATGACTTTAAATAGGCAACAGTTGTATCTGGGGCTTTCCTTGCGAAAGGCAGAATGGCAGACCCCAGCAGCAGAGCCTGGCTTAGATGTCGGGCAGCAAGTACGGAGAAGCCAACCGAATCTCTGGATGTAAGGAAAAATTTCTCCCAAATGTATTTAAAAAAAAAAAAAAAACAAAAGACTCTGTGGTTGTGTTATATTCTCTAAAAGCTTGCAGTCCACGCATCTCACTTGGAGCAAGGAACAGCTGTAGAGTCAGAGAGTTTATAGTCTGAAGGACCCAACATTATATCATCTCCTCTTTATCACGGTGTGTTATCTCCTCTGCGCCGTGGACTCCTGAATTTCACTCAGTTACCCCAATAGCTGGACGTACTTTAACTGCTTGACAGTGCATTACAGGTGGGGATGGATAAATTAATCTCCAAGCCAAGTTTTGAAGCACTTCTCCCTTGAACCACCCTTTCTGTAGCACTAATTAATTCCGTATCGCTTATCTGCATCGGTGGTGGTTGGATGCCATTTCCTGACACATGGCATTCCACGGCCACCAGTAACGATGGGTTGAACTCACTCTGTAATTGCCTTACCCGATTACACAGGTTGCAATGACCATCAGCCAAATACAAATTGCCCATCTCAGCCAGCTACCAGAACCGAGCAAGGCTGTTGGTACCTCCGAGAAGTCACCACAAAGACCATCCATCCCTCCGCTGGACCCAGCAATGACTATTGCTGTGCGTCCTTACGATGTCCTTCTGGTCCTTCACCACCTCCGTGCAGCCTGGACTGACCGTCCGGCTTTCATAGAATCATGGAATCAGAGAATGCTTTGGGTGGGAAGGGCCCTTCAGAGCCCACCCAGCCCAACCCCTGCAGTGCCAGGGACAGCTTTAACCAGAGCAGGGTGCTCAGAGCCCTGTCCAACCTGGCCTGGGATGTTTCTGGGGATGGGGCCTCCACCGCCTCTCTGAGGGTGTCGGGAATGATCAGCCCCCATCAACGCAGCTGAGCCTGCAAATCTCTGTAGAGGTGCCCACTGGATTTCTCACATCTCCGTAGATGTGGCACTTGGGGACGTGGTTTAGTCTAGTCTACCCTTGATTGGTTTAGTGTGGACTTGGTAGTGTAGGTTAATGGTTGGACTGGATGATCTTAAAGGTCTTTTCCAGCCTAAACGATTCTATGATTCTGTGATTCTGTGTCCATTAGCTGTCACCTCCTTCCGTACCGAGTCCAGCCACCATTTCATAGAGCAAAGAGCACCGTCCAGAAATCCTTTCCCTGCTCTGTGCATCCGAGAGCAGCCTGGCATATGCACCAGGTCTTCATTGATGTGCTCCTCACAGCCTCGTCATCCCAGCCTGCCTGAATGAGGCACAAAGAATCCCATTTGAATGCCGTACTCCATCCTACCTTTGTTATGCAATACTTTTTTCTCAGGCAGTTTCTAATCTAGAGATTTTCTGGGATCTGTGCGTGGCATGAAGGGAAGTCTCCTCATCACCTCGGGTTCTGTCTTTCAGTACCAAGTGTTTAAGACATAATTCTAGGCGTCCAGGGCTTGCTTTCTCTTTGTGTCTCCTTTGCTGTTGCTTTCATTTACTAACATGTTGAACTTCAAAGTCTATTCTTTCTCCTTCCTAATTTTTATGGAAAAAATGGTCTGAACCCCATTTGCATTTCCTCCCTGAGGATACTGGCAATCCTTAATCCCATATATTAAAGAATCTTAGTTTTCCCAGCAGCCTTTTATTCCGGGACTACTCTTCCACTCTGTTTTCTCCTTGAAATTCTCTCCTGTGGTTCAAAATTGCTCTTCATGGTGCCCCTGACCACTGTCACTTTCTGTTATGAGCTATTTGCACAGGTGTTTGATCACTTTTAAGTCCTTCTCCCTTCCCATCCTGTCCTTTGCAGGTAATTTGTAAAGCTTTCGTGCTCGTGGCAGTGCGTGCATATTTGTCCTTGGTGGTTGCAGCGCAGGGCCATGTGCGGTGCAACTCGCCGATCTCCAGGGACCTGCTGGAATAACGTATTTTTAGAGCCAAGAGATAGCAGGATGAAAGCAAATAGGGTGAATAACTGGGTGCTAGTTTATGGAGGGTGATTTTCACTTTGCACCGGTGGGTCCATATTCCAGTCGAGGACATGGCTCCCGGTGACCACTGGCGTCGACCTGCTCGAGAAGCAATTGCCATCCTTCCCCAAGTGCCATGTGGGATGGCACCGGGGGGACCCTGCCTGCCTGTCCCTTGTCCCTCTCCCTGCTTCCACGCAGGGACCGCGGCGATTCCCCCTGCCTTCCTCGGCTCGCGGGAGCTGTGGGAAGTAGGTAGGATGCCGGCTGGGCTGGCTGTGCGGATCCAGGGATTTAGATCACGCAAACCCAGTATTCTCTCCTACAACTCATTCTCAGCTATGTACTCGGGTAATTAGCATGTGCATAAACACTTTGTAATCTTGTGATCATGGCTTGCAGATTAGCTCTTTTGCCAGCTTTGCGATTTCTTTGCCAGTTTTGGTTTTAATTGCAAATCCATTACTGCCAGCTCCCTTGCATATTGTAGCAATAGGCAAATTAAAACACTTGGACACAGTTGGGCGGGTTTCAGTTAAGAAATTAATTGTTACTGCCAACCAGTGCTTTTTAATGTGAGGGTGGCATTTGAGCTTGTTTTTGAGGGCATAATCTCCGAGACTTTCTTTTTTCCCTTCTCCTCCCCCCTCCCCAGACTGCGTTGCCCTGTCGAGCAGCTCCACAGATGGCATGAAGCGAATGCTTGCCTCTTTGATCTCCTAGTCAAGAAATTTGGAAGTCGTTCTGAATTTATGAGAATCCTGTCTGAAATAAATCTGTCTGTGCACAGGGCCACACTAAGTCAACCCAGAGCTGCAGGCACGGCTCACCTGAACCTCCCGGGGAAGCGCAGGATTACATCCCGCAGGAGCATCGTGTGATGCTGTAGCGATAAAGAGAAACTTCATGCATATTGTTGAACATGAAGAAGTCTAGACAATCTACAATTTACCAGTCGGGGTAATTGGCTAAAGGCTTAATCCGCCCTCATAATCCAGTAATGGTACTGTTGGCAGGACACTGATGCAAATACCACTCAGCAGCAGTGGCAGCCGCTGTCTGCTGTGATTGCTGCCATTCCCGATTCCCTTTCCACAGTTGTTAGGGCCGATGGGGAATTTTCAGAGGTCTGCAAACTTCTTGTCTTTGGTATTTTTCAAAAACTGCCGGTGCTCAGTCGATGTTTTTCACTCCATTTGTTGAATAAGTAACCTTTTTCACCAGGTCAGAATTTTCACAAAAACATTCATCGAGAATATCTCTTTTTCCCTGATGGACTTTTTTTTCCCCCTGATGTATTTTTCACATAGCTCTTTCCAGCCTCCTGATGCTACTGTCGCCCAGCCTCCCATCGCCCTTCAATACAAATAGCATCTGGTTTTGCAGCGGACCTGTGCCGACGCTGTAAGCCGCCTGCCACCGCGTGTGTCACCTCCGGAGCCGGTGGCATTCACTGAGGCTTTGGCGGCATCGCCCTGCACGAGCCCGAGCCCTCACGTGCCGCCAGCGTGGCAGGGGCTGCAAACGCTGGCAGAGCGCTTCTGAGCTCAATGAGCGGAGCAGGGTTTTAAAAATACGCCACCACCCCCCGCCTCGTTTTTCAGGGGTATTTTTAATGCGTCTCCATTTGCCCCATGGGGACAAAGGAGGGGGAGCTGGGGCACACGGATGGAGCAGCAGCGGATGCAGGGAAGGACGGACGGACGGACGAGTCCCCGGTCCAGACGAGGGTCTCCCAGCGCTGCAGCGTTTCATCCCCGCACGCTGCCTTTCGTGGCCTGTTGATGTATTAGCGTGGCTGGGCTTTAAACACAAGCTGTCTAAAATTATTGTCTAGTCATGTATGAAGCCAGTTGGTAGAACCACCTATCCTGTTCCTGTTACTTTTTTCCCTTTAACTCATTCCCTCCATTTACTTTGGTAAAGGGCGCTGTATTCAGCTGGCTTTGCAGCTGAAGGACTCCGGTCCTGTAAGCCTGTACAGCACCAAAAGTGAATCCTGCCGGATACCGGAGTCTCCAGGACTTAATTTATAATAGAGTCGTATTTTGTCAGGTTAATGGTTGCACTGGATGATCTTAAAGGTCTTTTCCAACCTAAACGATCCTATGATTCTCTATTTGCTCACTGAACGGCCGCTTGCTTGTTTCTGATTGCTGGCCTTGCACGTTTAGTCCAGGGACTGAGAGCCAAGTTGTTTTTTTCTTTCTGTGCACCACCACCAGATCATGCCCTGAGTATTGCCTGTACAAATCCCCTGCCTTCGCTGAGGTTCTGGACGTGTAATTGATAGCACTCGGCAAACGACTCCCCTGATGAGCGAAGCAGAAACAACCTAGGAATTACTTTTCTGCAGCGGGCTTGACTCTGCGCTGCCAGCAGAAGTGTGAAAAAACCCGTATATGATAATATATATAAACTTATTTTGGTCACTGAAACCAGCTGAGATGGCTGTGAATCCTTGACACCATTTTTCAGGCAGCTTGTAATGGCTTTTTTGAACGTTGGGGGTTTTTTTTTCTGCTTGGAAAACAATGGAAGAAACACAGTTCCGCTGCAAACAAAACCTCAACATGCTCTAACTTACACGCGAAATATCAAAGCGCGCTTATTCAGTAAACATTACCACCCTTCCGTTTTACAGCAAACACCTCGTCACGGCCGAGAGACTTTGGGAAAACTATATATAGCGTATTCGGCCGAATGTCACCCTCGTAATTACCCCGTAGCCCTGGCTCTGCGATGTTGTGGCTAACAAGTCCAGCTTTAATTGTTCGTGATCTCGATCGGAGCAGACATCGGGTTTGAGTTCAGCCGGTGCGGAGTCAGGAGGGATAAACACGAACCTACAGTAAGATCAAAGCAGTGGAGAGGTGCGCATGTGCTAATAATAATAGCTTATGAAAGCTCATATTTTCCTTCAACAACATCCTGTCATTTGTGTATTAGCTTTGAAAAGGGTAAAAAAAAAAAAAAAAAAAAAAAGAATTCAGTGTAATTTACTTCAGCAAAAAATGAGATAAGGCAGATAGTTGATTGCACCAGCTCATGTGTGGTTTGCTGCGAGGATTGTACATGCGCCGCGTCCTCCGGCGCATGTGTGCGTCGAGCGTGCGGAGGCTGAGCTGGCTGTGAGCGAAGTACCATTGTTATCTGATTTTTATGTACAGTCTGTGACAATGTGATGCAGCCAGGAGGATGAGGTAAACAGTCTCAAAGTCGGTAACCGCATCCACACCTGGTGCACCTCGATAAAATGCCTGTAAACAGTTTGTATAGAGGGAGGTTACGGCGAGGCTGGGGACGTCTAACGGCTCCTGGCGACCCGGGCGAGCGCAGGGAGAGGAGCACAGAGTTTTGGGGACGGCGTTTCTGGCGGGCTGGAATCGCCTTGGGCGGCGGGAGGGGTGGTGTAATTAAAATGGGGATTTTTTGCTCCATGGGTCGGCTTTCCAGGCAGCGCGTGGGATGAGCGGCGCGCGGTCGGGGTGGCCGTACCCGGGGTGGCACTTTGGGACAGCTCAGCCCGCGCCGTAGCGACAGTCATTTCCCTTCCGCAAGGTGCGACCTACTTAGGAAGCACTGGTCAGCCCTCAAAACTGGGCACAACGCTGACCATTTCCTCCGCCCTCTTACTTAAAATTTTCACTATCGGCTTTTTAATCTAGTGCAGTGGCTTAAACCTCCGGTGGGGTTTTGCCTGGCCCGGCGCCGGGATAGCCGGCAGGCTGCGGGGGATCGGGACCCACGAAACCGCAGGAGGAGAGCCGTGATGGGTGACGCTGGCCGTCAGGAAGGAGGCGGCGTGTATTTTGAATTCGTCTTCCACGTTGCACGCTGCGGTTGTTGACGTTCGGTTGTGCCTGTAGTTCTCTCTGCAAGCAGGAAAGGGTTTGGGGTTTTGGTGAAGGGGAGGAAGGCTGACAATAAAAGGTGACAAAGTGGCCCACTAAGTACCAAAAATGGGCTGGTTGAGGAAGGGGAAGGTTGTTTAGAAAGAAACCCGAGGGGAAGAGGGCAAACAGGAGCAGGTGCGGGCACGGTGGCAAGCTTTCTGCTCTTTCTGCGCAGGCACCGTGTCTGTCGGTGCCGCCGGCTCCCCGGGCGAGGTGTGACGATGGCCATGGGGTGACAAGAACAGCGAGCAGTCGCTGCGCCGGGAAGGCGTTCGTCAGGGTTGCGAGGCTGAGCTGGTCTATCCAAAGCCTGCAGCAGCCGAATCGCAGCAGACAGGGACTCGTTAAGAAAGTGGAGCAAATAATAATGATCCATCTGTTGAAGGCAGCTGAAAGGCGGACTTCAAAGATAGCGTTATCCTAAAAAAGTCCAAGTATAGAGGGGAATGTACTTGATCACGGCTTCCAAGTTGCGATGGTAGCGTCGTAAGTAGGTCAGCAAACGGTAATATTTAAATTAACTCCTCTTTCTGGCAACTAGATGGGAATGCAGGTCTGGAAATGGGTAGATGTAGATTCTCTTCCCAGCTCTGCCACTCTGACAAGTCACTTCATCTCCTCGTGCCTAAGGGAAGAATACACCTTTGGGCTCTGCCCAGTAATCATCAGCCAAATGCTTCCCCACCTATCTAAAGGGTTTTAGAATATGTGATTGAAAAGTGCAAAGTGTTATTAACATTGAATTAATGTCTGCCATTACAATATGTAATGGAGTATTTCTGCACACACCCCATTTCCTCCTGCTCGAATGTTTTGTCAGACGAGTCCAAGTGTTTACCAGCTTTATAGCTGGCCTAAAAAGAGCCGGCGAGCTGTAGCTGCTGGTAGCTAGTGGAGCTGCCGGGCTTGTTTGCCCGATGGGGTATTTCGGGCGTGAGAGCCGACAGCAGAGCAGAGCTGCCGGCACGCAGCCGTGGCCCCGGTTTTGGGCAGCAGAGTCGGGGTGGCCGCGGTGCCCCGTCGCCAGCCACCCCAGAGCTGCCGGGCGCGTTTCGTGTGAAGCCTGCGCGCCCGTAGCACCGTACCGGAAGGCAAGGTGCCTTCGCCGCGGGGTGCACGGTGGGGTGCAGATGTGCCACGCTTCCTGCCGGCGGTGGAGAGGACCAGGCTGGTCTGAAAGCAGGGGGGGATGCGCTGCCGGAGCACCTCCCTTCACCTCTTTTCTGGGAGCTGAGTCGCAGCCCTCCCACATCGTCAGCCGACAGCAGCATCCGCGCTTCCCCGGGCAGCGCAACAGCACCCCGTGCAAATTGCTTTAATTTCTACCTCCTCTAAATATATTGATTTTCTCTATGCAAATACTGGCTGCGTGTTTGTTGACCCACAGCTGTATTTAAGGATGTAAACCCAGACCCTTCGAGGCAGCGTTCCTCTTTTTCGGTCGTCAGCTCATCCCGTCGGACAGAAATTCCCTGCCTGCCTGTCGCTCTCGCCCATCGGCCTCCGGTTCGCACACAAGCGCTCGGCGGCCCTGCCTCGCTCGCCGGCTTCTCATGATCACACCCGGCGCAGACATTTCACGTCTCTTCTAAAATATCTTAGCGCATGGTGTGGGTTACTGTCTAGACTGCATCACTTGAACCAAATGTATTCACTAATATAATATATTATTAGGGCTCACTAAAAGTAACAAAGTACATTTCTTTGTTCGCTCCTTAATTGTTTGTTCATTAGCTTGCTTGCTGATTCATAAAATATGAAAACCTCCAATAGGGTATTTAGTCACTAGTGCAAATTAGCTAGTTTCTAATGTACATAAATAAATTATAACCCTGCATTTACAATTTGCCTTCGGTACAAGCGCTGCGCAGAAGTGCTTTATCTCATCAGGAAAGAATTGGATCTGCTGCTATGCACACAAAATGACAAGTAAAGGCAGAAGCTGGGAGTGCTGTATCCTACACTTGCTAAACACGTTAGTGGCAAAAATGATCTCTTTGCTGGTGGGTAATCTGTTTTCTTCAGCTTCGAAGCTGGAATGACATCCTTGGATACCTACCTTTGGAGTTGGGGCTGGACGTTCGGCCGCAGTGAATTGGCACGGGCACGGTCTGCGTGCTGTCAGCAGCTGGGAAAGCTCTGACGGTTTCGTTATCCCAGCGCTCCGTGTTTTCCCCTGGTTTGGGTGATCCAGGTTTGCTCTTTCTCTCCGGCAGCAGCTCTTCCTACTTTTTGGCTGTTCTTGTTGCTAATGATATTGGTCCCAAAAAGAGCTGTGTCCTCAGAGTCCTCAGAAACTTACTTCCAGGTGGGATGTGGCCATGTGCAAGACTCCCAGAGGATCTAAGATCATCTTTTTATGGTGTATTTTTTCTAGCCTACAGATTCTGCGGCAGGGAATGTAACTGTCTAATACAATTCAGAGATACAATTCTTCACTCCTTTCCATACCACGGTTAACATGCTCATCACAAAGGGTGGCATTTTCTAAAAATAGTGTAGGTTTTTAGATAAAATTCTGAAGGCAGCTGTTTAATGTCTGCGTATTTTATTGGTGTAATCCCTTTTCAGTTCTCTAATTCTCTTAAGTAGTGAATACAGGCTATCTGGGATAAGCTTGCGATACAAGTTGTGGCTGACACTGCACAACCTGGCTACAAGAGAGGTTGGAACTGGTGCAGCTTCACCATCGGTGGGTGAGCGTCCCACGGAGAGAGGACCGAAGTCCAGGCAGCACAACCTATATATTAGTTATTAAAAACTCAGGTCTTGTCTGATTTGTGTGGACGCTAAAGATTTATGGCCGTAAATGCCTTGTGTTGATAAATTGATGGTTACTGCCTCTTCTATGGGCAACATTCCCGAAGTCTTCGCTGTGCGTAAGGCTCGGACCTGCAGGTGTTCACGTAGGTAAATGATTTCACTTCTGTGGATGGTCTTGTCGAAACCAGACTGACAATTTGTGCATGAAATTATTTGTATGTATTTGTATTTGCAAGTGTTGGATTTATACATGGAAGATCAAGGACTTAGTTTGTAAATTTTTTTGTTTTGATACGTAAAAGCTTTGTTGACTGGGTATTCAGAGGTCTCTGCTGCCTAAGTCCTGTTGAATTTCAATAGCAACCACTCAGACACCTCTCCCGAGCACACATGGGTGTTTGTAACGTTTTAAAATTTATGATAAACTGAAGGATATTCCAGCAGGTCAGCTCTGTGTAGGATGCAACATTTCAAATGGTGTGTTGCCAGCAACTTAGAATCAAAAAAAAAAAGCACGTTTCGTACAGAATGAAGTATACACTTCTTTCTCAGCCTCTTCCAATGCAATTGATTAAGCAGAGATTAGGATGATGTGGGGTTCGTATATTTGGCTATTTTACCTCAGTACGATACAATGACTTTGACCTCAAAGCCTGTCAAACTTCCTTTTCTTTGCTAAATTAGCTCTTGAATTCTCCACTTGCTCACATGCCCAACACCTCTACCTCTGACAGACGTGGAAAAAACCTGCTCAAGTGCCATCATTGTTTTATTTATCATTACATGTCCGAAACGTTCCCAGGTGGTAACCCTGGTGCACCTCATCGCTGCAACGGCCCAAAGGTCTTCTTGATGTGCTGCACACTGGCACTTGGGAGGGGACTTCATCAACAGTCTAGTCTACCCTTGATTGGTTTAGTGTGGACTTGGTAGTGTAGGTTAATGGTTGGACTGGATGATCTTCAGGGTCTTTTCCAACCTAAATGATTCTATGATTCTATGATTCTATGAACAGGCAGAGTAGAGAAAGCTAAATCCCAGTCCCAAAGACATTTTAGGACCTCCGTGGTATCAAAAGGGATCATTTTTCTTGCAATTTTGAATTTGAAAATCCTGAGGCATGATTCATGTGGTCTGGGAGCTGGCAGGGCTTACGGTGCATTCTCCAGATTCACCAGGAGCCTGCAATCTGCTGTGCACTAAGTGTAGGGCAGTTAGATGAGCAAACTAAAGGAAATCTTGCTTGGGAAAGTCGGGGGCGCCTTTTCCCCCTGGTTTGACTCTATCTGCATTTCAGGTGGGTTTTTTCTTGCTGGATCAATCACGGATTTCCGTCATTTTGTCAGTATTGTGCTTCAACAATAAAAGAGAATTAGTTCTAGTTAATTAACCCACAAATCTATAATCTCTAGTTTATGAAGGAAAAATACAGAAGTGGTAAAATCTCGTGTCCTGCTGTTGGAGCCAACCAGTACGTGATGCTGCAAAGTCCTGCAAAATGACTCCGAAAGGCGTCATTCAGAAATTCTTTTTCATCTTCATCTCATTCTGCTTGAATTTCTTCATTTAATTGTTCAAATCATTGGCTGCGCTTGGGTTCTTACATTTTTGGTTTCCCGTGTGTATAATGCTCTCCAGGTCTCTTTGCAGATGACCAGATTAGGTGAAAGAAAATTAATTATGCTTATTTCTGGGCTTTAGGTGTTTTTTCATGTGTACTGCCCTATGCAAAACAAGGAATATGATTCTTTAATGATTCTTTAATGTTTTCTTTAGATCCTAACTCTAATCCAGCCTCCCCAGCTCCACCTGAGTTACATGTGAGCATAGTTTTCTTTGCTGTGCAATTTTCCTACATCGTTGAAGTGTAAAGGTTCTTCCTAAGGAGGTAGAAAGATCTAGATCAACATGATCTCTTCTTCTAGGTTGCGAACATCATTACTTTTCTCTGTCCATTCAGTTCTCTGCCTCTCTCTTGGTGTTAGGAGTAATGGTGGTGCTGAGATTTTCTGTTGGCTGAGTTTTTGTGACCATCAGAAATTGATTTCAAAGGCCACCACACAGCTCCTTGAAGAAGACAACTTTCACTCACTGCTGGTCCTGTCTGGATTCAGGACAACAACTGTAAGGCGAAATATTTTACTGCAGATACCAAGAGTTTTAAAGTCCTCAAGCAAGCTTGCATTTAAAAGGAAGAGCTGCTAAATTCAACATACATAATTGACGTATAATTGGAAATAATCGCTTTACAGGAGTGTCTGCATAGAATTTGACCTATATATTCCTTAGAATTGGTGACCATGTGAAGGAAGGAGAGAGCTTGACCCAAGTTGACATTCAGATCCCAGAGGAAGGTTGCATGACTAACATTAAGCAAACAGCCATTTAATTTCAGTCTTGGAATTGCATCATGAAATCACAAGCTGACAACCATGAAACCCAATATGGGCATTTCTTGGAGCCATTTACTGATGCTCATCCACCTGAATTAAGAAAAAAGAGTTCGCTACTTTCTTTTGGAAAGCAACTGTAAATGTATGTCCTTTTAACCA
Source organism: Pelecanus crispus (assembly GCF_030463565.1). Lineage (NCBI taxonomy): Eukaryota > Metazoa > Chordata > Aves > Pelecaniformes > Pelecanidae > Pelecanus > Pelecanus crispus. The sequence continues at coordinate 3,528,075 of NC_134650.1, forward strand.
CTTCGCTTTGTTAAGAGCACCTCTTCTGCAGTTGAAGAGGATTTCAGGTGTACCTTTGACTCACGCTGTTGCCAGGTGGTGGTGATGCTGCTTTTTCAAAATACCTCTACATAAAATTATCCCAATCCCACAAACCACCCCATATTATTTCATTGATGTTCCGCTGGCAGAGAGGCCTCTAAGGTTTTAGAGACTCGGAGGGAGGCAGGTGCCTTTTTTGTCCTCCAGCCTTCCCAGAAAATCTATGGGATGCTGTGGGATTTCCCCAGTCCTCAGAGGAATTCCCCCCTTGGGGGAAGATACAGGTCAGGGTGGCAGTGGGGTATTTATTTGCATCTTCCTGGGGCAGAGGACTGTGTCTCCAGCGCATCCTTCCCCTGCATCCCCGTGCCGCCTGGTGCTGAGCCCTCGCTCCCCGGCTGCATCCCCGGGCCGCTCTGTCCTCTCCATCTTCCCATGCCTGGCGCGGTGACAGCAGGCAGATCACACACGAAGGGAGGAGGTGCAGCAGCACAGTGGCGCTTACAAAACAGGGAATTCATCCAGTGACACCGGTTTCCTGGGTACCAAACTCCCAGGGGAGCGCATGAGGTGGGGTGCCTAAGAACAGCAGCATCCTCGGGTACGGCACTGGGGTTCTGCCGTTTCCGCAGCACCGCCCGTGGCCCTACGTTTCAGCGTAGCGTATTCTTGGAAAAGAATAGCTTTATGGAAAGGACTGGTTTATGTCAACTGTTGCAATCTCTGTGTTTCATATGTGTGGAATGTCCCGACTTCCATACGCAGCAGAACCGGCTGTCGGGTTCGTCACTTCGGTTGTGGGACGTCGTGTGCTATTTAGGGTGATTCACGGGGCCGCATCGCTCTGCCCGTTGGCGCGTTTGGTTAAGGCACAACACGTTCCGTGAGCATCGGATCAGGAGAGAGCAGGAAAGGAGCAAAATGTTGCTACTCTGATGTATTTTTTAAAACTCTGCTTCTTAAATGACGAGCAGAGCATGCTGAGAGCTGCTGGATGTTGGTCTCTGCTCTCCCGCTCCCTTAAACAACAGGTTCACAGAGGTTTGGATTTTCCCTTTGCAAAGAGGATGGGTAAAATCAGCTGGAAAGGAGGGGGAGTCAGCTCTGCTGTCTGATGGAGAGAGCATGGGTGAAGTGTTTTCCTCAAGTGCTGGGGCCACCACCAGCTGTGGAGATCCAAGGTACTGCTGGGTCACCTAAAAAACAAGCCCGGAGAGAGGGAGGGAAGAAGCTTGAGCTGCTGTAATCACAGGTAGGAGTGGAAATGCCTGGAAACGATCCATCAGCGAGCGGTGGGGCCACTCCTTGGAAACGCCGGGAATAACTCCTGCACCCTCCCGGCAAATGCATGCTAACGTGGCCTTGCACAGTACTTTCCTTCAGTCTAGCTAATAGTCTCAGCAACACGTTTAGATAGATATTTATATAAAAATCTCTTTTTATGTTACATTTCCAAGCCACCACTCAAGGATTTACTCGTGAGTAATGGATGAGTCGGCAGGGTATAATGCTCATTACTCACAGGGAGCACGCAGGGAGGTACTTGGAGCCGTGGCGAGGGCCGGGTGTATCCCAAATTCATCCTGTCCCCAAGCGCTGGGCATCGCTGCCTGGAGCTGCCACAGCGCTGATGCTGCAGGAGCTGGGATAAGGAATTCAGCTCAGTTGTCCCCATTTTTTAGTTCACTTCTGTCATGGTAAACTAAGCCTCTACCACGTCGTAGAGTGCAAGCCAACGATAAAGTCTGAATTTCTGCATTTTTTGCCTTCTACTGCTATTTGTGGAAGGGAGGTAACAAGTGACGTTGGATAGCCACAAACTCTCTTCTAAATGAGGATTACATTACCTACAAAGAATGTAGGCAAGCCAGATTCAATGGTGTAACTTTCTGAAGAAAAGACTAGCAGCCAGTGCTAATGAGAGTATCTGGTCATTCACAAATGGATTAATCTTCTTTTCCCTCAGTCGAGTGTTTCTGTTTAAAGGACCTGCTAAAAAGAGAGCAATATAATGAAGTGTCTGGGTGGTAAAAAGTATTTTTAGAACCCTGGGTTTGCTTCCCATTCTTTAGCCAATGTATAGAGCAAAGAAAAGGCTCCCATAGCATGGGAAGCCAGGAGCAGAGACGGGGAATTAGGATCTGGGCCCTAGAGCCTGAAAAACCCAGCCTGCAAAGTCTTATGCTGTGGGTTGGGTGGAAAACAAGAGCGATAATTGAAGCAGAGAGACTGAATTTAGGAACAGAGCAGCACAAATTAACGTGTGGTCCTGGAGGGTGATTATTCCTGCTCCCGTGCCTGAGAACGCCTGGGCTCATCCCATATCACAGAGATGCGCAGCGGAGGGACGTGAAGGATTAGCTTCTCCTTCTGTTCAGAATACAGTCTAGACCAACCCTAGCCAGACCAGAAAGACAACATGGCATGGAAATCAAAACACAGGCTCCTATTTCACTAATGGTACACAGGATACAGTGGGGCCAGTGTGAGGTTTTTTGCTTGTGGTCGAGAATTTAACTTTCTTTTTTCTGAACGCGCTCTAACGTAAGACACTTTGGGGGTGAGGGTTTCAAATGAAACAGGATTCTGTGCATGCAGAAGTTGCTTGTTTGCAAATACAGTGATGTGAATTTAAACCCCTTGTGGTTTACCATGGAAAATACAGACATGGTGTTTTTCACCTGAACTTCACTACACGCAGACTGAAGGCAGAGTAGACCGTGTAGCTCGAGCAGTGAAGAATTTCAGACGCGAAACTAAAATTAACTTCCTCGGTGTGCGCGCAGCCCAATACAGATAAGCACACACGCACATACGCTGCTGTCGGGTGATTTCTTCGTGCCATTTCTGTTTGCAGAGCGGCTATGTTGGTAGTGAGCAGCAGCCTGAGGCCACCTTGGAGCAGCGGGTGAGCGGAGCTCTGACCCCCCCCAGCCGTGGAGGGAGGGTTTTGCATGGCAGGAGCTCGCTGCAGCGGTGGGAGGGAGTCAACACTCATGGAGATTACCTTAGCCGTATTCTGTGCAAACCTGACAGGCATTTAGCCTCTATGAGTCTTTGTAGGCAAGTTCAAGTCTTCGTAAGTCTTTAATTCATAAGTGCTTTCCCAGAAATCAGGCATAAAAATCTTCCTTGCTTTTGCTCATACAAGACCTATACACTTCAACGTCCCACGTCGATGACAGTATCTTCCCAGCTTGGATGTGGCAGGGAAGAGGCAGGGTATGGCCCTTCTGCAGGAGCTAAGAGAACCGGGAAGAGTTCCTTGCGCACAGGACTCATTTAGGCTGCCTCTGCTCTGCTGCCAAACGCGCTGAACATGAAGAGCCAGGGAGTAAAGCCTAAAAATACAAGGAGGGTCAGGAGTCCTTTCGTGTCTTGTCCCTTAGCAGCATAGTTACAGCTGCTGCCTGTTTTCCAGTGACTTGCGCCTGTGAAAGGAAGGGCAAAATGTGAGTCTCAGTGGTGGTATTATTTGTTTGTTACTCAAAAAGCAAGGGGGAAAAGTGTGGTTGACCAGATCTACAATGCATCATCTGAAATGGAAAGTTTCCACTTTGGGAGTAGGGGAAGAAAAAAGGTATCTCCCACTATAGACTCTATGCAAAGGACGCTTGGATGTATTTATCATTATGCATTAATGGGGTGGGTGAGAGAATTGCCTTCCACATTCATAATTGCTTTTACTTTTGATTCCTCCTGCAGTGTTGAAGGTTTACAATCTGTAACATAATATGTTCAGTCAGCCTGCCCTGGAGGAAACAGGTTTCATGTGCAGTTTCTCATTCTCATTTACTCCTTGTATTCTTCATGGGTGCAGAGACCACAATGAGCTGAATACAGAACATCAGCTGCAGCTGGGAGAACCAAGACATGATCATTTTTCACATGGCAACAATTTTGTGTGGAATTTGCTTGAACGTACAATTTAGGAAAAAAAAAAAAAGAAATATGGTTTTGGGTTAGGATGAGATGTGTTAGGGTTAAGGTTTGGGCTGGTAGAGACCTATGAACTAAATGAGCACAAGCTACAGCTGGAAGTGAGCCTGGGGACCAAGACAGAGCACTGGCCTGCATGGGGGTTAGGGCTGCTAGGAGACACTGGGTAGGAGGGGAGAATTTTAGGATTAAGATTTGGCTGAGAAAAGCCAGGAAACAGCGTAGCTGCTTCTGAATTCCCATGATACACTATTTAGTTGGCGCTTTCCCTCTGAGCTTTACCTACTACCTTGAGCCTTGATCATCAGTGCCTTGCTGGCTGCGGTTGGCAGCGTGGCCCAGGGGCACTCAGCAGTTCTCAGGTCGCTTCAGTGACCTCCTCTGTAGTGCAATCTCAGTGGTTTCTCCTGGTTCAAGCCCTAATCCTGCACTCAGTGGTAGCCTAGCCCTACGAATGTCTCCCCATTCCCAAACTAAATATACTCTGTGATTAATAATGGCTCCAGATGTGGCGGTGCATTCAGAGTCCACCATATAATCTGCTGGACTCAAACTCTAACCTTGACCTCAGCCTCAACCCTTTCACTGCTCCAGTGACTCCTGGTGACCCCAGATTTCAAAAGAGTCACAGATTCACTCAACGTGAGCTTTCAATTTTGGTGCTGTCTCCCCCAAATCCCTTTATTATCCTACCCCATCAGTTTCTTCCAATAAATCTGTAATTCTGGTCCTTCCCAAACTCATGCAGCCATCATCAGTCCCAGAAGAAAATGGTCTCAAAGAGCTCTATGTCCTTGCCCCTTATTTTGCGCATCAGCCTCCAGTGAGCCTTCTCATGACCCTACTTCATCTGTTCATCCTGGATTGTAACCCTAGCACCTACTCCAACCTCAACACCATCGCTTTCCCCTTCTCAAATACTAACCCTAACCAAAACTCTCACCCGAGCCATAAAGATGCAAGCTATATCCAACCTGCCTTAAAACGGGATCCAGATGGAGCTACTAGAATGCTTTTTTTGGTAGAAACCACACTAAGATCTAGGGTCCCATGAGCTGGGACTGGGGTTGCGTCTGGGGTTAATATTGTTCTCCAAATTAAGCTTAGTGCTTAGTTTAGGCTCATGTTTCACAGGAGCCCTGAGCAAGGAAAAAATGGGAGAGTGCTGATGATACGGCATGCCTCCGGTCATGGGTGCTGCTTTCCCGAGCGAGTGGGTCAGGGAGCGTCCTGTCCCAGATTTCCCTGCCTGCTGTCACGCGGATAAAATAAAAATTGGTACCGTAGGTGCATGGTCTGACGAAAGTCTTCCTTGGAAAAAACAGGCTTCAAGGAAGCGTATCTGATGTCGTCACTGTGAGATGACTGGGCTAGAACAGTTTCCTTAATTGACCTCGTGTAAATAAGGTGCTGTGATAGACTGCAGCTCAGCAGTGGCACAAAGATCTATTTCTGAGGAAATTCTTCTGAATTCCAGAAGTGGTAAAGATGCTTTGACTGCGAAGGTACTGAATCCAATAATAGTTCTAAAGTTCGCAAATAAGTCTTTGATCTCTTCTGTTTCATGACTCCACATCGCTTTTGAAAGATAGCTGAATCTTCAACCCCCACAGAAAAATTCAGGTGGTTTTTTCGTTTTGGTTTGGTTTTTTTTTTTTTAATCCTGCTTACAACAAACGCAGGCAGGTGGCATGACCTGGTGGTGAGATGAGTGCGAGGGAATGACCTTCCCTTCCTTGCAGCTCAGTGGCAAATGCTCAAGAAACAGGAGTGGAGTGGAGTGGAGTGGAGTGGAATGGAATGGAATGGAATGGAATAGAATAGAATAGAATAGAATAGAATAGAATAGAATAGAATAGAATAGAATAGAATAGAATAGAATAGAATAGAATAGAATAGAATAGAATAGAATAGAATAGAATAGAATGTTTCAGTTGGAAGGAGTATGACAACTACTCCTGTTTTACATACAAAAAGAGGGTTTGGGATTTATGTAATCAACAGTTCAAAAACTATCAGAAGAAGGGAAGCTCCAGGCTGTTTGCATGCTTGCTAGCAACTGAATGCAAAGAAACTTGAGGCCAAAGTCCACCCCAAACTGCCCGCCCCCACGTTGCAGACCACCCCCATCAAAGCTGCGTGAGGATGCGCTACTCCATTTCCCAGCCCGTGTTGAGTGACAGTCACCGGGCGGCACGGGGGAGGCCGACCATCTGCGCACCTCTCCCGGGAGGTGCACACGCCTGTGAGCACATCCTTTCTGATTTGGTGCCTCACATGTGAAAGGAGGATGCTCGTATTCACACTCATCTCCGCTGTGCCCATGGCCCCGGGAGAATAAAGCCGCGTACCCAGAAGTTAGTTCAGAGAAGCAGTTGCAGGTTTTTCCATTGATTTCCATTCAGACTTCCAAAGGTACTTTTTCTTTTCTCTGTGTTTCATAAAGTGCTGCATACACCTACTTTCGGCTATAAATAAAAAATAATCATGTGCATTTAACACTTATTAAAATTCTTTTTAAATTTATATGCAAACGAGGAGCAGCCACAGGCTCCTGGCAGGTTGCCTATAAAGCCCTTTGTTCTGCAAAGATTGTACACCACTGATGAAGCAGATAAATTTGTCTTCAGTGCCATAGTCTTGTCTTTGCTCTGAATCTTTTTTATAACTACTGGAAGGTGTAGGTTGAGAAATGCTGGTTTGATTAGCTGGGCTTGTGGTTGGTCCCTTTTCATGCCAAAATCATTTAAGTGTTCCAGACATGGCATACACCCATGGAATCTACAAATTTATCTCTCCCCAGTGCGTCATAATTCCTGGGGTAGTAAGTGATGAATCATCAGGATCTAATGTGAAGATAAGCTAATTAGCATTAATCAGAGCTCCTGCCCGAGGTGGGAAAATGCTAGGTGAGCAGTCTGTTGGCTGCCATCTGAGTTATTTAATTATTTTATTTTCATTTCTTTCGATTTTACAAATTGGGCTCTTCAAAGCTCCCAAGCTGGTAGACTGGTAGTCTTTAGTGCCATGCAAAATTTAACAACCCTTTCGTGTTCCTCAGTCTCCATCCCTGATCTCACCCATCATCTCGCTTCTCGGCATGGCCTGAAAGTCCACCGATCGCAGCTGGGTCACGTTGTGGCGTGGGATGGCTGCTGGACTTAAAAGTTTCTCCCTGCAAGAAATCTGCCTGCAGCCCCCTCCCATTAAAATCGTTAAGTGACTATCTCCAGAATTTAAATTACTCTTAACTTTGGCAATGTCACGGAAGAGAGAGGTCCCATCACGTGTAGTAAGTGGTAATGAGGAGTCTTTCCTTTATGTAGAGTAGTTGTGGTATCAGGCTGTGTTCCCTTCTTAATACTTTGGGGACTAACTTTCTATAGAAATCTTTAAAATTATATTACAGTGTTTTTTCTTCTAGTAATGTACCTTCTAGCAAAAAATCCCAAGCAACAGGGATGACTGTAAATGCTTACTGTGTCCTGCCTGGGTGCCAGCTGTCTTACCCTGGTCGGGGCAGGAGTGTTGCAATCAGCGTTCAAGTCTGCGGTGCAGAAGCATGAGGAATTCAGTCTCAGCAAAAAGACGCCATCAAACACCACCCTCTGTGACTGCTGGCCTATTTGAAGGACTATTTATGAAAAATTCCTTTACGTATTGGCATCTGCAGCGTGCCACCAGGTTTTGAAATGCATTGGCTTTGGTGGTGCCTCTCCTCCTCTGCGTTCCCTGCGCACCTCGGCTTTGGTAGCAGGAATCCTGCCGCAAAGGGAATCGGGATTCAGACTCAGCCATTAGCGTAAAGATAATTAGCTCTCGGTGAGACCCAAACCCTATGAGGAAATTTTTTTAAAGCTGCTTGGGCAGCCGATGCGCAGCGTGGCCCTGTCCAGGTCCACCTGGCACGGCACAGCCTTGCCCCGTTGGGAAGAGGTCATGGGCTCCTTGGGCGCTCTGGCCCGTTGGGAAGCCATGCCGGCACAGCGGCAGCGGGGTTGCTGCAGCCTCGCTGGGAGATAGGGGATGCTCATTAGCAGACCCCCAGAGCAAGAAAATGGAAAATGTTTTCTAGTCCGCGGGCTCAGGAGCCCGACAAAACTCAAGTCCATGTGGTCCTTTGCCGTTGTCCTGTCCCCAACATGCGTCTTTGCCACCCAGAGGCAGAACTGAGGTTATCTTTCCTTGAAACTGCTGGAGATCTGCCACTGGAAATGCCTTTCTTTGCTCTGGATTTTGCCATGTAACTTGTAATTACACTGACTCTTCCATTACGGTGAAACCCGCCCCTTCCTTTTTTAACCGTGGCACATGGGCTTTTTAAAGAAACCACTGAGAAGTTTCAGAGCAGCGCTGTGCTCTGTGGACTGCTGGGGTGGGTCAGTTGAGTTTTACCTCTTGAGCTTGTTCAGATACAGCAAAATTCTTCTTTTTCACATAAATACCATTCTGTAGCTCTGCGCTGAGCTGGGGGGGGGGGGGGGGGTGGGGTGGGACCGAACAACAAAACCAAAAGTGCAGGAGCACATAGCTGCTTCTTGTGACTCCAGGGAATAAAAGTCCCTGGGCTGGCTGAGAAGGTTTGTAACCACCAGCAGATGTCATTGCAGCCAGCGCAGCCTCGGACACGTTGGGTGAGAACAGAGGCACTGCAGGTGTTCAGATAATACCCAATGGGAAATGAAAATTAAAAAATAAATCACGTAATCTCTGATTGCCAGGTAGCTCATTCTGAGATCACTTGGTAGCTAGTTTATAGTAGATAGAGTAGATATGAGGGATTAAATCCCACACTACAATTTGTTTTCTGCTGAATAATTATGATTTATTAGTCCCAAGCGCAAATTATAGTAATTTAAAATATTATTACTTTTTTAAAAAAGGAACGCGCAAGCGGATCGTGTTTAATGGGGATAGCTGGGTCCCGATAACCTAACGAGCCCAAGGATTAATGAGGAGGGCTGGTGGGCTGCTCCCCCTCCGCTTCGCAGTAATGTCGGGCGGGGTGCTCGGGGGCTGGTGGGTGAGCCTGCCTGTTTGGGGATGCAGGGCACCTTTGCCTCCCTCCTCGCCGGGAGCTCGTGGGACGTTCCCAGGTCACGCTCTGTGCCCGGTGCTCCGGTGCTGCCTCCCACGCTGGCCCCTCCAAGGCGAGCGGGGGGCTTGGGGCCAGCGGCACGCGGGGCCGCGGGCTGCGCCGGGAGCCGGGCTGTTGATCAGAGCAGCGACAGCACCGGTCGCGTTATCTTGGCTTCCCTCCTTTGTTTTCTCCGCCGGGTCTCCAGGACCTGGGAGTTTGTGCACATCCCCATGTTGCGGTGGTGTCGATGTCGGTGAAGCTTCAGCAGTAATTCCGTCTCGTGGCCAAATCGCCCTCGCACTGCACCATCCCCAGAGCCTGGCCAAATCTGGGGGCCGTGCCCAGTGCCGTCATCCAAAAACTGCCCGGGCAATGGCGTGCCATCCTTTCCCGTGCGGCGCTGGGACCATCGAGACCTCATCTTTGTGTCACCTCCTGGTACGGGGTTGAGTTTAATGTACTGGAGTTGTGCTGCTGCGGGGGTCACCGTGCCTTGTCCGTAAGCACCAGGTGATTTATTGCCATTTTCTCACCGGCTCAAAGCAATTGCATCCATCCTTGGTGCGGGCACCCTACAGATGCGGTGTGTGCAGCACCTGGGGATGGCTAAGGGGGGCGGATCACAGTTGCACCGGCTGCACGTTTTCCGTCAGTACGGAAAACGCGGTCCCCAGCACGCAGTCGGACCGCGATGCTGCCGACCTGGGGAAACGAGCCCGCCAAACAGTTCGGCTGAGCATCGCCGTGCCGGCGTCGCGTCTTCTGCAGCACACGGATTGCAGGGTGTAAGACCTCTCTGCACAAACCCGCTGCCTGCCAACTGGAAATGCGCTGCAGCTCCTGCTGGGATGGAGGGGTGGCGCGCGGGGAGCGCGCGGGAAAGCCCCGACGTGTGCGTATGTGCGCGTGTTTGTGCTCTTTCTAAGCAATTTCTAATCCTCATAAATTTTTCTGCTAATGCCTGTAGAGTGCCAAGACGACACTCCTGTTGAAATCAGTGGCAAAATTCGCTGTCGTAAAGACAAAATAAGGAAAAATGCTCATTAGCCTCTGTTCCTCAGTAGCTTCCAAACTCTTGTCTTTCTGGGGTCAGCAGACAGACAGAGAAACACCACCGAGCTGGGTGTAAAAGCTTGTTCAGTAAATGGTAGTTGTTATTGTTATGCTATTGTATAAAACGTATAGAAATACTTTACATAAAACCTCCTGTTATAAGCAATATTTACTGTTTGCATGGTGAGTATCACAACCAGAAGCGAGTCTGCTGAGCTCAACCTTGTTCAGATGCAGGAGATAACAGGTCCCCGCCCTAAAAAAACACTTTACAGTTGAGACATGCGATTGCTGTTAAACTCTTGGTCTGAATATAGCCCCGTACGAATACGAAACAGTCACGCAGAGACAGATGGATGCGAAGATAAGCGAGATCGACTAAAGGCACCGTTTTACGGGCCGTGTCACCAGTCTCCCCGTAACACAACAAACAAGTATTTATCTTGTGGGAAGCTTCGGGTGACTGGTGGGGCTCTCGCAGGAACCCCAAGCGCCGGAGATAACCGGTGATGCAGCGCTGTGGCCTTTGCTCAGCGCACGGCCCCTCCGAAACCCAGCGCCTTTCATGTGGTGGGGCTGGGAACCAGGATTGGGGTGGTTCTGCTGCGGAGCCGGAGCCGGGAACGTTGCACGGAGCGCCTGCAGCTGCAGAGCCGGCGCGGGCAGGTGCCTCCTCGCACCGAGGAGCGCGGCCGGGAAGTGAAGCGGGTTTCTGAAATGAGTAAATTCGAGTCGGAGCAGAGGTGCTAAAACATTGCAGAGCTCAACAGACTAAAATTTCCTGCTGTTCTTAAACTCGCAGTTTAAGAGTGATTTTCTTCTTTATATACTGCGCTTCTACCGTGCATGGTGTTGCAGAATCAGCATGCCTGACAAGCTGAAGGCATCTTTTGTTGCTTATATACATTTACAAAAAGAAAATGCAGGGGATAAACCACCTGAAATCTCCCAGGCCGGTGAGGTATAGCATTTCTCACTTTTACAGTCTCAAAACCGGAATGAGTGCCTGCCAGCACTGGAGTTAACGGTGTGTCTTTGGCCTTAGGTGGGATAAATCACTGGGGAAACGTTCATTGACTTTGGCATGGATTCAATTAGGGAAGCATCCTGTACACTGAAAAATCTCATTCTGTATCTAATAAATCTAATATCTCAGTTGTTATACTTCTGCTAAAAGCTGCTGAGATGCGGTGTGCCGTGTCCCTGCAGGGGCCGGCGCAGGAGATGCGGGGGCAGGCTGGGGAGCAGCCACCCGAGCGTACGGGTGCGTTATTGTGCCCTTGGGAGGGAGGGTCACCCCCAAACACGTCAGCTGGGGACCTAGGGACTCGCCTGTTCTGAGGTGGAGTTTCCTCCTAAATCCCATCGACTGGGTCTTGGCTGCGTTTGGGGATTTATTTCTTCAGAAAGTCCCGGGCTGCTTCATGTCCTGAAATAGTGGAGAGAGCCAGCCAAAAAATTAAAGGGAAGATCCTATAGTGAGCATGTGTTTTAGGAAGCAATTGCTCTCTCTGTGTAGCACCTCAGTTAAAACCAAGAGAGGTGTACCAAAGCGTAATCCTTTATAATCTATATGGTTTTTACCTTTTGCATTCTAAGGAGCTTAGATAATGGCCATAAGATGGGTTTATTTTTTTAATTGCAAACTTTGCAGGGAGAAATGTAGATCCTAACCCAATGGAAGTAATGTTTTAATTGGATTTTTCAGCAAATGTACAATCCACTGGTTATGAAGAGCACTTTTACCTTAAAAAATGAAATACTACTACAGCATTTGATCGTGTAGTAATGTCCTGAAGCAAGGATTTTTTTTGCCCGTGGATCATTGTCCTGATAGCAAGAGAAGTTTTTCATTCCCAGACTTTCAGAAAGCAGACGCGGGACACACGGACTTCCAGCTCAGGCCCTAAATAATACCTAAGCTAAAAAATTGCACTGTAGGCATGTGGAGGTTGTGTGCACGTAGGTGTGGTAGATACATTTTTTTAGTATAATTGATGTTCTGTGTAACCTCAGTTTCATCATTCAGCAACTACGTAATAGAACAGAGGACATTACAAAGTTAAAGCTAAGTTAAAAAAAAAAAGTCTGTGTTACAAAATGACCTACAGTGAAATAGCTGATCCCTGGTAGTGGGTTAAATTAGTTAATTATCTGGTTAGGAAAAAATCTATGCCAGAAGCTTGATATACTGATGGTACCCTGGGTTATCATGTGTTCTTCCTTCTTCTTGAATTCTTTTTCTTCTTCTTTTCATCTAAATGGGTGTAAATGCTGCGGCAGTTGTAGCGAATCAGCTTGTATTTCATGGCAAGAGCTGGCACAGGGTAGGACCCAAATCAGCGAGCTCAGCAAATGCCTCCATGGAAACCCCGAGGTTTTTTTCTCGTGTCAGAGAGGGCTGAAGCCCCCCTGCTCTCCCGAGGTGAACCCCAGGAGGAGCTAAGGACCCCCCCTCCACTTCCCAGGCAGTCCCCCCAAATGGACTGCCTAAAGGAACAGAGCCACCTGCCTGGGGACACTCCTGGTGGCACCAGCGTCCCGCGCGGTGGCATCGCTGGGGTCTCACGGCGCGGGCAGCGGTCCTGCCGACCCTGCAGAGACCTGTGCGCCCGCGACGTACGGGGCTGCGCGGGGACGCAGCTGCCTGCTCGCGCTTCAGCGGCCCCGCTGCCTGCCTAGCGTGGGACCGGCTCTCTCCGCACCCTTCTGTTTGCTCAGTTCTGCTTTGTTTAACATTTCTGGAGAACCTTTTTCATGGAGTCCTGTGTCGCCGCTGACCGCGGGGCAGGGCGAGCTCCCAGGGCGAGCTGTTTTGGAAAACAAGTCTGACCTCAGCCAGAAAAGTTGGTATTTTAACATTTTTCCCCTTCACCACCTGCATGAAATCGTGATATCTCCAATTTGTGGTGATGGGAATGGACGTGTGCCACCAGCCACCGCGCTTGGGCTGCTCTCCCAAGTCGAGGTCGGGCCACCGGGACCCTCTTCGTGGTCGGCCAGTGTGGTTCACGTTAAGTGGCACAGTCCGGCAAAAGATTGCAATTGCAATCTCATCAGAGCATGAAAATAAAAAGAAAGGTTCAGGATGAGCGTGGCTTGTATCTAGGTCTTCTGCCTTCCGGGAAGGCGAGTGCGTCAACCAGGAGCTGGCTCAGAACTCTGTCCTGGACCTAAACTTCTCCCAACAAAACTTTGGTGAAGATGCACCCTACGAAGAGTTGTGGTTTCCATGACTTGTTTTTTCTGGCGAAAATCAATAATGTTGCTTAAAATTCCTGAGCCCGTTCGGTCCTGGAACAGGTGGCGAGCTCCCATAGTAAGAAGTAGATCATTAAAACTGTGCTAAGATTTCAGCCCTTGCGGGTTTGTGCCCGTTGCTTCTTGTATTTACATGAACCCCAAACTCAAAGCAAAACCAAGTTGAAAGAGCAAAGTTTCATCAATTATTTTTCTCATCAAAACCATATGAAATTGTGACTTTCTCATTTTTTCAATATGAAGCCTTTGATCAGTCCTGCCTTGTGAACTTTTGATCAGCCTGGGTTAAAATGAAATCCCAAGGCTGGGCACATTTTGTGTGGTCTCTGGTTTCGAAGTGAAAATTTTTCATGTCTGTACTAACCATGTTATTCCTGGGCTGTTATTCACAGTCGCTCTCATAAAGCCTCATAAAAAACTCACCGGAGCTCTTGGAAGAAATATGCTAAGAAGCCAACCTAGCCGTAGCAGGATTCATTTATTATTTATTACTTAGCATAAAGCATAAAGTTTGCTCTGTTTCATTATTAGTCCAAGTTATAATCCCTGTTACGGCACCTCCTTGCACTGTACTTAGCTGTATTTAGAAAACGAGACCTTCAGCCAGGGTCTGAAGTTCGGAAACCAGCTCTCTAAAAGCTGTTTTCCATACAGAGACCCAAAGGTGAAAATCATCTCATGACCATCCACTCCTGTAGTAAAATCTTATGCAATTAAATCTATGAATCTCAATACCTGAAAAACAGGATTAGATGACACATGACAGGAGCCGAGTTAAAATATGTATGACTTCATACCGGCACGGTAGGTAATCTTGAGCATCACGAGCGTAGAGAAGAAGAAATCGAGGCATGGGGTGGGGATGGCACAGCGCTGGCGTTCCCTCGTTTATTCCTACCCCTTACCTTGAGTCCCAGCCTGGAACTGAGCCCAGTAAGTGTTGCTAAATAGACCATCTTGACAATACTGAAAAAAAACATGGTAAAGGATCTGAAAAGATCCCTGCGTGGAGTCAGGCGTCACTGTGGTACTCGGTGCATCCCATCTCTCTTGGCTTGCTGTCTCGTTACCTAGTTCGTCGTGGGGAATTAGGAAGTTCAGGCAGCAGAGCTGCGTGTTCCCCTTCAGTCTGAATCCAGCTCACGTGCCGGGGTCGGAGCACTCAGTCCTAAATCTGGTGGCTCTCGGCCGGGAGGCTCGGGGAACCTTCGCCCCGTGCCGCTGATGGCCACGACAGCGCTCACCGCTGTGTGCAGGGATTAGCTGGCAAGCCTTTAAACTGCGCCTTCTTTTACATCTCATTGGAGGTAACGTTTAAGGAACTTCTAGAAGTCAAGTGGCAGGACAAGATTAATTAGGATTCCTTTCTAATCCTAATTACAATGATATTTGCTTCCCACGATAGGAGGCGTTCATTACCATATGTATAAGTTTGTTTTCTTTAGTCTGTCTGCTTCCATCCCCCCAACACAAAAAGGTTAAATAATATTTAATACATTTTTACAGTCATTAAAAAAAATCGACTCTTTTTAATCTGGTAAAAGCATCAGATGGGCAGAGGAGAAAACCATTCAATTCCCTATTAATTTCCCTTGCTCTCTAATTATATGCAAATCCGCCGAGCCCAGGTTTTAGTTCAGCCATTCGCATTAAGAGATCAGAGAAAGATTCAAAACGGGAAAGCGGAGTTTGACGTATCGTCAGGGGCTCGTACGAATTCGACTGGAAGATAAATTCCACATTTTAATTAAAATGTTTATTCCGCTCTGCACAATAACGCTTGCTTGCTTTCAGAGGAAAAAAGGGGTCTTAAGCATTAAAGGAACTAATTCCTCCTATCAAGAAAATTAGGATTTCTCCCAGGCAGACACAGGGTATCATCCAGGATTAGCGGCTGTAGCATTCTTTGTAAACATGTCACCCTTGAAAGTGAGCAACAAGGAAAGCTGCTATCGCCTTACAGCTGCAGGGTGTCAATAAAGCATCCCTTCGGCTCCGGAGGGGATTATCTTCCCTCCGCGTCCTCCAGAGAGCCATTTATCATGGAAACTGGGAAATAAGTGTGAGTGCTGATTAGGATAATGCGGGGGCGGCTTTGGGCTGGGCAGCGGGCAGCTCTCCCCTCTCCTGCCCGGGGGTCCCCGATGGGTTTTGGGGAGCTCGCTGGGGAGGGATGCCCCTCGCTCCAGCCCTCGCCCCTTGGGCTTCACAGCCGCCTGGAAAAATGAATGCTGCGGTGGGAGCGACATCCCGAGCCGCAGCTGGCCATCCCCGAGCCATCCCGGCAGTGCTCCTGCCCCTCCAGCAACGCAGCGGAACGGTCTGGGAGAGACCCCGGAGAAGACCCGGATCAGCCGCGGTTCGTTCGTTCATGGCCATCCGTGTTGGAAATGCGCTTGACATCCATGTAGATATCAAAGGATTTCACCGTAGCAGGGAAATGCGTACCCAAGAACTGTGATAACTATTACAAATTATCATGCCCGGTTGTTTGGTGTGATCTGTTAATTAGCCAGTGGCGTGCGCGCAGCCGCCTCCGACATGTTAAAATATCTTCAGCTCTTGGTGTCATCCGGTGCTGTGCGAGTGCACGGCGTCGGTGGCCGTATGCCACGGGAGAAAGCGCTCTCTGAACAAGTCAGCAGCCTTATTATTGTTATTATTATTATTACTGTTATTTTTTCACAGCACAGTCACCGAGTCGGGGATTTACTTTCAGATGGGGTGGGACGCTTCTGATTTGTGGTCTTTTTTTTCAACCAGTGACGTTCTCACGTGGTGAGATTCCCCCCTGAAGCTGGGCTTTGAGACTAGCAGATTGAAAAGAAATAGAGTAGAGTAGAGTAGAGTAGAGTAGAGTAGAGTAGAGTTGAGTTGAGTTGAGTAGAGTTGAGTAGAGTAGAGTTGAGTAGAGTAGAGTTGAGTAGACTAGAACAGAATGAAATAAAATAAAATAAAATAAAATAAAATAAAATAAAATAAAATAAAATAAAATAAAATAGGAAGTGTAGTGCCTGCCAGGAGATGCTGGCAGCCATCCCATCTCAGGTCTAGAGACAGGGGCCAAAGTGCTGTGAGGCGTCTCCCGTGCAGGTCCCAGGGTGACGATGGTGACAGCAGCACGACGGTGTCACCCACGGTGGCCGGGCACCCCGGCACCACTGCAGCACAAAGGGGCAGGTTTCACCCCCTCTGATGTTCGGAGAATCGAAACGCCTTAAATCACATCAGAGTTTTTTTGGGGTTTGTGTTTTGTTAACTCCCCTGCGCTCTTTCAAGTGCATGGGCTGGTTTTGTTTTTGTTTTAAATGGAAAGAAAAAGCGCAGCTGAGCAGCCGGGAGCCCTCTCCTGATGCCCAGGGAATGCGTAAGCAAACATTTGCCTCCAGAAAACTGTGCAGCACTGACACCTGGAGGGTTCCTGTTGGGCTGATTCGCCGGCAGATGCACCCAGAAATCTCACGGGATTTTCCATCTGCTGCTGCAGCGCGTCCTCTGCGGGGAGGGGTGTGACAACCCGCCGTCAAAGCCACCTCGGCTCGGAACCGGGACCCAGCTAGGGCTGGGGTTTGCAAATAGTTTCTCAAAATCGGTGAAAATCCCCCGAGACCGGGGTCCGGCTCATACAGTGCAAACCGTCGGCGTTTCACCGAGCCTTCGCACCCGGAGGCTGGGCTGGTCCCGGTGCTGCCCGTGAGCTGGGCACACGGAGGGTAACGTCGCTGGTGCTTTTGGAAACGGTGTCTCGAGCCTTACCAAAGGGCAAGGCTTGGCTCTGTGTCATGCTTTTATTTTGCTTTCCTCCCTTGCCCTCTTGGACATTTTCCTGATTAATTCTGGGTAACAGACCGACCACTCGCCTTTGAGAAGCAGAGCGAAATAAAGGAGGTCAGATATTATCAGCCTCCGTGGGTCAAGTAAGTGCCTTCTCATTTGAAGCCTCAAGTGTTACCGGTAACTCCAGGGTTTGCAGTTTTTGATTCAAATTCGCAGAACCACGTAGCACAAAGGGGATGGAGATTTTTTTTTTTTTTTTCTGTGTAGCCCAGAACACGAGAGAGGCAATAACAAGGGATGGATGTTGCAGAACAGGGGAAATAGCTGGGGGAGCGATGCAGCCCCGCCGTTATATTGCCCCGGCATTTGGGAGAAAATAGCTGGGGTTTGGTGTTGCAGTGCAGCTCCTGGGTTATATTGCCCCGGCATTTGGGAGAAAATAGCTGGGGTTTGGTGTTGCAGTGCAGCTCCTGGGTTATATTGCCCCGGCATTTGGGAGAAAATAGCTGGGGTTTGGTGTTGCAGTGCAGCTCCTGGGTTATATTGCCCCGGCATTTGGGAGAAAATAGCTGGGGTTTGGTGTTGCAGTGCAGCTCCTGGGTTATATTGCCCCGGCATTTGGGAGAAAATAGCTGGGGTTTGGTGTTGCAGTGCAGCTCCTGGGTTATATTGCCCCGGCATTTGGGAGAAAATAGCTGGGGTTTGGTGTTGCAGTGCAGCTCCTGGGTTATATTGCCCCGGCATTTGGGAGAAAATAGCTGGGGTTTGGTGTTGCAGTGCAGCTCCTGGGTTATATTGCCCGGGCATTTGGGAGAAAATAGCTGGGGTTTGGTGTTGCAGTGCAGCTCCTGGGTTATATTGCCCCGGCATTTGGGAGAAAATAGCTGGGGTTTGGTGTTGCAGTGCAGCTCCTGGGTTATATTGCCCCGGCATTTGGGAGAAAATAGCTGGGGTTTGGTGTTGCAGTGCAGCTCCTGGGTTATATTGCCCGGGCATTTGGGAGAAAATAGCTGGGGTTTGGTGTTGCAGTGCAGCTCCTGGGTTATATTGCCCCGGCATTTGGGAGAAAATAGCTGGGGTTTGGTGTTGCAGTGCAGCTCCTGGGTTATATTGCCCGGGCATTTGGGAGAAAATAGCTGGGGTTTGGTGTTGCAGTGCAGCTCCTGGGTTATATTGCCCCGGCATTTGGGAGAAAATAGCTGGGGTTTGGTGTTGCAGTGCAGCTCCTGGGTTATATTGCCCCGGCATTTGGGAGAAAATAGCTGGGGTTTGGTGTTGCAGTGCAGCTCCTGGGTTATATTGCCCCGGCATTTGGGAGAAAATAGCTGGGGTTTGGTGTTGCAGTGCAGCTCCTGGGTTATATTGCCCGGGCATTTGGGAGAAAATAGCTGGGGTTTGGTGTTGCAGTGCAGCTCCTGGGTTATATTGCCCCGGCATTTGGGAGAAAATAGCTGGGGTTTGGTGTTGCAGTGCAGCTCCTGGGTTATATTGCCCGGGCATTTGGGAGAAAATAGCTGGGGTTTGGTGTTGCAGTGCAGCTCCTGGGTTATATTGCCCGGGCATTTGGGAGAAAATAGCTGGGGTTTGGTGTTGCAGTGCAGCTCCTGGGTTATATTGCCCTGGCATTTGGGAGAAAATAGCTGGGGTTTGGTGTTGCAGTGCAGCTCCTGGGTTATATTGCCCCGGCATTTGGGAGAAAATAGCTGGGGTTTGGTGTTGCAGTGCAGCTCCTGGGTTATATTGCCCCGGCATTTGGGAGAAAATAGCTGGGGTTTGGTGTTGCAGTGCAGCTCCTGGGTTATATTGCCCGGGCATTTGGGAGAAAATAGCTGGGGTTTGGTGTTGCAGTGCAGCTCCTGGGTTATATTGCCCTGGCATTTGGGAGAAAATAGCTGGGGTTTGGTGTTGCAGTGCAGCTCCTGGGTTATATTGCCCCGGCATTTGGGAGAAAATAGCTGGGGTTTGGTGTTGCAGTGCAGCTCCTGGGTTATATTGCCCCGGCATTTGGGAGAAAATAGCTGGGGTTTGGTGTTGCAGTGCAGCTCCTGGGTTATATTGCCCGGGCATTTGGGAGAAAATAGCTGGGGTTTGGTGTTGCAGTGCAGCTCCTGGGTTATATTGCCCTGGCATTTGGGAGAAAATAGCTGGGGTTTGGTGTTGCAGTGCAGCTCCTGGGTTATATTGCCCTGGCATTTGGGAGAAAATAGCTGGGGTTTGGTGTTGCAGTGCAGCTCCTGGGTTATATTGCCCGGGCATTTGGGAGAAAATAGCTGGGGTTTGGTGTTGCAGTGCAGCTCCTGGGTTATATTGCCCGGGCATTTGGGAGAAAATAGCTGGGGTTTGGTGTTGCAGTGCAGCTCCTGGGTTATATTGCCCCGGCATTTGGGAGAAAATAGCTGGGGTTTGGTGTTGCAGTGCAGCTCCTGGGTTATATTGCCCCGGCATTTGGGAGAAAATAGCTGGGGTTTGGTGTTGCAGTGCAGCTCCTGGGTTATATTGCCCGGGCATTTGGGAGAAAATAGCTGGGGTTTGGTGTTGCAGTGCAGCTCCTGGGTTATATTGCCCCGGCATTTGGGAGAAAATAGCTGGGGTTTGGTGTTGCAGTGCAGCTCCTGGGTTATATTGCCCGGGCAATATATCTGTTTCTGTCCCCTCCTGAGCAGATGGACCGCCGTGAAGCTGCTTTTAGCATCGCAGCAGCAGCGTTTCCCGAGCGAGGCGAGTGCCGAGCAAGGGGACTTTCTGCACGGTTGAGGAGGCTTCTGGAGTGAGGTGGCTCTTCTGCTGCATGTGACTGTAGGCATTGGGCGCTGATGCCAAAAGTTCATTTTTCAGAGGGTTTCTCTTCTCTAGTATGGAGTCTGCTTGCCTCTGTGCTTGCCCTTTGTCACCATAAGAGAGCAGCCTCTGGGAGGGACTTTTGATCTTTATTTTTCCATGCCTTTTTTTTTTTTTTTCATGAAGAACCACCTACATCTTTCTCTTAGAAGATGAATACTTGAGAAGTGAAACAGCTCTTCCTGTGCCCGTAAACGGCGAAAAACTCAGCTATTTCCCCTGCAGAGTTTAACTTAAAAATAATAACCATCATTGCTTAAAAACAGAAACCAGCAGCAGCACAGAAGGTCACTGAGAACTTTTTAAATGTTTTGAAGTTCTTTCCCTGTATTTGTCCCCATCGTGTCTGGAGCTTGGCCACCTCTCAGAGTGCTGGGGCACCGAAGGTGTTAAATGCCGGGGAACTTGTCCCGGATACCCCCGCCGAGTCCCCTGACGCCGCTGCGATGCACATCCGAGTCGCAGGGGAGAGTCAGCATCACGGGAGCTGAGTTTTGCCCTGAAAAGGCGAGCGCATCCCCCTCAACGTGCAAAAAAGAGCAGGGCTGCTCAGGTGCCTTATTAACGTTTTTCAAAGCCCAGCTGGGTTTTAAAGAAGCTGAAAGAAACCAGAGGGAGAGGGAAGAGTTGCGGGACTCTACCAACCACAAAATGCAGAGCGCAGGGAGAAAAAACCTGAGCAAGGCCAATCTTTGCCTGCGTGTGCGACGCAGATCTCAAACCGATCAGCTCCTTGCTGCCATTCGTGTGCGGAATTAACGCCAGAATTAATAGCTGCGTATTAGCGCTTTCCCCTTGGTTTGACTGCCGGGGTGCGCAGGGCAGCCGTGCTCTTCTGGGAGACGTGGCCTCCTGGTCCCTGGAGGAAGCCTTGGTGGCGCCGAGGCTAAAGGGCCGCATCCAGCGCTCCGTGCCGCAGCCGCGCGGGGTGGCCCAGGCCCGGGCAGGGGCCGGAGAGGTGCTGCTGCTGCTGCTGCTAAAATTTGGCTTTGCTGGAGGGGTGCACGGCTGGGCGAGGGCAGCGCCCGAGCGTGGGTGGCTTTAACTTTCCCTGTTTCCTTTCTGCCGCAGCGGCGGGCTGGGGCGATGTGACTGCAGCAAAAGTGAGAATAAGAGAAAAAAGCGTGCTGAGACGAGAAATGAGTCGACGCTGCCTTCGCCCGCGGGCTGCCGAGGGCTCAGGCCCCGGCGCTTGCAGTCAGTGCCGAAAACAGTCTGCAGTGGGTATTTGGGGCGATCTTTTATCGTAGCATCTCCTGGTGCAACACCACGGGGAAACAAGGGGTGAAAGTGTCTGCTGACACAGTCTGGGGCCCTGCGCTGGGAGATTTTATCAGAACTCAGAGGTACCCTGAAACTGTGCGGGGCTGGGTTTGAGTCACTGGTGCTCTGGGTCCCCGAGCACCCCGAATGACAGCGTCGCCCTGCGAGCCCTCCCAGAAGCAGATCCAATGCTGTGGGATGTACCCAGTAATGTCGCTAATAATATGTCCCTAATAATTCGCTAATTTGGTTTGCTTGTTGGATAAAGAGCAAAAGGCACAGTCCCCCCGGTAACGGGTACCTTCTGCAGCAGCCGTGCATGCTCGGTGCAGCCTGACCTTATACCCTTCTTTCTGTGGCACGATGAGTAATTTTGCAGTGAAAAGGAATTAATTCCTCATTGAATCAGCAACAGCAAAACTTTGTAGGTTTTGTTTTTTCATAGCCGGCGCGTCGACTCATTTTGCCCTCTCTGAGAAGTGACGTCGAAGCGAACACATTTGGGGCAGCTTGGGGGGCCAGACTGCAGTTTGCAGCGTGTGCGCTGCACCCGGGGCTTTCACCCCAGAGACACCCGAGCAGGGCAGAGGAGCACAGAGACCCATCCACCTGCCTGCTTCGAGCTGGCACCGGCCCCGGGGGCTGCTCCCAGCAGCTGGACCCACAGCACAGGCAGCGGCACGGGGCTCCGGGGGTGCTGAAACCCCCTCTGCCTTGGCGGTGACGGCCGCCGGCGTGGCACACCCGCCAGCCCGAGCTGCCGTCCCTCAGCCAGGCCCCTCGCCCCACAACAGCCGCCACCGGGCTGGCCCACGGCTTTTTCGTTTCGCTATTTTTGGGGCCGGCGATGTGGGAAAATTTGAAAGTGACGTGACTAATCTCGCCTCACCGCGGCTCGGCTCCCCGGCGAGGCTGGAAACCACAGCGCTCTCCCCGGCCGCTGGCTCGTGCGCCTGGGCGCTTCGTGCGACCGTGCCACGGGGGACGGATGCTACACCCCCCGGGGTGCTTCCAGCCTCCCCTGGCCCGGGAGGCTGCTGCCACGGCCAGCACGGCCCGAGTGATGGGGGCACCCGGCTCCGGGCATCACAGAGCGGGGTTACGGGGCTTTCCTCTCCCTTGCAAACTCCTCCGCATCCGTGGAGGGGCTGCCAGCGGCTCCCATGGTGCTGGGCTTTCCAGTGGGCTCATCCCCGCTTTGCTTGCTTTTGGGATTTCGGCTGTCCGGGGTGCTGGCTGGTGCTTTTGCACCGGTAGAATGTGTTGGGTGTCTGGGAGCTGAGGTTCGTGCAAGGCAGGCAGCACCCTGTTATCCTTCACGGGGAGCGCAGCACCCCATGGAGTCCTGTCCCCAAAGGTGCTGGGCCCCAGCCACGCTGGTGCTGTGCACAGTCCTGACGGGCTGTCCCCATTCCCTTCAAGGTCCCCATATGCATGGGGTCCCCTGCGTGCCCGGGGTCCCCCATGTTCGTGGGATCCTCCATGTGCAAGGAGTCTCCTGCGTGCCCGGGGTCCCCTGGGTGCATGGGGTCCCCTGGGTGCCCGGGGTCCCCTGCGTGCCCGGGGTCTCCCATGTTCGTGGGATCCTCCGTGTGCAAGGAGTCTCCTGCGTGCCCGGGGTCCCCTGGGTGCACGGGGTCCCCCATGTTTGTGGGATCCTCCGTGTGCAAGGAGTCTCCTGCGTGCCCGGGGTCCCCCATGTTCATGGGATCCTCCGTGTGCAAGGAGTCTCCTGCGTGCCTGGGGTCCCCTGGGTGCACGGGGTCCCCTGGGTGCATGGGGTCCCCTGGGTGCCCGGGGTCCCCTGGGCGCATGGGGTCCCCCATGTTCATGGGATCCTTCATGTGCAAGGAGTCTCCTGCGTGCCTGGGGTCCCCTGGGTGCATGGGGTCCCCTGGGTGCCCGGGGTCCCCTGGGTGCACGGGGTCCCCCATGTTCATGGGATCCTCCGTGTGCAAGGAGTCTCCTGCGTGCCCGGGGTTCCCTGGGTGCACGGGGTCCCCCATGTTTGTGGGATCCTCCGTGTGCAAGGAGTCTCCTGCGTGCCCGGGGTCCCCCATGTTCATGGGATCCTCCGTGTGCAAGGAGTCTCCTGCGTGCCTGGGGTCCCCTGGGTGCACAGGGTCCCCTGGGTGCATGGGGTCCCCTGGGTGCCCGGGGTCCCCTGGGCGCATGGGGTCCCCCATGTTCATGGGATCCTCCATGTGCAAGGAGTCTCCTGCGTGCCCGGGGTCCCCTGGGTGCACGGGGTCCCCTGGGTGCATGGGGTCCCCTGGGTGCACAGGGTCCCCCATGTTTGTGGGATCCTCCATGTGCAAGGAGTCTCCTGCGTGCCCGGGGTCCCCTGGGTGCACGGGGTCCCCTGGGTGCAGGGCATCCCACATGTGCACGGGATCCCCCGCGTTCATGGCACCCACGATGCCTGCAGCCTCCCATGTGTTTCAGGTCCCTTACGTGTGCCAAGTCCGCTGTGCCTATGAGATCCCCTGTGCATTCGGGGTCCCCATCAGCTGGGAGCCCCCCGCCTCTCCGATGCTGACTCTGCCGATGTTGCTTGCAGCTGGAGCCCGAATGCCGGAGCCGCTTTCCCACCACGAAGCCCCGGCCGGCTCTTCTGCACAGGCACAGTCTCTCATTTCAGAGTAGCCATTAAAACACCTTGTAAAAAACCATGCAGAAGTGGCATAGCAGGATTAAGACATCCAGAAATCCTGTGGAAGAACCTTGAGTGGAGTTTTCCCCACTCAGAGCGGGGAGCCGGGTGATGCTGTGAGCGATCCCCGGGTTTTGCAGGAAGGCGATACGGCACGGTCGGAATTGGCTGACGGCGCGGCACGTCTCCCGGGGGCTTAGGGCTGACTTTTATAAAGTGAGAGCAAAGTCTTAAATGCGTTCCATTATTTCAAACATATGGGAAATCTGTAAAATACAAGTTTCTTTCCTACAAAACAGCGTCATTTATGTGAGTTTGCCTTGAAAACAAACTATAAAAAGCGCCAGCTTTTCGCTTAGGTTGTTTTTGTTCAAAATTTGGGGAAAACATAAAAACTCTTGGAGTATAGGCATCAAAACCGAGATGGGGTTATTCCTAGGAAGGATGCCTTGTGCCTGTGTGCAACAGGGCAGATCAAGATCAACCTTGGAAGATGAGCTCCACTATTCGGTTGGTATAATCCGAATTGTGCCAGACAGGTTTACTCCTCTCCTTTGGTGTATTAAAGAACTCGCCGTGGTGCAGGTCGGGTGCACAGCCCCGGCCGCCCCGTGCAAGGGCCGATCCTGGGTGCTTGGTGCAGCCGTCCTGAAATTTAACAAAACATTTTTCACTAAATCAGGCACCAAGTGTCGGAAGGAGCAGTAGAATTAAGCTGCTTTATTTTAGGTACGAATTGCCTTCTACCAGAAAATGCATTTTAAAAAATTCCCATCCGTAGAAGCAGCCCAGCACTGCTGGGATGCTGGGATCCCCAGCAGCTCGGTGTGACCACCGCTGCTTTTAATAGCTGCTCTCAATTGTAGCGAGGAATAGTTTTCACAAGTTACAAAACATTCAGCTCTTTTTTTTATTATTATTTGTTTCTTTTCCTAAACGGGTGCAAGCAGAAAAAATTCTTTCCAGTTTTTTTCTAATATTTTCACAGAGCTAAAAACCCAAAGGGTATTGCAGTTCATGGAAATTTTTTGGTTTGATCATTTCACTTAAATTTTGGCTTTTGACCTTCTGTGCTACATTTTGCTAAGATTAGCTTTAAAGTTTAAAAGAAAAAAAGTCTGTCAAGCCGGCAAGGTAAAACTACTTATTTTTAGTATGTAACGACTAAATAGATCAGTCTTTAAAAAATGAGTCAAAATACTTGCTAACACGAGGTGCTTTCCAGAAAATGTTTGATTACAATCTCTCACCATTTTCTAATGAAAAACCCACATTTTGCTTAAAAAAAAAAAAAAATCATTTATAGTTCTGATCAACCGGTGCCGTGCTGGCAGGCTTGGATACCCCCCCGGCCGGAGCCCGCCGCGGGCCTTGCTGGGGCACGTGCCGCATGGGATGGGAGCAAAGGCGAAGGATGCCGTGCCCCACCGGGCACCTCGGAGCCGCACAGCATTGCGGCTCGGATCGTGAGGGTGATCCTCGTGGGAGAGACCTGTTGGGATTGTGTGTGCTCAGCGAAAGGGGAGTTTTCTAGCTAGCCTCGAGCTTCCGTCACAATCGGACACCCGTGCGTGAGCGGTGAGGTCTCCTAATTTTGCCTTGCCAACAATTAGTCTTTCTTAATAATTAATGCGACTGCATCTTCTTTTTGTTCATCCAATTACCTCTAGTTGTTGAAGTCACTTCTTGGCTTCGAAGTGGGAGCTTCTTCCCTCACAGTCTTTCAGCTTCTTCCCTCACAGTCTTTTTTTTTTTTTTTCTTAAACTATTTTCAGCCAGGTTGATGGGGGCTGATTAACGCCGGTAGGGTGATGCACTGCGGGGTCGGGGAGGTGGGCACTCAGGAGAGTTGAAATTTAGCAGATTTGAGAGGGAAGGCGGCCCTCTAGGCTTGCAAAACCCATTCTGCTGCTCTGTCCCCTCTGGAAATACCGTTCTGGTGTTGCTGTAAATGCGCCTCTTCATTTCTGTAGCGAGGTTGTGGCTGCACAGCTCATTCCCCTACCTGCCCTCAAAGGGCTGTGCTGGGAGAGGTGAGGCAAAGCTGTCCTCAGAGCCCTTTCGCGTCCCGCCAACGATGGGAGGTGGCTTGGGATGACTTGGGGTTGGGGCCGTGACGCTGGGCACCAGCTGCATTATTTTGGGGGGGGAGGGTGGGTAGCCAGCAGCTCCGTCACCGCCGCTCTGAGCTGTATTGAAACGCGGCTTTGGGGAGGAGATGCAATAAGATGCTTCACCAAACCACAGCGCATCGCCCCGATGCCCCGACCAGCACCACCCCGCGTCCTCCCGGGGGACCTGCGGAGAGGACGCCAAACCAACTGCCCTTGTGTTAGATCAGCCCGCTCGGCAGAAAACATTTACATCAGGTTAATTTTATGGCGTAAGACATTGTCAGCTGATAAGTTCTGGCTTTGAAAGCCTCTTCAGGGTTCATGTGCTGCAGCTGATTTGCAGGAACTCAATCTAGACCTTGTGAAAAAGAGGAATTGATACCGTTTCTCTGGCGTACAGATTTCTATAAGCGAGGTATGATTTCACGGCGAAGACGTGTGCGGCAGCCACAGCGCACCTGGTGAAGACCAGGAGCTGCGGACGTGGCCGTGGACTGCGACCATTAGCAGCTGCGGTGTTTAAACTGGGGATCAGCACTGAAGGGGTCTTCTCTGTTTCTCCAGATCTTTGGGCAATGTTTCCTTCTTCCCTTGGTTGATTCAATGTAGGAGATGGGTTCCCGTAACACTTCTGAATGGAGGAAGCTGGAGGGGATGAATAGCCTCTTGCAGAAATTTTTGTCTTGCCTCCCTCCTGAGCATCCTTCCCCACCAGCTTTTTATGGCTTTAAAGAGTAGGAGAAAAGTTTTTGAGCAAGGCAAGTGCAAACGTAGAAGGGACGTGGGGAAGGCCAGCTCTTCTTACTGGTGCAACGTCTTGTTTCCCATCTGAACTGATGGAAAATCTGAGTAACTGAGCTGCAACCTGTTGTACCACCAAGCTACCATGTTCTGCTTTGATGGGGAAGAAGGACAGCCCTTGCCTTTGCTGTAACCGCACATGCTCTGTGCTTTTCACTGTTGAGGTATCCTGTGGATCAGCATCAGGACTGTTCAGCTGCCTTTGTAGTGGTCTGCGTCTTCTGTCGTCGCTCCGAAAGCTGTTAACAGTCGTCAGGCAGCAAGGCTGGCTGGTGGATGGTGCTCTGCTTTGGATCAGGCACGGTGCGAATGGGAAGGAAAGATCTGCCCCGCTTCGAACGGCAGAAATGCTTAAGTTGAGGTTTTCAAAACAGCTCAGCGTCGAGCTCTTTCTGCTCCAGTGTCATGTTAAAATGTACACGTAGAACTGCATATCCCTAATTTAGGCTCTCTGGCTCTTAAATAAGCTAAACCATAGCTAATTTTAGAAATATCACTGAAAAGCTATTCTTCATCTCATTTCATGGGCAAGAATAGTAAAAGCTCAGAGCTCCAAACATGCGTTTAACTGAGCAGGAGCCAGCCCAGAGCCGTTCTCGATGGGAAAACCACATAGCCCATGGCCCTGCTGTAGGACAGGAACGCTGGGGAGGGGGGGGTTACATTCCCAGTATCCCACTGTACGCAGTAAATCTACACCTGGTAAGCATCAGGAATTGGGGTTTTCATTCATTCTTAAATGCAAACCTGCACGCCTCTTGGGTTTTATTTGCATGAGCAAACCTTTGTGGGAAAGACAGATGTAAAGCGGCGTCTCCATCAGTCTGTTTTCCTTTCCGCTCCATGGGTTTCCTCCTCGGAGCAGCCATGCAAAACACAGGACCTGCCCAGGGCTCTCGGGCTGCTGTGCAAGCAGCTCAGGGCGGCAGGGAGGGGTCCAGGACAGGTCCTCCAGAGCCATCGGCTCCGGCTGCACCACCTCCACCAAAGCCGACTGGCGTTTTGTGCTCACTCTGCCTGAGCAAAATCATTACCGAAGTGAAAGGCACCAGTGAATCAAGTCCAGAGATCGTAAATGACGTGTCAAAAGTCACACAGCAAATCATCTGTAGATGTCCTGGTGGGACACAAGAGGTCTGGCTAGCAATACCCGGCTCCTGGCCCCCAGGGAGCTGTCTTACCTGGTCCATTCTCATTTTCTCCCCGTTTTGGGGTGCTGTCAGTCCTGTTTCTCTTTCTGGATTTATCTGGGACAAATCCTAACATTCCACCACCAAGGCGAAGTCAGTTTGGGTTTAAAGGCAACCATGGGCGAAACCAGGCATGTAGGGAGCAGCTCGAGACGCTCGAGGCGAGGAGGCTGGTGGTAGACGGCAGCGTGTGTGTGTGTGTGTGCGTGTGTGTGTTCTTACAGCTCTTTTGAACAGGTTCCCCTCTCTCTGCTCCAACACGCAGAAGTACTCCCCGTTGTGTTCACAAAAAAGCGCCTTTTACAAAGATGTTGGGCTCCGATGGCCTCGCCGTGCGTAACCAGGAGGAGCTGCAAGAGGAGATTGGATTTTTCTTTTTTAAATTTTTCTGGGTTTGTTGCGTGCCCAGTGCTGCCTCAGCTCCCTCTGGTCCTTCTCCCAGCGCTGGAGCTTGGACCCAGGGCAATTTCAGCCCGAGGGCTCGCTGGTGACCACCTCAAGGTTTCAAAGGCATTGCCTCAGCATGGCTATGGGAAAGCCCAAGCATGGCTTTCGGAGTGAATGTGCAGGATGTGAAAGTCCAGATTTAGACCCTATGATAGCACAAGGCAGAAAACAAGAGTAATGCATTGGGTAACATGCTTGTAGCATTCATCCTGGAATAAAAGATAGTGGAAATGAATGAAAGAAAGTTCTGAATTTTGAAAACTTCATGTTGATTTGAGCTGTTTTCCACCTACCCATGCAATCGTCTCCAGCTGTTGTCACTGCTTGTTTTTTGGATTTTTCTTGCAGGATGCCATAGCGTTTATTTCAGTAGGCAAGGGCTTTTTCTGCCTTGCCCTTGAGACACACTGGGGACTTTTAGTAATTCCCAGCCTCACTTCAATGACTGGACTGCAAAGGGCACTGGCCCTCCTGGCACACGGAGCTCGACGACTTCTGAGCCCTCTCCCTCCTTGTGTCTTGCAGTCCAACAAAGTTCCCGTCGTGCAGCCGTCCCATGGAGTCCACCCGCTCACCCCGCTCATCCCTTACAGCAACGACCATTTCAGCCACGGCTCCCACTCGCCCCACTTGCCCGCCGACATCAACCAGAAGCAAGGTAATGGCAGTGCTGGGGATCTGCGTGGTGGGAAGGGGACGGTGCTGGAGACCACTGAGATCAAGGTTGTCACCTTCCTGGTCCCAAATCGATGGGAAAAGTCAAGAGCTTTGGTCAACTGGGGCATTGCTTAGCAGTAGGAGTTTATTTAGCTTATTGGCAATGCTTTGTAATCCTGGTCAAGAGGAGTTTGATATCGAAAGTGCCAACTCTGCTGATCAAGTGTGCTCAATTCTCTGTGCAAGGTGTCCTGTAGCTTGAGACCAGACCAGAGCCTGCGAGATGATGCATAAGAGTCAACCAGAAAATGGAAAGTAATCTTTCCTTTGACTCATACCCAAACTGTTGTCAGATTGTCATTTTGAGAAAATAAATGCTTGAAACAGGAAATATTTTGACTAAATAGGATCGGTGTCTGATAGCTAACTGGATTGTTATATGTACGTGTCCGTAGCCACACGTTATGTGGTTGCCACACGGTTTGGCTCTTTGGGTTGCTGTGTGAGTCCAGGACACGTCAATTAGCTCGTGAGGCTACGGAGGAAAGTACAGTAGGTAGAGGCTAAACCCTGAACTGTAAAATATAGGTACGTGCACAGGAATTCACGCCAGCCCATCATTCTTCGTGGGTTACTGGCAAGCTGAGTGTAAAATCAAACTTTTCTCAACCTTACGTTAGCGCAACAGAATCTTTCAACATCTGTTCAGATTACACAGGCTTTTGCACAAAGCTGGTCTTGATTTCATGTGAAAGCAAGCAAATTCACTGTTTCGTGTCAAACTACACTCAGGAAGGGATTCAGGGTCCATCAGAGCCCAGGAATCAGTACGAAAATGGAGGCACAAAACCAGCTGTTGTGATTTGGGCAAAGGCCTCCACCCAAGAGTGATCCAAACTGTCCCGGAGACATTGGCTTCGCCGAGTTAACATCATTGCTAAAATGATGGGGTATCAAGGATGCTCTTGGCCGGAGGACATGCTGAATTACCCCTGGTCTGAATTATGCCCATGTTCTTGACTCATCAGGGATGCTGATGGAGAGGATTTAGGTCCAGTGTAAGAGATACACAGGCTGGGTTTTTTCCAGCCAGCACGTTGCTTGTCAGCCACCAGAGCATAATACGCTCAGCAGAAAAATATAAAGAGTTAACAAAATAAACCTATTAAAAGCTCAGCTAATGGCAGATTTCCGAATCTCGAGAGGAAGCGTGCAGATTTCTGCGTCTCCCGGGAAGGCAACCCGACGCACCTTCCTTCACACTGCCTTTGCAGATGCCTTGCAGGGACTCGCTGTTAGCCTGGAAAGCCTTAAGCAATACGGGAGCAGCTCAGCCAAGGGATGAGCTGGTTACACCCCTCCATGGGGGCTACGATCAGCAGTGGAGTCGTCCCTAAGCGTTCATCTCTGCGGTGGGTCAGTAATTCTGGGGAGCTGTCCTCTGGCTGCACACCCGCCTGCACCCTCGGTGCAGGCACTTCCCAGTCTCCCCTTTCCCATTTAGCCTGTACATTTATATCGGAGGCAGGGGGAGTCTGTCCATCCCAGAGACCCCCCAGGTCCTATTTATGGAGAGGTTCAGACCATCATCCTCAGCTGGGACCTGCCTCCGTGGTGCAGCTGTGATCGGCTTTGCATCCCCCATCCCTACGCTGCTGGGGCGAGGGTTTCCTTCCCCGTTCATTCTGGATGTGTCCCATCTCTATTTTCATCACTGAAATATCTCCCATTATCACCGAGTGTAAGGGCTTGAGAGTCACCGTCGTACTCATTCTCACAGCATCCCTTTAAAGCATTTCACAGTAGCCCAAGGACACGCAGACAAGGAAATACAAGCAGGATCTTCTGAGTCAGTGGCTGGTGCCCCAACCACTGGGCCAGCGAGAATAACTTGTGCTCTGGCTTATGCAACTTGTATTGTTGGAGGTGCAAATCTCAGGAAATCCTGGCAGCTGCCTAACGCGGATGCTGGTTTTGTTTGACTTTCAGGGGGCTGCTGTGTCCCCCGTGAGCACAGCTGTAGGTAAATCTCATACTAAGTTATATATTCCTTTCAGTTCAGTTACATATTTATTTTACCTAACTCCTAATAAGATGCTTGGGATCTGTTGGTGTCATTCCTAATTAATAATTTATCATCAATACACCTAGGAGAATAATCCAGACTTTGGAGTTTGCAAACTGCTTGCAACTAGTCACCAATTTATTCAATGTATTTATTGCCCAGCACGGCTGCTGGACAATCTCTGCACACGATTTTTTTTTG
Source organism: Pelecanus crispus (assembly GCF_030463565.1). Taxonomy (NCBI): domain Eukaryota; kingdom Metazoa; phylum Chordata; class Aves; order Pelecaniformes; family Pelecanidae; genus Pelecanus; species Pelecanus crispus. The sequence continues at coordinate 3,559,435 of NC_134650.1, forward strand.
TCTGAGGCTCGTTAGCAGTCAGCATTACATCTCTGTACGCGATTTTTTTGTCTGAGGCTCGTTAGCAGTCAGCATTACATCTCTGTACGCGATTTTTTGTCTGAGGCTCGTTAGCAGTCAGCATTACATCTCTGTACACGATTTTTTGTCTGAGGCTCGTTAGCAGTCAGCATTACACGATGCTGCGGCAGAGCTCGGCCCCAGCTCCCCTCCAGTTTGCCGGTCTGGGGTCAGCTGGGGGCTGCTTTTGCCAGCAGCACCGCGGTTCTCCAAGTCCCACGCGCAGCCCTGGGCTCCGCGCGCTGTTTTCGAGTCCAGGTAGAAACGGATAGATGCTGTGGCTGCCTCCTCTGGCCATGCCGCCCGTGCCAGCGGCTTTGAAGATCACGCAGGGATTCCCCGTGCGAAGGGTGAATTCCCACCTGGCACCGTACCCACCTCCACCGTTCCTTGGCACCCACAGAGCCTGCGAGACGATTGCTTTGAACGGGGACTCAGGTTGTTTAAAATCAAGATAGAAGTGGTGCCTGCTGGGGCATCCCTGCTGGCCGCTCATGGCGGCTCCGAGGGATGACTGATGGGAAGGAGGTGTAGGAACGGCTTTGACCATCGGTGTGCACCTCAGCAGGCTCTCTGGGAAGGGCAGAGGGATCTCCGGAGTCCATCAAATCCTTACCAAAGCAAGTTGCTGCTTGGCCTCAGGGTGGCACGGAGCAGGGATGATGCTTGCGCAGGAGCAAGCTGCCTTCCCCACCCCGTTACAGCAGTGTTTGTGACCCTGCAGCAACGTGGATGACCCCCCACAGAGAGAAGTGCAGCAATAAAAAGGGCGATTATAACACCCTGCCACTTGCAGACAGCTATTTCACATGTATTCCCTGCTGCCCACAAGTGCCCGCAGCTGGAGCAGCCGGGGGATCGGGAGCGGTGTGGGTCAGCCGGGGAGCGCGGTGCTGGGTCCAACTCATCTCCTTCTCCCTTCTCCCAGGAGTGCACCGTCCTTCCCAGACCTCAGACATCCCCGGCTTCTACCCCCTCCCTCCCGGTGGAGTCGGACAGATCACGCCGTCGATGGGATGGTGAGTGTGGAGGGCTCGGCCCCGCGCAGCCCCCAGCCCACCGCAGCTCCGTACGGGGGACGGTTTATTGAACAAAGCGCGTGCAGCCGTTCTCCGTAACCTCCGCGGTGCTTTCCCCTGGCTTCATCCCTTCTGCGTGCTGTGTGATGAGGAGGAGGATTTAGCCCTGTTTTAGAAATGGGGAGCAGATCCGCGGAGAGGCTGAAGGCTTTGTCCCGGCTGGGGCATTCCTGGAGCAGGGTTACAACCTGCCCGATTCAAAACTGTCTCCTGCCTTATATCTAGCTGCCTGTGTGGATTAGGAAAGCCAGGGAGAGCTTCCTACCCACATCTCTTAATCACAAGAAAAGCCCGTCTTTTTGAGTAGGAGGTAATTTTCTCCCTCTCTGGGGTTTTCGGCACAAACAGTGTTTTCCCTGAGCGTGCTGCTGGCATGGCGTAATCTAATGGGACGCTCCATCCGCCGGGCCACGGTGCTTCTCCAGGTCTGACACGCAGGGAAAAAATGCATCGTGGCAGAGACCGGCCCCGGTGAACGACCCCGGTACCCACAGCCTGGCCGTGGCACAGCCGGCTCAGCAGCACCCGCTGCCCCAGGGGGGACGGGGAAGGAGGGACCGTGAGCTGGAGCACTCCCAAAAAGTCCCCCCCCTGCACAAACCAGCTCCAAGGAGCATCCCGTAAAGCGGAGCCCGCTGGGAAACCTGCCCCAGGGACATGAGTTAAAAATACACCGGTATGTGCTCTGTGGTCATTGCCACTTGGCTTTTGTCACCGTGATCGTAAGCACAGGGAGCAGGTCTGGCGGGCGGTGCCGTGTGGGCATCGTCACTCTTCAGATTAATTTTTAATCCTGGTTGGTGACGCAGGGAGCTTGCAGAGGCTCGCAGGGAGGCTGGTGGCTGCAGGCAGCGGGTCGGCGTGGCTGGGGCAGGGAGAGAGTGCAGGGAGGGCAATTGCGGGGGCAGGAGGGCAGATCCCCCGTGGTGCTGGCTGATAAAACCCCAGCAAAGCCCGGCAGAGACCTCCAGGTACAAGAACATGCTGCAAAATGGGAGAGGCAAAGCATATTAAAACACAAAGTAAAGTGTTAGCTTTTTGTTTTGTTTGAATTTCATGTTCCAGATATTTAACCGCAAAGAAACAGAGGCTGAGGCTTTTGATACAGAGTTCGGCTTCAAAGAGATTACATTTTGCCTTCTGTGCTAAATCTGCTACTCTTGGGCGATGATTTAACTCCTCATATGATGTGATTCATCCTCAGGAAAAACAAGTACTGGGGTGACTGTGCTATAACATGAAAGAAATAGTTGGGGGTGAGAAAGGAGCCCGTTTGCCAAATGCCAGGTCCATTCTTGGGGTGGGATGCTGTTAAAGGCAGCCCCGGGCGCGTGGTGGGGAAAAAGTCTGGTTTGCACGAGGTTTTGTCGTTCGGTTGGTGGCGGAGGGAGTTTGCGTTGCTGAGAGCTGCTCCAGCATCTGCGGGGTTTGGCACCCTCAAGCAACCTCGTCAGACACATTCATTAGTGACTAATAGAGCAGATACAGAAAAGCAACAAGCGGCCCGACGGAGCAGAGAGCAGCACCTCGAAGTGCGTGTGTCTAATAGAACCTTTTCTCATCCATTTGCCTGCCCAAAATTGATGAAGAGAGCCCCAAAACCTCTCCCGAAGTGCCCAGTCCTCAGCCGAAGCTCAGCACGGCGGTGCGGGTGGGTGCAGAAGCGGCAGCGTTGACCCCATGCAGGAGGCAGTGGGCAGCAGGGGCTGCGTGCCGGGGATGCTCGTGCCGGGGATGCTCGTGCCGGGGATGCTCGTGCCGAGGATGCTTGTGCCGGTGCTGTCGAGCCGGGGTGGCCACACGTGGGAAGCAGCTTTTCCTCCGCAAGCCAGCAGGCAGGAGCTGGGCAGAAACGGGCTTTGTTCTCGCCGAGTGCTTGAGGAGGAGGAGCTGCAATCGCTCTCTCTGTAATTAGCTGGGATGACGGTCGGATAAAAGCCTCCCAGAGTCCTGTCGAGTGAGTTTTGCTCACAGGAGCCTGGCAGCAAACATCAGCTGGGAGCCTGTGAACCGTGTCGCTCACCCGCTCCCCGGGCCGAGCGGCGGCGGTGCCACGGCAGCCCCTCCACGGCCATCCCGCGTCTTTTTTCCAAGCCGCCCTCCCATCACCAGGTGATTCGGGCTGGAAATCGTGCATTCCCGACCGTCAGGGACCGATTTTGCAATCGCATTCATTTGCACGTCAGAATCACTTTGAACGCAGCCGCGAGCGCCCGGCTCCTTTTCCATCCCAGTATCGCAGCCTCTGCAGTAACGCATGTCGCTTCTGGATTAGCTCCGAGTGTTTTCTCAGCCCTGGGGCAGCCGCGTTCAACTTCAAAGGTCGTTTCGGTTTCCCGATGCGCGGTAGCACTTGGCTGGTTGCTGGTGTGTTTATACCCGCCGACATCTAAGGGGTGGGAGAGGGCTTCTGCCTGGCAGGGTGTAAACAGCCCCGCCGCCACGGCTGCCTTTCCTACAGACAGATGCTGCAGATTTCGGTCAAGCTGAGACACAGCAGCTCCCGGAGCGGCAGAAACAGAAACCTCCTTCCTCCCCGGCACGGCTCGAGGGCCTGACGGCCACGGCGCTGTCGTTATTCCTCTTCAGGGCAGAAACCGTCTTTAGCCCTGAAAAATCCCTGGCATCCAGGAGCTCGGTCCTTCGCAGGGCAGAGCGCTTAATGATAACGGGCTGCTTCTGCTTAGTGGAGCTGAAAAGAGCTGCTGCTGGTCTTAGGCCCGGCTCTGTGCAGGCTGGCCGGAGCATCTGCACGGGTTTAAGCACCCCGTCGCGTCCTTCTCGGGCATCTCGGTTTCCACACGCAGTTTGAAGCTGGGAGCTTCTTTTGGCAGGTTTACAAAACAAGCCGGGGTGTTTTTGAGCTATCTCCGTATGAAAACGTGGGGGGTTTCCCTTGCTGGGAACAGCGAGGAACTTCCTTCATAGTTATTTTACTACCTCAACAGTAATTTCCAGCTCCAGGTCTGGTACATGCCCAGTCCCCTGTATGAAACAACTTTCAAAAGAAACGTAGGACCGAGCTTTTGGCTTGTTTAAAAATGACAGCCATCCTTAAAAGGATGCGTTGGAGAAAGCAGAGCGTTTCTGGAGCACGTACGAGAGCAGAGTAGGTGCTGTCTGTCTGAGCGCCGGGAGGTTCCCGTGCTTGGGCATCCTCCCAGCGCATCCCGCGACCGTGCAGCCTCTTGCGCGCTGAGACTCTGAGCAGGCTTTAGTTTTTTGGTCAAACTGTGCTCTTTTAAGCAACGTCTTCTGTGCGATAGCAACATCTCCTAATTTTTCAGCCCACTTCCGCATTTTGCGTTTTAACAGGATGAACTCAAAGCTGCAGCGTTAACTCAACGCAGGGGACGGAGGGGGGGTCAGAGTCGGATCCAACCTTTGCAGGGAGGATTTATAAGTCCATAAGTCCAATAAAGTCCAAGTCCCGCATTGCCCCTTGAGCCCAGGGGACACCCCAAGCAGGCAGAGCTCCTGCAGCATCGGTGCTCGGAGTCCCCGTAGCAAAGGGTATCTTTAGGAAACGCCACGTAGCTGTGGATACTTTATAGACTCTTTCTTCCCGATCCCAGGCAGAGCCAGTCTGTCTATCCGCTCCCGTCATGTGGATTTAGACAGCCGTATTCGTCAGCGCTTTCTCCTGGGGCTTCTTTCTCCAGGTGAGTATGAGCTGTGTGAGCCAGGGCAGCAGCTCGGCTGGTCTCGCAGCTTGCAGTTTGTGCGGTAGGAGCTTGCAGCAGCCCGCGGCCACCCAGGGACGGCCATGCACCTTCCCCGGGCAGCCGGGGAAAAAAAAGGAGCTTTTAGGCAGTGCCTGATCCAAAGGGCGGTCAGGGGAATATCGAGCATCCTGGGAGGATGCGCAACGATTGGGTTTTTAATCAGCAGAAGTCAAAAACAAAGCCTGAAACCCCTGCCTTCAGCTCAGCACTGGGAAAAGGCGGTAAAATCCGTTGCTCAGGATTTTGCTCCTTGTCGCTAACCCGAACCCTGAATATACCCCTGCCACCACCACCGCTGAGTTCCGCTCTGCAGAGAGCGATCCGTTTTATTTGGTCTCAGCCTTAAAAGCAGCACAGGCAGCGGGCAGCGATTTGCTGTCCTCCCATCGGTACCATTCAGCCCTCTGAGACGCAAGCGCAGCTCCTGCCTCCCCCATCCCATCATCGGGCAGCGCGGGGCTGGCACGGCCGCGGGCCCCGATGGGGTCGGCAGGAGCCGGCCACGTCGCTGCCCTGCTTCCCCCCGCGAGGACCTGGCCCTGCGGCACAACCCGCCTTAAATATCGAGCAGGTTGAGCCACGTAGCACAGCCCCGGACCGTTTGTGCTGCGAGTTTATGGTCACCTGGGACCAAATTTTGCCCTCTGTAAATATACCCGGCCCCTAGTGATGTCCCGGTGAGCAAAATACATCCCCTGTGGATGGAAATCAGAGAGCCCAGCCCCTCCGGGCGTGCTGGTGGGCAAAGCCCCCGTGGCTCCAGCGAGGACGGCAGTGCCGCGGGGATGCCTGTGCACGCTGTGTGTGCTCACGCACCAGCTTTCGCTTCTGCTTCGTCTTGTCCTGAAGAGCCGTTAGTGGAGGATATCCCCCAGGAAAACCCTGCAAACCGTGCAAACCCTTACCCGTGCAAACCCTTACCCGTGCAAAAACTTTGATCCACGCAAAAACTTTGATCCACGCAGCCCTCGATCCAGGCAAACCCTTACCCCTGCAGCAGAGGCGAGGGAGCGCTGCCAGCCCTCCTTGCTCTCTGAGGTACCGCTTTTCCCAGCCTCGAAGGCCGGAGAGGAGCTAACGGTTCCCTGCGGAGGCCCGGAGCCTCCCCGAGCCCGGCGCAGGAGCTCCCACTTGCAGGATTTTGGGGCGGATTTTGCAGCGCTGCTGCAGCCGAGAAAGTACACCTGGTCAGATAAGGATCAGACTGTGCTGGTGGATTAAATTAAACAGCTTTTCTTTTTGTGCCAGCATATCTAACGAACAGTTCATCTCCCATGGGCAATTCTGCCATCTCAAGCTGCAGCCATAAAGTGGCAAGCTTGGCAAAGCCGACTGCGCTGGCTTTACCCTCTAAAACTCAAGAGTGAGCTAATGAAGCTTGAAAGCTAGCGAGACCTCTCGTGATCTCAGTCCCGTGTTGGTGGAGAACATTGCTTAGGCAAGGTGCACCTCCTAGAGTTGCAGTTTGGTTCATGTTCAGACTTATGCTATTTCTGTTAAAAGAAAGGTGCGGGGTGGTCCTAATCTCTCCCATCCAAACCCCGGGTTGAGTTTGTTGTTCCTTTCTGCACGGCTAATAAGATATTGCAGCAACAGAGATCTGAGTAGCTGAAACCGCTGGTAGAAAGCGCCCTTGATCTCGGTCAGGCTGGCTCCCGCTGCAGGCTAGTTTCCTCGCCGCTCTGCGGCACCCAGACCCTTTCCACCCCGGTGCCCGCGGCTCGGCCGGCCGTGCCCGCTGCCAGCGTGGCGGGGGCGACCCCGGGGTGGTGGGTGCTGCCTGCCCCGCGCCAGCCCGCCAGCACCCGCGGGTTTGCTTTCCGTGTCCTCCGCTTACCGTCTGCTTCTGCCACGTCAGAGTGCCGTCTCGTGAGACACGCCGCTCCGGCTGCCCGAGCATCCTGAGCATCCCCGGCGCAGCCCTCGCGGCGCGGCTCATCCGTTCTCTGTTGCAGGTTCACTCACCCGCTGATGCTGGGCTCCGGCATGCACACCACCGGCATCCCGCACCCCGCCATCGTGCCCCACTCCGGCAAGCAAGAGATGGAGCACTATGACCGAAACATGTAAGTTGGAAGTGCCGGCAGGGCTCAGCGGCGTTAGCGCCTTCATACCCATTTCGTTTATCCCTATTAATGCTTGCACGGGGGGGAGGATGGACGAACACCGAGCTCTGCCTGCATCAGGCGACGGCGCGCGTCGTGCAGCTCTCCGGTCCCCCCACCCGCTCGTGCCGTCGGGTTGGTTTGGTGCCGTCTTCTGCCGAGCTTGGTGCCGCCAAGGCAGCCAGGCTGGAGGGTGGCTTTGATGCTGACAGCTCCTCTTTCGGTCCCACCAAGGAAACCTCAACCAGAGCCAAAGAGAGAAAAGGAAGCCAAGAAGCCCACTATCAAGAAGCCCCTGAACGCTTTCATGTTGTATATGAAAGAAATGCGGGCGAAAGTCATTGCCGAATGCACCCTGAAGGAGAGCGCCGCTATCAACCAGATCTTGGGAAGGAGGGTAAGAGCACACGGGGCTCAGTGCCGCCGTCCCACTGCAGCATCCCCGTCCCTTCCAGCTGCTCTTACGCACGTAACAAGCGTCTGCTTTCAAACCCGGGTGCTCTCACCCCTTAAACGTGCGGAGTCGGATGCGCCCCGGAGCGGGGTGGCTGCGGTGGGGACGGGCTGGGATGGGACGGCGGGGCCGGCGGGGCCATGTCTCACCGCCGCGCTTGTCCTTGCAGTGGCACGCGCTGTCCCGGGAGGAGCAGGCCAAGTACTACGAACTGGCTCGCAAGGAACGGCAGCTCCACATGCAGCTCTACCCCGGCTGGTCTGCCAGAGACAACTACGTAAGTGGCTGCCGCGGCTCGGACCCCCTCCCATGGCGTGGCCAGGAATGACCGGGGGAGGCTGACAACTGGTGTTTGCCAAACCACCCCCCTGTCCCTGGTAATGCCGTTCCTGACGGCACGATAGCTATAGAAATTCACGTTTCAGGAGTATTTTGAACATCCTCGTGGCTCATTGCCTATCTCTAGCACGAATGTTACAGCTCCCCAGCTGCCGCAACCGTTTGTTCGCTTGTTGTCCAAGTAAATGCGAGCAGAAAGGAAGAGGAACTTTTAAATGATGCGGAAGATCTTTGGAAATACAATTTTATGGAAACCCACTGCTTTGTGCATCTTGGGCAGCAGCTGAGGCATCGGCCCGGTGGGAGCAGAGCATGGGGCAGAGATGCGGGAGGAGGAACTTGGGGTGCGATGGCCGGGGGTGCTGATCGGGCACCCGCAGCCTGCTTGGCTCCGTTCGCTTTGCGGTAGCGCCTTGTTCATCGGCTTGAAATCCCGGGGCTGGCTACCGCGGGCTCCGGAGCCGCGGCCATGAGGGGCTGGGCCCAAGGACGCGCTGCAGGTTTGGGGGGATCTGCTGAATTGCGGGCTGCTGGCTCTGTTCTGCGGGTTTAAAACTAGCACGGGGTGTCTGCCCGAACCACGCTCACAGGAGCATAATAATAATGGGAAATAATTGTTAAAAAGGCAAAACAGGAAAGCAGAAGCTGCTTTGTATGCGTCGTAGTGCAAACCTCAGTCTCGCAGGCTGTTCGGGTCCGATTTCGGACCTCTCCATGGGGTTGCATCCCAAGCAGCAGCCCCGGGTGTTGCAGGGCACATAAGCGGTGCTCGCAGGGTGATGGTCACCGATTTCTGTCTGTCCCTCGGGACGCTGATCCCACCCTGACCAAGCAATAGTTGAGGACCCTGACCAAATCAAGCACGCCACGTTTGAAGTATTCAAATGCAACGTGAGCAAACGCAGACAACAGTGCTGCTTGCTCTGTGAGCTCGCGAGCCCAACCCAGCTCTTTGGTGAGCCTGTTTCCCAAGCAAGGTTGCTATTAGGGGGAAAAAAAAAGCCCCAAACCTTTCTAGATTGAAAAAAGAAAAAAAAAATCCCCCAAACCTGGCAGAGGCTGCTGAGCAGAGCAGCTGAGCCACGCAGCAAATAGCGGTGGGTTTCAGCAATAAAAAATTAACTAGTGCAGAGGGCCCTGAAACGTGCTGAGTGCTGGGATCGTGCGTTCCCGTAGCCAGAAGAGCTTTCCCTGTGTATGAGGGAAAGAAGGGAAGCTCCAGCCTTGGTCTTCCTCAGTTTTGGCTGTAGCAAGGTACATTGCCGCAGCAATCGATGCCAAACCGATCCCCGAGGCACGAGCAGAGAAAAAACTGCCTTTGGTTTTTATAGAGGAATGATTTGGCTCTACATCTGAAACAGTGGCTCTTTTTGGAGGGGGCTGCGGTGGACCGGCCACGCTGGCACGGCCAGGGCTCCCAGGGCCCCCCGCTCCCCGGGGAGAAGCGGCGGCAGCTCCTGGCTTGGCCGGCGGGACGAAGCTGCTTCACGGCTCACGGTGGTAGGGCCAGCACTTGGGAAGCCTCCGGGCTACTCCATGGAACATATGGAGGTTACTCTTAAAAAAAAAAAAATTCATTTTCTCTTAGCTATATCAATCACTTCAGCGGCACCGTGTTAAACGAGGTTGCATAGGGATAGTGGTGCCCCAGAAGCACGGGATGCACTCCAGGGCTTTTCTCGTGGCTTTCTCAACTGATTTGATCTTATGTGCCTAACGAGCTCTCATTAGAGACCTGAAGCAATGCACATGTCAGTCTTCAGATGTCTGTCCATCCATCCACTCTAGGGCTCTGCCCTTTGATCTAAGGCTCCGTCGTGTCCCTCGCAGCCGCTTGCTTTCCCCCGGGAGCCGCGCAGCGAGCACCCATCCAGCCCACCCCGACCCGAGCCCTCCTTCCAGAAAGCCCAAACTCCACCGAGGGTGAGAAAACACCCTTAAACAGACCAAAAAAACCCAAAAAGCAAAAAAAATGGAGGATAGAGATGGTGCAGAGAAAGCAGAGGTTACGGGAAGCCCCCAGCCTGCGTTTCCCTGCAGCGGTACAGATATCCCTGCCTCCTTGCACGCACAGACCAGGAGCTCAGCATCCATATGCAGCTTTGCAGGATCAGTGCTGGATGCTGCCGCCCTCCGGAGCAGCCCTTAGAGAAACCGGGGCAGCACCTTTGGTTTCTCTAAGGGCTGCTCCGGAGGGCGGCAGCATCTGGAGAGCATCAGCATCTGGAGGGCAGCAGCATTGCTGAGAGCAAGGCATCATCTTCCTCCAAAACCAAGTGCATCCTCCATGGAAATCTCAATCCCGTAGCATCCTTCGTCTTGGCAAGGGCTGCTTCCTTGCTCCAGAAGAGTTTTTCCCTCCCTCTGAAGGTGCACGTTGGCTCTCCCAGCACCGGCAAGCAGCTGCTACAGGTCTTATGGTCGTTGCAAGAGATGCTTTTCTCTCCGGAGCTTGAGCAGGGAGGAAGAGGAGGAGGAGGAGGAATGTAGGTCACTTCTGCAGCACGTGATGCGGATATCAGGCAGGAAATACAGTTGCTCCCACACTGAAGAAAAAGCTTACCGCAGCTCGGAGCTTTCCACCTTCACTCAAACCACAAGAAGTCATATAAAAAGTCACGGGTCGAAGGCAGCCCTGCGAGCTGCCTGCTCCACGCAGGCCAGATTTGCTCCTGCGCCGCTGTGCCCTCGTTAATAAGCTCATTAGGAGATGGGGGAGTTGTTGCGTGTTGTGAGTGAGAGAGGCAGTTTGGGGATAAAATTGGGTTTTCTTGTTAGTGAGGGAAGAAAACAGAAGAATGAGAGATGGGTCCAGAGCTGCGAAAGCACTGAAACAGAGAGATAAGTATTATTTAAAAATAAATTTCTGGGGATTTCCTAAAACTTTCTTTCCCATTTGAAATCAGGGATGCTCCTCCTGGTAACACGTTATGGAACAATTTCTGTTCAGGTACAAGGCACCGGATTAACGCACGTATTGGAAATAGGGAAGGTGCTAAAATGGGCCGAGCGCTTTTTAGAAACGTAAAGAGGGAGGAGGAATAAGAATCCAGCTGGGAGGATCAGCTGTTGATCAGGCTGCCTCCACTGCATGCAGTAAATCTTGTTTAATTCTATGAATCTAGTTAAATCTATTAATTAAATTATCTATTAATTAATTAATTACAGCAATAATGGGTGGGATTCCCGGGCGAGACACATCAGGGTGGGCCGAGGAGGACTGGCAGGAGCTGGCAGAGGTGCTGAGCAGCGCAGGCACAGGCGCTGGGTTTATTACACTTGTTTTGCACCCGTTGACGTTTTCTCTTGCGACTTCTTAACGCAGCGCGCGGTATGAATCGGGGTCTCGGTCTGCGTTCGTGGCGTGGTCGTGGACTCACAAAACAGAGCAGGGGAGCAGTGGGTGGTTGCTTTGCGAGTTCCTCCTGCGTTTCTTCTCAGGAGCATTGGACTGGGCCGTTGGGGAAAGGAAAGGGATGCCCGCGCAGATAAACCTGAGCAGATCCCAGTTCATCACCCAGTGATTCCCAGTTCATCTCTTCCCTGGAATGGGCAGAGCTGGCCGTGCCGTGGCTGTTACAGCTGGGACCTGGCCGCTCGCCTTCCCCGGCAGCCCGATCCAGCCCCGAAAACCCTGCGCAGCACCCTCAGTCTCCTGGGAGCACGGACTAACAGCCTTTACTTTGATTTCCTAGGGGAAAAAGAAGAGACGGACACGGGAAAAGCAGCAAGATTCCAACTCAGGTAAATGCGTGCGGCTCGGTGGCTGTCCCTTCGTTTCTGCTCAGAGAGGATAATCTGAAAGCAAAGCTGTTGTGTTTTACCATGTTTTCTTTTATGCTCCTGAGCTTAACGAAAGAAATAGGTTTGGGTTTTTTTTTTTTTCAAGACACAGTAAATTAACATTTCTGTGGCATTTTCGTAGACATGTTTAAATTAGAACGTGGGTAGTTCGTGAAAACTGAAAATACTAGATCTTAGCAAGTGTGTAACTTCATACAAATTGTCATCTATTCAAGCCATCCACGGTGAATGTCCCCATCAGCCCTACGGATATGGTTAATTAAAGAAAACTCCTCTCAAACGCATCAGTATTGTGTGTGGGACTAAGTGCAGTGACAGGGTTGAAGATCACCCATGGGGCTACCCCAAATTTGGTTTTCATTTCAAATAACCTGGAGTTCAAGCAAAGTCATACAAAAAACCAGTGCCAGTTGCCTCCCTGCACCACCCTGTTTATTAGAAAAGGCCCTTTTGACAGATTTGGGCTGGTGACACGCACGCTTCCATCATCCGAGGCTATTCCTGTGCTGGTTTCTGAAGCATTGCTGCCATATGGGGAATAAATAATACCTGCACCACTAAATATTTGTTAGAAAACGTCGAGAGACTGTCCTTGCTGACTATGGCATCGCATATACATGAAGTTAGACAGCCTGTTTTTTCCCGTACGTCCATTCTGTGATTGCCTGTAGACTTACAAAGAGCTTTTCCCACTCCCCAGCCGACCAGTTCATTACTGCTCATTGCTCTTATTCACTTCTGGATGAAATTAAGTCAGCCAGACGATGGGCGGTTGGCTTTCTAAGCGAAGCACTAGTGCTCCCTCCCTCCAGAAATGCTCCCTGGGGAGGGTGCCAGCTCAGGCTGTTGCTCTCCTGGCCTCGCACGCCCACGCAAAGAGCTGTCACACCTGAGCTGGGGCCCCCAAGGTGCACAGCTGGCTGCATCTGGGCAGGTCACTTGTGGCTTAGGACATGGGAGTCCAGCTCTGGTGTTACTGCTGTGGATTACACGCCCGTGCGACCAGAATCCCGCAGCCTGCGTTAGTTCCTAAAGTTCAGATTATCTCATTGATTTAATGAATCGCCGTTGGGTGACCTCTTTGAATTGGCCATAAAAAGCAATTCCGTGACTGTGTCCCAGTAATATCTTTAGTTAACACTGTTTATCTCATTCAGTGTGTAGACTGATAAGGGGAATACAAGCTTTTAGCCTTATATGTAGTGTGTGTATATATATGTTTATATATCCATATATATGTCTTGTCTGTGTGATACAAATAATTTCACCTGTTACGGATCGAAAACCAACTGCTGGTTGTACACAACAGGAGACACTGGTGGTGGCTGAAAGAGGGAGCGTGAATCCGGCATGGAAATGTGCTGTTCAAATCCCATTTACAGCACTAAGAGAAAAAAAACATGATGTGCCTGAAAGCTAACAGGGCTTCACCCTAATGAGTCCCATAATTATACTGCAACATTTTAGGAAAGGCCATGGAGAATAGCTTCTCCATGAAAACTGGAAGGGGAATGGTGGGGGGCAGAGTCGAATAACCTGGGCCTGGGTCTCCTTGGTGCTAACTCTGCTTTCAGCCTGCTTCTGCAACGTTTCCTCCTCTTCTTTTCCGTGCGCAGTCCGAGGTCGCTGGCAGCCCCCTTTAGTCGCTGCTGGAAAGGCAGGGAGCAGGTAAGGATGCAGACCCAGGAGGCAGGCAGCACCTCTGGGATTTGGCAGCTTTTCCAAACTTAAGAAATTCAAAGAGCTGTGAATTTGCCTGTAATTGCCCGTATTTCCCAGCGCTGAGGCCATTTCCCAAACCTCCTTCTTCTCCAGCTGCCAGCAGTGATCACTGATATTTGCCTAACGATCACTTTTTTCCAGGAGAGGTGGTGCCAGCACTGGTCTGTTGCAGAAAAAAAAAAAAAATGTAGTCTGTTAGTCGTGTGTTACAGTGGCTAAAATGATGTTGCCTCTTTTCTTCCTCCTGCTCCTCCTCCTCTTTGTGCCTCTGCCTTGCCCATTCTCCGCCACGCATGCTTCTGTGTTCAGATCCTGCCTCTCCTAAGAAATGCAGAGCTCGCTTTGGCCTCAACCAACAAACGGACTGGTGCGGCCCGTGCAGGTGTGTATCAGCATCTCCTCGCTGCTGGGGTGCTCCTGGGCGAGCGGGTTCGGCTCCGTGCGTGCTCCTGCAGCCGTCCCAGCGCCGGCGAGGGCTGCTCCGGCCAGGCGGGGATGGGGTTTTCTCTGGGCATTGGCAGGAGTTGTTGTCCGAGCTGCAAGGGTCAGCCCAAAGCCTGGGTTTCTTACCCACCCCGGGCGATGTCGGTGTGATGCTGTACGTGTTCCTTGGCTGATGGACTGCCCTGGCGTTAAAAGCTTATTTCCAGGGTGGAGACCTCTGAGACGCTGATGTGGAGCTTTTTTTCCCCCCTGTTAGCGATTTCCTGTTGTATAAATAGCACCCTAGGGCCAGCAGTGAGTAGCTAATATGTTTATTTTTCCTATTTATACCGGGGCTAACCATGTATTTTGGAGAGCCACCTCTTCTTGGCCCTGCAGTTTTGCAGTACCCACCGTGGGGTGGGAGAGCCTCGAGCAGTGAGACAGTTTGCAAGCGCCCTGTGCCTCGCGCTTCTAGGGGTGGACACGGCCAGGCGATAGCAAAGCTTGGCGCGTGAACCAAGTGCTGCCTGGCTCAGGGGGTCTGCAAGTGCAGCCAGGTGGGAAAAGCTCCTGGGGGGGGCTTCTGGACCTGGGCACGGAAGCCCCGAGAGGCTCCAGCCTGGACAGAGGTCTGCGATGCGTAGCGCTTTTTTATCCCAATGCGTTGAGGACTCGAGCAAAAGCTGGATGTCAAGTATTGCTTCATGCGCTTAGCGCAGCGTAAAGGGACTAAAATCACTTAGTCTGCCCCAATCTGAACCCCCGACGGTGCTCGGCCGGCGCCTTGGGTGCTGCGCAACAGCAGCCCCCCCTTGCCTGCTGCACGCTGGGTGAGGTCGTCAAGCGCCACGGTTTTTAACTGATGAGGAGTCCAGACAAAGCTCCCTTAATGTCTCATTAATACTTTACCTTCAGTGTCATAGAACTGTAGAATCGTTTAGGTTGGAAAAGAGCTTTAAGATCATCCAGTCCAACCATTAACCTACACTACCAAGTCCACCACTAAACCCATTAAGGGTACAGCAGCAATTGTGTGTTTCCTGGCTTGGTGGCCAGATCGTTTATAATGAAAGTAAAAACTGGGAATCATTAAGATTGGAAAGGATCTCTAAGATCATCAGTCCAACCCTCAACCCAACAGGGATTTTTGCGACCCCCCCCGTCACAGCAATGCCACCAAGCTGAGCGCCCCGGACCGCAGCGCAGGGCAGGGCTGCAGCTCTGCAGCAGTTCCTCCAACTTCACTCTGCCTTCGTTTGAACTCTCTTAATTCAGCTTCACCTCTGCACTGCTTCCCGATTAACACAGGCTGCTGAAGTGCTCGGAGACCTTAGCATGCTTTTATTTTTTAACCTTTGCCTCTCAGACCCTGGTTAGTCACAGCTGTTCTGCAATTCCCCGTACTAACGTGCTGCCGCCGGCTCACGGGCTCCTGTCGTACGCGCTCCACTCACCCGCAGAGAGCAACTTCCACCGGAGGATTTCCACTCCACAGGAGAGGTTAAATGGTTAAAACTGGGGGTTCCTGCTCCAGAGCCTTCACCCTCCTTCCCCTCACCCCAGGCAAAGCGCTCCAGGGTGCCGTAATTCCTAAAGGGAGAGGGATAAATCCCTTCAGCTGTGTAACAGCCACCTCAGCCGTAGCCCACTTACTGGTTTGTTATCAGCGATCTGTATCAGATTCTGTATCAGCAATCTGTATCGGATCTGCTTTTTTTCCCCCGCCCGTTATTTTAAATCAAACCAGTGAATCAATGGCTAGGTTTGTATCGTCTTAAACAGGTCATTGCAACTCCCCATCCTGCAGCTGCTCCTGAGAGGTCCATGGGAAATACGGCTTCTCCTCGGGCTCGTCTGCTCTGGGAAATTACAGCCCGCGTGAAATAACCTCCCAGTTAAATATTCAGTTCAGCAGGGCTGTCGCGTTTCATATCGCCTTAATTGGGTCACCACGGCTAACGATGACACTGGCGGCGGTAATAGCACTGCTCTTGTTCGCATCCAGTGCGAAGTCATGTTTAATATTGGACTAGTTAATCCATATTCTAACACGGTCTAGTTTTTCATTAGTAAGATCAAAGAAAGGTGTATGCCCGCATTAGCAAGGTCTCCATTTGATCCGTTTTCCTCAAATGAGAGCGCCAAGGCAGGGAGCTGGGACGTTCCTTTTAGCTGTTTTAGCTGCAAAGTCATTAATGCCGTCTGCAGCAGAGGGATTGTTCCCTCACTACTATTAAGGTGACATCTTGAGAGCTCTTGTGTTTAAAACTGCACTGAGATGCTCGAGGACCCGTAGCAGGTGACGTGAGGGAGCTGTCACACGAAGAGGAGGAAAACCAGCTGAACAGAGAGCGTGTAAAGACGACATGAGACGGCGCGAGGGCCTGACTCGGCTAGCCAGGAGTGGTTGAAGGAACCCGGGCATATGAGATGACCGCTGGAACGCGGGCGAAATAGTCCTGGTTTTGATAGTGAACAGCACAATTGTCGAGGGATGTGGAGAAACCGTGCCCAAATGCAGTTGCAGCGAGGATGGTGTATGGCTTGTATTTTTGAGACCCCCCAAATCATACCATACCGAGCGGGGAACCTGAATATCTTCGGGGGGTGACGGGCGGCTGGTCCCTGCTCCCCAGGCGCTGCTGTCTTTGGGATTTTCCCGGTCCCAGCGGGCTTCTTACTACAAAAGCGGGGCTAGGGGAGGAGAGTGCCATGCATGGGGTGCTTTTTTGTAAAAAAAAAAAAACTTTTTGTGAGCAAATCTTCCCCAGCTGATGAGCTCTATTTCACAGACAGGCGGTGGAACCGAGTCTTTCACCGGTGCAGGGTCCTTCAGGTCCTTCTGCCTGCTCGCTCTCCCCGGGGTCTGTCTGCGTTGCATTTTGTACTTGTGGCTCTGCTTCCTGAGGGGGAGATCACAGCAAACGCTTCCTGCCCAGGAAAGCCACAGGTGGAAGAGTGAACAGTAGCACCGTCAGGGCTGGTTTTTTTCCTTAGCTTAGTTAGCAGTTGGAAAGGTGACCTACGCTCCGAAGGCCAGCGAGTCTTCTGGAGGGCTCAGGACCAGGCTAACACCCAAAGCAGGACCTCAGGCAGTCTCGGACCACGGCTTCCTCCAGCCGGTCCCAGGCCGTTTTCTTCCCTCTTCCTAAACCTCTGTTGAGCACGTTCAACTGCGCGGCGTCGCTGAGTCAGGAGTGATCGTGCAGTATCTTGAGCTGCAGAGATGGCTGAGAGGAGAGGCTTGTGCTGCAGAAAGAAGAGCGGAGTAGATGATGTGTGGTGCACGAGGCGAGGGAGGTGCTAGGAAATGGGCCACGGCAAAGGCGCCCTGACGAGCTGGAGCCGACTCGCAGCCTTAGGAGAGAAGCCAAAACGGGCGCGGAGGGCAGCGTCCTGGCAGCGCGCGAGCTGGCGCTCCTGGCCACGGCGATGCCGCCTGCCCCGCACCCTGTCCCGGCGGGCCGGGCGCCTGCCTGCGCGGTGGCCCCGTGCCGGGGTGTGCCAGCCGACCCGGCCCGTGAACAGCACGCGTGGCCCGCGTGCGCCGCGGCAAGCCGGTGGGGCTCGTGCGTGGCGGGGGACATTTTGGTCTTGGACTCGGCGAGAGCGCGTTCGCCCCACTCAAGCCCCCAGCAGTAGATAAGCCTGGCGGGTGGGTTAGTGCTGGGTGGTGGGAAACGGCCTCCTGGGGTTGGTCTGTGTTACTGGTTCGGGTTTTGTTACTGCTTTGATTTTTGTTATTGCTTTGATATTTGTTACTGGTTTGACTTTTGCTTTTGGTTTGATTTTTGTTACTGTTCTGACTTTTGTTATTGATTTGGTTTTTTTATTATTGGTTTGATTTTTATTACTGATTTTTGTTAATGGTTTGATTTTTGTTATTGTTTTTACGACCTCCTCTTGGCGTTTTCTGGGTGAAGCCTTTCCATTTGAATTCTGCTCACAGAGCAGAGTGGTCGTTCAGCAGCAGGGCCAGGAGCAGGGGCAGGAGCAGGGCCAGGAGCAGGAGCAGGAGCAGGAGCAGGGCCCAGGCCAGGAGCAGGAGCAGGGTCAGGAGCAGGAGCAGGGCCAGGAGCAGGAGCAGGAGCAGGGCCCAGGCCAGGAGCAGGAGCAGGGGCAGGAGCAGGAGCAGGGCCAGGAGCAGGAGCAGGAGCAGGGCCCAGGCCTGGAGCAGGAGCAGGGTCAGGAGCAGGAGCAGGAGCAGGGCCCAGGCCAGGAGCAGGAGCAGGAGCAGGGTCAGGAGCAGGAGCAGGAGCAGGGCCAGGAGCAGGAGCAGGAGCAGGGCCCAGGCCAGGAGCAGGAGCAGGGTCAGGAGCAGGAGCAGGGCCAGGAGCAGGAGCAGGGCCAGGAGCAGGAGCAGGGCCAGGAGCAGGAGCAGGAGCAGGAGCAGGAGCAGGGCCCGTCCAGGAGCAGGAGCAGCAGCAGCAGCAGGGCCAGAAGCAGGAGCGGGAGCAGGGCCCAGGCCAGGAGCAGGGGCAGGAGCAGAGCCAGGAGCAGGAGCAGGGCCCAGGCCAGGAGCAGGAGCAGGGGCAGGGGCAGGAGCAGGGCCCGGGCCCAGGCCAGGAGCAGGAGCAGGAGCAGGGCCCAGGCCAGGAGCAGGAGCAGGGCCAGAAGCCGGAGCAGGGCCCGGGCCAGGAGCAGGAGCAGGGGCAGGAGCAGGGCCCGGGCCAGGAGCAGGAGCAGGAGCAGGAGCAGGGCCAGGAGCAGGAGCAGGAGCAGGAGCAGGAGCAGGAGCAGGAGCAGGGCCCGGGCCAGGAGCAGGAGCAGGAGCAGGAGCAGGAGCAGGAGCAGGGCGAGGAGCAGGAGCAGGAGCAGGAGCAGGAGTAGGAGCAGGAGCAGGAGCAGGGCCCGGGCCAGGAGCAGGAGCAGGAGCAGGGCCAGGAGCAGGAGCAGGAGCAGGAGCAGGAGCAGGAGCAGGGCCCGGGCCAGGAGCAGGAGCAGGAGCAGGAGCAGGGCCCGGGCCAGGAGCAGGAGCAGGAGCAGGAGCAGGAGCAGGGCCCGGGCCAGGAGCAGGAGCAGGGCCCGGGCCAGGAGCAGGAGCAGGAGCAGGAGCAGGAGCAGGAGCAGGAGCAGGAGCAGGAGCAGGAGCAGGAGCAGGGCCCGGGCCAGGGCCGCTTGTGCGCGGCCGCGCACCCCGCCCCGTCCGCGCCGCGGGGCCGCTGTTATGGCGCCGCCTGGCGGCCGCCGCGAAGCCGCGCAGGGCCCCGGCCCGGCCCCGTCGCAATCCCAGTTTCAGTGGCAATCCCAGTTGTTTCAGTGGCAATCCCAGTTTCAGTGGCAATCCCAGTCCCAGTCGCAGTCCCAGTCGCGGGCGAACCCCGGCCGCGGAGAGGGCAGGCCCGGCCGGGGGCCGGGTGCGCGGGGCCGGGCGGCGGGAGCGGGGCCGGGCATCCCCAGCGGCTGCGTCGGCCCGGTCACGGCCGGCGCCCGCCCGCCAGCTCCCGCGTTATTCACGGAGAACTCTCTTCGCTGTCCGTAGGAGGAAAAAGAAGTGCATTCGGTACTTACAAGGAGAAGGACGCTGTGCCAGCCCAGTTTCTTCCGATGGAAGTGCTATAGACTCCCCCCCCTCTCCTCTGGACGCACTCCAATGCATCTCCTCTGCTTTTCCTTCAGACAAGCTTGCAGCCCCCGCTGCCTCCGCACACAGAGAACAGCCCGGCCCCCTCCCCGTCTCCGCTCACCTCCAAACCGCCGCCTGCTCCTCCAGACTGACCATCAGGTGCTCCTCTGCGCCCGCAGAGCCCCCGCCGTACAGCGTGGCCCCCACCGGGACATAGTCCCGCGGCCGGGGCGCCCGGCGCCTCGCGCTCCCCCGCCCGGGCCCGCTGCCCGTGGACAAGGACCGGAGGCCCATCCAAATTCCCCATCTCGGTGTCAAACGCGCAAAGTTAGGCAACAGAATGACTTAAGGATGCTGGAAAACTCATTTGGGTGGGGTTTTGGTTTTGGGGGTTTTTGGGGGTTTTTTTTTTTTTTTTGGAGGGGGTTGTTAAGATAGAAAAGCGATTTCAAAAAAAAAAAAAAAAGGTAAAAAATAAGTTCTTGCCAAAATTTAAAGTGCTGATGAGTAAACAAGCCTTTTGTCCCTGCCCTGTGCTGCTTTTTTTGTTTGTTTGGGTTTTTTTTTTCTTTTTAACTGCATTATCTTCAAGTACGGCAGAAAGCAGACGAACTCCCCAGCTTGCTGCAGTAGATGGTAGGTGCTATCAATCTAACACTGGCTTCCACTCCCTGCCTTGCCAGGTGCTTTAAAGTGTACTCACTCACTCACACATCTCTCGTAGCCGTTACACCACAGAGCTGGAGAAGCTGGAATAGGAGCATTTTTTTTTTTTTTTAAAAGCCCTTACATCCGAAAACTAAATGTAGCGATGCTAGCTTTCTGATCTGACTGGATAATAGAGAAATGAAATATTTAAACCGTCGAGGTGAATTTTTTTTTTTTTTTTTTTGTCAACTTCTTGTTTGCGAACAGGAAGGTATTGTTTACAGGTAACAGGTCTCTGTGCAGACGTGCCCCGCTCCGCGAGCGTACAGCGCGGCGGGGGGAAAGGGAGCACTAACCGGACAGCGCAAGGGGCTCGGACCGGCCGCTGGAAGGTCTGACGGGCGATGGCTCGGTGCAGGGTCTCCCTTGCTGTTCGGAATTGTCCATCGCGGACGCGGACGCCCGGAAATCTCACCAGCTAGGCTTGGGCAGAGCCTCAGAAATGGGCTTGCTACCGAGGCAGGGGACGGCGGGGCGGAGAGGTGCGAGCTGCCCTCCCTGCTCCTGGCTTCAGGCGTCCGTCCGTCCGTCCCCTCAGCAGGATCAGAACCCTTTTATTTTTCATGATTTGGTGCGTAACTTTTTAAAAAACCTTATTCTAGCTTTTTCTAAAAGATCCTCCCTCCACCCCCACGATGATGCCAAACATTAACATATTCTCTCCAGCTTGAAAACATTCACCCGTTTCTGGTATTTTATTTATATTTTGAGCTTGATAAGCAAAAACCACCATGGACAGATTGTGACCTCACTGAACTGATGTAAATCCCCAATTAATCCAAGTCCTTGATTTACTTCAGGTTTACAGACTTCTCGCAGAGACCACAATCTAGTCCAGGGCAGATTTTTTTCCTGTTTCAAAGAAATATATTCTAGACTGCTGAAGAGAAAAAATTAACACCATGCAGAGGGAGAGGGGGGTCTATTTTTTTCTACTTTACAGAATAGGTTTTAGAGTACTGAATACAAATTGCGTAGTAATATTATTGTAGAACTGCAAGAAATTTAAGATGACCTTTATAATATACAAAATATTTTTGTATTTTTTTTCTTAACGCAAAAACAAAAACCCTAATTTTTTACATTGGACTAAACGTAACTTTTGAAACAAGTTTATGCCTCAAAGATTGAAAATTTTAAAAAAAAAATCAACCAACCTGATTAGTCTGTAGAGCAGCTTTGGGTTTATTCCCTTTATTTAGGTACTTTTGCTTATAGTAGCGTAGATTTTTTAATTCCAGTTTTAGTGTAGAAGATCTAAACCTATTGCTTTATTCCTCTCCTGTGTAAATGTAACTTCGGAAGCACTGAATGAAAGCTACGTGCACAAGGCTGAAAAGTTTGAAAAGTCATTTTAAAGTTAGACAGAACCATTTTAACCCTTAGAGAAGTAGCATTACCTGAACCGACTGCCAACTGTACACTTAGCCATGTACGTACTGCGCTCAGAGGGTTAATGATACAGCACTAGATCGATGCGCAATCCGCTCATTTTTAAATTATTTTAGCAAGCTTCGACAACAGCGTGCTCCAGTGCTCAACAGAGGAGCTTGGCAGACTCTTCCCAGATCTGACATAGCCTCTTTTTATCACTTGATTTAAAAAGAAAAAAAAAAAATTAAAAAAAGAAATACAGCTGTGTCTCAGCTCACCGTTTGTCACTCCGAGAGCCTCTGATTTAAGGTGCTGTAGAAGTGTCAGCTACTGGAAACGCCGGAGATGAGAAACCAGCCGCAGTGGCCTGGCGTAACTCACCGCTGGGCGTAAAGCTGGCATAACTTAATACCCCACTGGTATTTTGCGGTCGGACGAAACATATGAGTTAGCAGCAAAGCAAAAGCAGGTATTCAAAAAAAAAAAAAAAAAAAAGCAGATGTGTCTAAATAACAGCAGAGGAAATGGAGGGGGAAGTCCTGAACAGTATTAAGCCAAGTGTCCCGCCCAGGGCCCAGACAGCCCAGCCCTCGCTCGTGTCTGGCTTCCACCCCGTTACTTCAAGGCTTCTTCGGCCCCTCCGCGGCGTGGACGCTTGCCTTGGCGCAGGGCACGCTGCCCGCCAGAAGGGCCGTCCGTACCGCAGCCTCCTCTCGGCATTACTCCATCCCATTCCTGCAAAATCTCCTTAGAGAAACCTCCCGCCCGCCTCTCCGGGAGCCTCTCCTCCCGCGCGCGGCACAGCAGCGTTTCGGCAGCCGCGGAGCCGGGGCACTTGCGGCCTTCGCATCGTTCCGAGCCCGCGCTCTGCTCCAGATGCACAGGTTTGCAGCCAGACCCTACCCTGCGCTTTCAGCTACCGCAGTATAAAATCACAACACCCACTTGGCATACTGTAACATGGTCAGTTTATACTGGTGTAACTGAGAAAATTTCATCTTTTTCTTCTCCCCCCCCCAAAAAAAAAAAACACACAAGAGAACTTTAAGCTGCCCATTTCCAAGACAACACAGTGAGCATGACCAACTTTTGTTACTTGCCCCACGGCTGATAACCAATGCCAAAACAAAGTTACTTTTATTAATACCAAAAAAGTGTCTTTAAAAATGCTATATGAAGTGTTACTATTCTGTGTTAATACTCTTTTTAATAGAAGGAAAACTTTGCCCTTAAGTTTCTATCACAATGAGAATTTTTTTTTTTTAGTTCCTTTACAGCAATTTCAACTCTTTCTGAAATACATATTTGAATTCCTGAAATCAGTTTGAATGTAGAAGTCATGGAAGTACCACTTCATTAAACCAAGTAAAACCACTGTATGTATGTAGCAGGGATAATGTTTTGCAGCTGTACTTTCATTTGTCCAATGACTATCCATCATTTGTTGTAATTTTTTTACTTCATTGAGTTTGTATTTTTTTGGCTTTTATGTTCAAAATATGTTTATAGCTTTATAAATAAAGTAATTGCCAGACTGGCTATTCAAAAGAGGCCACTGGAAGTTATAATCCTATCAAACTGTCAAATAACTATTTCTCAGAACTCAAGAGGATTTCTTTTTTTTTTCCTCCCCCCCTTCAGCATTTGTATGTACAATTAGTTTTTAGAATAATTTCCAGTAGTCTTCAATGGATAAGACTGAAATAGTAAACCAAGACTAAGAAAAAAAAAATTTCTTCTACAATCCCTATGGACACTTTGCCTTCCCTACCCCTACACTGAATCACTTCAGCCAAGAGCTGTCCCTGATCATGACTTTAAAAAAAAAGTTGAAGAGCAAGATGAAGTTTAATAGCTGGAAGTTGGACAGTCTCTCCCCATTTCAAGAATTTCTAAGCACACAGCTGAGAGTACTACAGGCAAATTTCAATTAGAGAAAATAAGTTGTATGGAATCCTAACTACCAGGACTACTAAGAATATTGAAATCTGTCAAAACTGTATATATTTTTTTTCCCTCTGCATGCTGCTATGCTGTACCTCCACACTTGCATCAGTACCAACAGCCAAGCAGCACAAGCCTGGAGCTTCGGGAGAAGCTCTGCCACTGCAGCATTTGACCACCAAGGATTATGTTTTAGGCAAACTCTTTTAGTAATTGGCAAGTCTTACCACAGGATCCCAGCTGTGCTTTATGCAGGTATGGCAAAGTAGAAGCGAGGTAATGAGGAAGACAAACTACAGGTCTTTGTCTCTTCCTCATCCTACAGCACAGCGAGGCATCGTTGAGGCAGCGGCTGCTGACACACACGGATCCCAGTCTGATGACAAGCACCTAAAGGAATTTATATAGGCTTCCACCATTGAACGCCATTGCAGTATAGGCTTCTTTATTAGCAACACAGCACTCCAAGGGTGAACTGGTGTCTTCTGGAACACTAACTTCACACACACATGGATTTATATTAGGGAAGAATCCAGGATAAGCTGAATATGAAACTACAAATGCAGCCACAGAGAGAATTGCCAGGAGATTTTCTCTAGCAGCACTTTTAAACTGCGGTGTATTGTTTGCAATACAGGATGCTGGAACAGCTCCATCGTGTCCAAGTCTAGCCCTGGAGTATTTTATGCCCACAGACAGTATAAGATCTGTAATATGCCCACATAATACGCACACCAGCACCAAGGCAAGCCCAGCAACCTCAGGAATAAGCAGATGCGAGCAGCAGCTGCATCCAAAGCACAGCTCTGAATGCTGCCTTCGAGCAAGTTATGAATCCTTTCATTAATACCTATATCAAAGATCACCTAAAAGCTGGTAAGCCATCAAAAAGATATACCCGTCAGGCTTGCTTGCTATTTAACTTCCGACTTATTTTGAGAAGTTGCCCACTGTGTCTGACTAGTGGCTTGCATTAGTCATTTAACAAAATCTTTTCATCTGTTTTATTTCAATTAACCACTTCCTCAGTGCACTCGGCAATAAGTGACAGCAAGATTGTCTAGTTTCAAATAACTAGAACCATTTGCAAACAAAAGTTTAAAAGCCCTTTATTAATTCAGAAGTGAAACACTGATATTTAAAGTGAGATAAGTATGTTTATTACGGTTCATTCTACTCTAAGGTTTATACAGAGAATGGAATGCAATACAAGCTAAGAGCACACCTCAAAAGATCTACCACACAACCATCCCCTACTCCCTATAAGGGAACTGTAAAAAAAAAATAAAAATCAGAAAACCAGTTACTGTTTAACTAGTTGCAAGTGGCTTTGTCCAAAGAAGTTAAGCTTGATATTGCATTAGCTTTGTATGCAATAGTGAAGTCTCTACAAGCTGAAGTATCACATACAAAGGCCTAAGATTTCCTGTGGACACATGAAACCATGTTTTAAAGAGCTACATCACAAGGGTTGTTTAAAATTGCCTAAAAACAAGCCACTAATGGCATGCACAGGTCAATAATATTAACTTTGGTAATGTCAGTCATTTTTGGTCAAGCCTGGACTCCACTTTTAGCAGTAACATGTATAAAAACACACCCACCCTGTGCATAAAGCAACACACTTTTGCTCCCAGCTAGAGGCAGGTCTTCAAGACATGGTTGAAGGATTCAAATTTAACTGTCAGGAGCTTGCTTAGT
Source organism: Pelecanus crispus (assembly GCF_030463565.1). Taxonomy (NCBI): domain Eukaryota; kingdom Metazoa; phylum Chordata; class Aves; order Pelecaniformes; family Pelecanidae; genus Pelecanus; species Pelecanus crispus. Next base: position 3,584,442 of record NC_134650.1, read on the forward strand.
TCTAGATCACATCTTTCACTAGTCTATAAGGCAAGACTAACAGGACAAGAAAGTGGTCAAATACTTCTTTTTTGTTAAATGCAGGACAAAAACCATCTTGAAAGTTATATAGCGATAAGTAACACTAATTTTTCCCACAATGTTTTTGGAAGAAATCCAGTAACTTTTTTTTTTTTACTTCACCTAGTTACCCAAGACACATTCTAGTTTGTTTGTCTTTCTGAAGCTATCAATACCCTGTAAATACAAGCATTTTGTTCTTCTTGAGGAAGAAGTCACAGGTGGTTTTATTTACAATGGAGTCAATCTTTAGCATTGTAACTGGACTTGGAACAGTTTAAAAGTGTAACAAAAATGACAACCTTAAGTGCTACTCTCCATACAGAATCCACACTTAGTTCGGTTTTATTCATTGCAGAGTAAAGTAAAAAGACATCCAATTACACTAGTAAAAACTCAGAAGATTTAAATTTGTACTCAAAAAAACACTACACATGCAAAGGGAACAATATCCTGCTAACACAACTTCATTTGCTGCTGCATTTGTCTAATATTAACAATTATGAACAGAGCAGTGCAACTAGTATTTGGAACAATCCTTACAGTGTTCGAGTGTCAGGCACAATACTTCACTTCTCTTCACACCACTGGTTCTCTTTACGTACCTGAAAGAACATTTTAATTATTAATATGTTGCAGTGAACTTCTAAAATCCCCACAGGCATTCAGGATTACTTATTGCAGGAAGGCATAAACTCGGAAGCCGCTTCAATTTTTCATGTGGGGTTTGTAATTAGAAAGTCAAGTCTTACAAACTGACCTGTTAATATAAACCAAGAAACATCTCTCATGCCTAGATTTGATCAGAACTGAATTTTTTCTACCAAGTAAAGCAAATGGACTAGCTTAAGACTAAATCGCTTGTTTCATGACATAGCACTGAAGACAAACCTAAGTGTACAAGTCACTGCCTCTGTATTTAAACAGGGCATCTTGTTCTGATCTTCCAACTCTGCCATTTTGCAGTTGGTTTGTTGTTCAAGTTTAAGATCAATGAGTTCGTTAAAGACAAGAATCCAAACATCTTGCCTTTCTGCTACATGCAACAATGCGTCTTCAGCATTCTTACTACAGCTCCAAAACAGCAAACTAAGCCTGCCACAGACAGCCCTACATGTCTTCTTACCAGACACACATTTGAGCTATGAAGTCAGTATGCTTTGTTTTGACTTTTTCAGGTAATGGGCTGCAAGCACTGTAAGCACTGAAAGGTCTTCCACCCATAGCAACCCAATTATGAGGAGCTAATGCATTAGTTTACATTTATTGTTAACAAATCAGTTGCATCACACATTACTTTCTGAAGCACCACGCAATAATTCAGCACAAAACCAGCTAAATTATAATTAAACCCAGATGAAGTACCTGTGCTTCTTCCTCCTCAGTGAAGTCATTCTTGATATTGAATGTCTTGCGAATTTCTTCTGGAGTTTTCCCCTTGATCATGTTTGCAACTGTCTTGCATGTCACATCAAGCAAACCTTTGATGTCCAAGTAATTTGCAGCCTGTAGAAGAGTTTCCAAATTTAAAGCCTCCATATCAATATTCTGCCTCTGTAGATGTACTACCGAAGTTATGCTTACTCTGAAATTGTAGAATATCGTAACTGCAAACATCATCTCCACTTTGAGAAGCTTTAGCTAGAACCTTGAAGTAAGAGTACCCAAAACTTCCTTGCCAACCAGAAGGGAACGTCATTTATACCATGAAAGACACACCCCCCTGCTCCTTCGTTTACAAAGGGCTTTCAGAAGTCTGCAAACATTTGATATCTTCAGTGTTGAAGTGCTGTTAACTAGCTAAGACAAGTAATGTTGTCTCACGGTACCCCATAAGGTACAGATTTTAAAAGTCAAAGCTAGATTTTCATTTGGATGCCAATCTCCAGAACTCCCATTTCTAGTAATAAGCCCTCAACTAAGACTCAAGAGCCACAAGCATAGACAGCTGTCAGGCCCCATAGTGAGAAAAAGTACATTAATTGGTAAGTCAGCAACTATAGATTAATGTCTAGCATTAGGTTAACAAGCACTCTAACATCCTCAACAATTTTAACCAGTCGTTTGCCAGAACTACTTGCCCTCCCCACAGTCCCCAAGAAGTTGTTATTCAAGAAGCATACAGGCTTTATTTGTCAAGTGCACAAATAGAGTGCACCTCACAGGCACAGCCCTTGCGCTTCTTGAACATACTTACCAGGATAAGTTCAAAAAGCGTTCCTTGGTCTACTTTCAGAAACTCTTGATCCCACACAGGGATGTCATCTGTTCTTTTTTCTTTGTTCTCATCATCCTCAGGAGGAGGTGGATCATCCTTGTGATGGGTGCACCACTGAATCACCTAATTATGGTTTTGATATTAAAGTTTTGTCCAAATGATTCTCCCATTAGGCACCACTATAACTTAACTTCATTTTATAAGAACTGTACCTTTTTTTCTAGATTAATATTAGAATCCTGTATGAACATGCTCCATTAAGCAGTATTTTCATCTTAGAACAACGGCTCCCCAATCCTGAAGTACAACAGCCTTCAAGAATCCCATCTGGGACAGTAGCTAGTTAATTACTTACAATCTTAAAAGCCAACTGCTGGCATTATAAAGTTATTCAACCCTGTGTTGACACACACAAGACTGTACAAAGGAAACCTAAACCTCATTTTGCAGTGTTTAATCTGTTTGCAGAAACATAATTCTTAAGCAGACTACTACATAGGGGAAGGGCAGAGAGTGGTAATAGCTACCAGCAGGAGATGGTCACCACAGTACAAACTTCACCTGGCAGAATTTGCATGCTCCCAAGCTTGCTTTTTTTTTTTTAAAAACACCACCATCTCATGACCCAGACAATTAAAAGAGTAGGGATCTACTGCAAGTAAAATCCTGTTCCATTTTGCCAACCCAAGAGACTTCACAAGTTTGAAGTTATTTATGTGTATGCTCACTAGGAAACAATTCCTAACCCTGTATTTACTCCAAAACAGTCCAGTGCTTGTTTTGGCACAACAGTTTCTACTTCAGAGCGAAAAACATCTTAGAAGACAGCAACATACTTTTTCACTTTTCTCACTCGACCCAGCAATAATCAGGCTCTATTACTGAATTTAATACCACTGAGTGCACAGCGTCTCTTAAGCACTGTAACTGAAACACAGGCATGGCTACTCTCACCACTGCCTGTCCCTTAATCCTTTTCTCTTAACATTTGGGTCTCAAAGAGCTACCTCAGTTCACAGAATCCGATTAAAATCAGTGCTTTAATACCATGAAACACTAGTGTGCACAGATGTCCACCACTTCAACACCTTCAGAAGCCTGTCTGGCCTCCAGCTGCTCTTCCAGAAGGTGTCTCCTGTAGGTTTTCTGCCAGCTCCACCCCAGTTCTGAGATACCCTAGATGCCTGTGTCCACATCTCAAATTGGTTAAGCTTGTAGCTAGCACACAAGAAGTACCTTTCATACAATAGTTCACAATATCCAACTCCAACATGAATTCCACATTTTGTTACTGACATACAACCCTACCACTTCCAGCATCTTACCTTTTTTAAGATAGCTGCATTAACATTTGGAAGAGGGACTGGGTCATCGTCACCTTCATCATCCATTCCCAAATCTAAAAATGGAAAGATGACTAAGCAATTGGCAGGCAAAACCATTCACTCTTTTCTGAACTGGGCCACTTCACCAATTCTCAACTATTTTAACATCACAGAGGCTGAATGGATGGGTAGCAAAGGATCTCTAACTGGTGAAGTCAGAAGCTTTTAGAAAGCTTCAATGAGGCTTTGTGGAGCCATGGCTGCATTATACATACTAGGTTATATCAAGTTTAGGCTAAGTAGCTAATAAGGCTACTTCATCAAATGAGAGCGTCAACAAACCATCAGTTAAGCAGTCAGTTACTTGTTAGAGCAGAACGTGCTAGTCCAGTGTTCTGGGAATAGGATATGTTGAAGAATCAGACAAATATTTATGTATTTTTGCCACTTCCAACAGTTGAATCCACAAGATAAACCAGTCTTCCAACTGAGATCTCCCTTTCAATTTATTATTAAACAAGAATTCAGATGTACTGTGCTAAGGAGAGACCATGTTTTGTCCTCTATAGGAGCAGTAAATACTGTAGCCATAGAGATGCCAGTTATCTGGCCTCTGAAGCACTTGTACCGATTCTTACCAGCTGAAGAAGTTCACATGCTAAGACAGCGGCACAAATCCTTCAATCAAAAAAGCATTTCTAAAGCATGCTTCTGATACTCCTTGTTTTAAAAGCTTGTTAGCATGCTCAAGGCATATTTGGATAAAGTTTGCCACTCTGTCCCCTTGATATGATTAAGGGCTCAAAAGTAAAAGTGGAGAGAAAAACATAATGAAAACTTCAACTTGATACACAGAACAAATACCACACCAGCCATCTTTGATTAGCATAAAAATATGCTTTATTACACAAATGCTAACAGTTGGATGACACCCTAGCTGTCAAAAGTAACATCTTGTAATTAGTTATGTAATTGAGTAACTACAGACTTCACTCATTATATGCACAGATGAGCCAATTCTACATCATCAAGGAACTTAATTTTTAAGAACAGATGACTTACACCATCATCAGTGATCAGATCTGTGCGGTTAAAATAGCATGTACCTCTGCATTTAGGCAAGTCGACTACTGTTATTATTAGTGAGATATTAATTATTACTACTTTTTGTTTGGAATGAGTAACTCCATAGATTCAGAAACTAAAACACTGACATTAAAGGGTACTGGATATGTCACCAATTAATGAAACTTCAAATGCATACTTTGAGCATGGTGGCAGATACAAGTTTAAGAAGTGACCAGTCCAAAATAGTTGGTATGGGGAAATAATTCAAGCAGTATCTCAAGTTTAGTCAACTCTGCTCAACTTCTTCCCACCACCTCCAAAACAGCAATTTCATCTGGTATCAGAAAATTGATACTTCATTGGTGGTCTCACAATGCTTGACACAACCCCACCCTTCAGCTCCTCCCCTTTCAGCTGCAGCACCTGACACACAAAACATTGTCCATTAACTGATGCTTAACTAGCTGTACTGCAAATGCATTTCATCTGTACTAGGACTGGTTCTCACCCAGACTAGCAAGAGGCTAGGTTGTGGTGCCTAGCTTGCAACACTTACCATGTGTAACTTCCCTTTCATCAACACCCGAGTGTCACTAAACACTGGCAGTGACACAGCTTCTGCATGAGAAAACCGAGAAGAGCTGTGCTCCCTCATGTATTCCAGCCGATTGTGGTGTTTGCTGCTCATGCTGCTAGTCATGATCAACAGCATCTTATGAACAGAATGGAAGTGTTCAATGGCTGGAGTATTTCAACCTTCTTTTTATTGTTCTTGACACTGTATAAGGTGTCACAACCAGACAAAGATTTATACCCAAGAACATCATTTTAACTACATCTATAGAAAGGGGTTTTTTTCCTAAGTTAATTCATGAATACACCCAAAAACTGGAAAAAACCACCAGTAAACAATGAGGATTTGCACTAGAGGGATTAGACACAGTTTGCTCTGTATCCTAGCCATCTGGCAGATTTCCCCTCCCCCGCCATGAGTTCTTTTGTTTCAAATTTATGTCAGCAGGAGATCAGAACTAAGTATTTTTCCCAAATAATGTAACTGTAACCATAAGCTCACAATATAGGTTTCACTTTAGCTCTTTCTTTATTGCATTGGTTTATGATCTCCCACCCCATTTAAAAGGTACTTACATCGTAAGACTGGTTTGTATGATTAAATAAACTTAGGTTTTAATATTATTGTATGTTCTGTTTGCTTAACTTCTACAAAACTCAAGTAGGCTGTAGGCAAGGCAGTGGGGTGCTTATATTTCACTAGCCTCCCTGTGAGGGCTCTTAACAAAAGGAGTGAACTTTAAGCTTTTTGCAAGAGCACATCCACCCAAAACATAGTTTCAGCTACAGCAGCAATTGTTCTAGCTGTTGACATAAGACAGCAAGCTGCTTCATGGGCCTAGGAATGCTGTTTCAGCACAGTACCGGTTTATCTCCTTTGGTCACAATTCCTGTTCAAGAGGCTTCCTTGAACACACAGCTACCTCTGCATGAGCTAGCGATCCTCAGGCTTCACACTCTTACCTTCCAGCATAGTCTTTATAGTTACAGACTGTTTTGCAATTTCAACATCAACTTCAAAGATTTCTCCATCTGAACTCTGCAGTTTAATTGAAGGCATCTATAAGAGAAGAACAGTTATTTCCACACAATATTCAGCAAGCATTACAAGTGTAGCTGACTCAAAGATGTACGTTACCTTTACTATTTATGCTGGTTCTTACCAACAGCAGACAGCCCAGTGCCACTTGAAGCACGCTCAGATTATTCACTGCTTGAATCAACAGGCCTAAATTCATTAATCCTCATGCTTAAGAAACAGGGACTGAGAGGAAGAAGCCTAACACCAATTTAAGAGAACTTTTTCCTTAATTTGAAAGCATAAATATACAATATTTTAGTCAATAGCGCTTACATTTTGTACAGTGCAACACTAGAGCTATCTTTCTCTTGAATTAACCTTCAACAACACTTCCAAAACAGTACTCGTCTTCAAACAATTGCTACTCACTTTGACTACTCAAACGAAGTCAGATCTCAAAAGCAGTTTTCAAATGACAGCCTCTGGAACAGAATCACAAAACTGAGGTTGGAAGGAACCCCTCAAGGCAGAGACTAGTACAGCCTCCCTTGCTCCAGAGTCAAGCAGACCGGGTTACTCAGGATCAAAGGCTTTCCTTCAGAGAAGTGTCTGGTTTTCTGAAGAGATTAAAAGCAGTGTACCACTACAAGGAAGGCTTTCAGCACCTAATACCACCCTTAACAGAGTGGGAAGTTAGATCAGCACTTTGTTAGCATTAGGAAAGACTAAGATGACTATGCATTTTAACAAAGTTTTTCAAACACGCTGTGATAAGACCTACAATAGAAGCAGCAGACTTCAAAGATGTCACTAGCAGGAAAATAATCAAACTTTACAAGAATGCATCTTTCCAGATATTTAACAACTGAAACCCAGAAGTCATGCACTTGATACAGCAGCTGGCAGGTTACAACTTCTGCCTCAAACACCACATGAAGTCTGTTTGGGTATCAATGCACTTGAATCGGCTGACTTGAAGGACATGATAAACACAACTGCTTGGTCACATGAATTTTATGTCAGTTCTCAACAAGTTAGTAGGATGTGCTATAATAAGTCCCTTTACCACTCACAGTATTTGTTAGCAGCAGACCACTGCAACACCTTCATTTTTTTTTTTTCCCTCAAGTTACCTGCTTAAAGATCTCTAAAGCATGTATTTGTAAATACAGCCTGCAAGGCACTGTAAAGTGAAGCTCTAGAAACAAAGATTTGCAAATTAATTTCAATTAATTTTCAAGTGTTCTTCCCCCACGGAACCTAAGAGCTATGCATGTCAGTTCCCTGCAGTAGCACTTGAACCACCAAAACTGAATTAGCTGGACCACTTTCAGCAAACTTACGTTATCGCTTTTTGAAGGCCTGCTGTAGCTCATCAGTATGAGCGAGCCTGACAGTACTGCAACAAACCCAGTCCAATGGAGGCCAGCCAAAGGACGTTATTAAGCAGCTCACACCAGCTTGAAGTCCTCATTGCTTTAATTTCCATTTGGCAGAGCCAGTAGCTAGTTAATGTTTACACAGTCACGTAACCCTATATGACAGTGCTACTACTAGTTAAGATGGGTGTTCTGGAGAGGCATGGTCATGATTGTTCCAAAGATAAAAATATATATATGTATACACAAAAATAAAATTCTGATTAAAACATAGTTCTGAGGTGGTAGTTTGAACGATGCTCTGAAAAATAACGATCTAGGCATACATTTTGGATTGAATGCATCTGTTCTTGCAGTGATTGTCTGAGAGGACTCAAGAACAAACCCAGCTTCAGATGCCAGCCTTCCTGTGCTTGTCGAGGATTACATAATGCTGCACAGCGGAGCCAGCAAGGCAGCGATGCTGCCTGATCGAGTCCAGCCCCTGCAAGAACATTTGCATTTGAGACCCTTGCATCACCCAAAGCCACTTTTATCAAGACCTTTAGGTTACTGTTACGAGTCTGAATTGGGTAGAATGAAGTTAAGCTACTGCCTTATCACTGATAACAAGATTTGGATGAAATCCTGATCTGTTATTTTTATACCACTGAGCACAGTCACCAGGAATAATAATAATAATAAAAAGTCATTTTTAGCAAACTGCAGTACAGCTCTGGAAATAGAAAGGCCTTGGATAGCAACACAACTGGGTGACTAAGCAGGCTAGTCCTAAAAGCTCTACTCGACAACAGCAAAACAGGTTGGGAGCTAGTCAAGAGACAAACCTGAATTACGACGGTAATTTGCATGTATAAGCCTGAAACGCAGAGCTCGGCCATCTAAAACAACGCTAGAAGGCAGCTCCGTGCCTCCCGAAGCCATTCCAGATGGATGCCCCCCTGCACCGCCCCGTGTCACCGGGCATAACGCTGCGTTTATTTCATAAAGTCACACCTCAGACGCTCTGCTTGCGCTGACGCTCGGGAGCTCCCCTCGCTGCGGAGGGACAGCCGGGGTGCCCCGCAGCAGCCTGACAGCCGCCCGGGGGAGGCTCCGGCCCCGCAGGCCCTGTGCGGCCCGGGGCGGCGGGACCGCCCCCGCTTTATTTACCAGACCCCCGCCTCCCCGCACAGCCTCCCCCACCGCCGCCTCCCCTCTCCTAAGGGGGCCCACGGGCCTTCCAGCCCCACATCGCCCAGGAAAGGCTCCGACCTCGGCCCGCCCCCTCAGCGGCCCTCCCAGACCACCACCGGGAGCCCCGCGGCCGCCCGCGCCCAGCGGGGCCAGGCCGGGCCCGCTCCCCACACCGAGCAGGCCCCGCCTCAGCCCCTGCCGCCACCTCCAGCACCCACCCCCGCCGGCACCGGGCAGCCGCACCCCCCCCCCGAAGCCCTCAGGCCTCACCGTGAGGCGGCGGCGTCCGGCTGGGCGCTGACTGGGCCTGGCGGCGGCGGCAGCGCTCGAGGCCCAACTGCGGCGGCGGCTTTATATGGCGGGAGGGAGGGGGAAGGACCCGCCTCTCGCCGCCTCGCAACTGCCGGGCTGCCCGCCGCGAACGCCTGAGCAAAACACCACGTCCTGCCGCCCAAACGGCGCGGAGCGCGGCTGAGGTAAAAAAAACACGGGCCCGCGCCGCCTTCACGGGGTGGGGAAGGGGGAAGCTACAGCGAAACGAGGCGGGACGGGCGAACCGGCCCGGTGGGGTCTTTCAGGCAGCGACGTGGTCGCCCCCGGAGCCGCAGAATGGGCGGGGGCGGCTCACGCGGGCCAACGGCCGCGGCGGCCGTGTCCCCCCCCCCGCCCCGCCCCGTTAAGGGGCCGCTGCCGCCGCCCCGGGCCCGGTGCTGCGGGGGGGGAGAGGCGGCTGGGGAGGGCCGGGGCAGGGCGTTGGGTGCGGCCCGGTGGCGCCGCCCGTGAGGGGGAGCGCGGGGTCCCCGTGGAAACCACCCGTGATGGCGGCGGGTGGCCGCTGGTAGCTGGAGGCCGGCCCGGTGCCCTCCTCGGGAAAGAGGCGGGCAGCGGGCACGGCTGCCGTCGTGTGTGCTTAAAAACGGTAACTGAGAGTAACCCAGGCTGCTCACAAAAAGCCCACGTTGGGTGTTCTCCTTCTAGCGGGGTTTCACGGGGAGGAAGCCCGAGGCCCGGGGGGTGTCCGAACCCCCGTGAGGGGAACTTAAAGCGGGGAGCCGGGTAAGGCCACTTCTGCTTGGTTGGGCTTGATGATCTTAAAGGTCTTTTCCAGCCTAAACGATTCTAGGATTTTATGTTTGTGGTGGCGTCTCACATGTAAATACAGCGATGCGCGATCTTCAGCGGCTGCTCGGGCAGCAGCAAACATTTTAACTAAAAAACGACACTGAAAAACTGGCGAATTTGAAATTGTTACGACAACAGGTTGCTTTCCTCAAGTGGAAGTACATGAGCAACAGCTCAGGACAGGTCACAGTGCTAGAAACGGATTTAGGTCTAACTAGCAACCACGGATCACCTACCCCAGCTCCCACCAGGAATTTTAGGCAGCTACAGCTCTGCCCATGGTCGGAGCCCATTAAAGCATCTGCGGGCATCAGCTGCGCAAGGAGGCACCAGGCCGGAGGAGCAGACTAGGAGCTAAGAACTTTAAAGGTCTTTTCCAACCTAAACGATTCTACGATTCTACAATTCTGTGAAACGCAGCCAAAGCAGCGGTGCGTTAGCACATCAGCCCACCCGAGCGCTGTACCCCAGCGCAGGTAACATTTCCTGAGAGGTCAGGAGTATGTGCTAGACAGCAACAGGCATTAGGTTTGCAGAAAAAGGGAGAGCTGAAGGTTTTTGCTTGGTGAGGAAGGCAGAGCGGGGCATGAGTCCGCCAAAGTAACTGTGAGGTGTCCGGGGTGCTGTCACACGGAGCACTCGTTCCACGCTACTCAAGCGTGGTTTTGCATCAGCTGTCCACAGCGAAGTAGCTTTTAAGTAGTTAAGATATTTACATAGTGACATGATTATATGACAGTTTGCTTTACTTCAAATCTTAATTAAAAATTATTTTAGAGCCAAAGTATGTTTTCACAGCATTTCAGTGCAGACATAGCCAGGCTACCTGTAAGCAGACTGGTACCTGAAACAGCGTGGCAGGGCAGAGCGCAAGTACAGCCTAGGTCACAGCTTTGCCTTTCCTGAGGATCCCAGAGGGTCCCAGGCTGCGCGCCACATACCTTATTGAACAAATGACAGTCGTACCATCTAGAAAATACCTTCTAACATAAAGAATTTTCCTGAGATTCAGAAATTCTCATTTCAGAGTCCACAGCCCAGGACAGTGGCCTAGCCACGGAAGTATCAAGTCATCTTTTTTTCCTTAGTTTTCTTCCTGAGTGACGTAACCAGTGAGACCACAAATATTAGAAGTATTTAATATTAAATAGTCTGTTGGTTAGAGCTGACTCTGGAGAGATGGAAGACTCAAATACAGACTCTCAGCCAGGAAGAACCTCTTTGAGCTCAGGTGACCAGCTGTTCTACATCGGGTCATACCACTTAAATAGGTTTCTACATAAATTCCAAAGAACTGTTGGAGATGACTGCCTGACTTGGGAGTCTTGTTTCATGGGCTTTAGGATGCCGAGCAGCTCGTTACAGCACACTTGAAGATGACTCTGAGCAACCTGATCTGACTTTGAAGATGGATGTAAATTCAGAGTGTGGTCCAGAGGACCTTCTGTGGTCCCTTCCAGCCTGAATTACTGTACGCTTCTGTAACATGCGCTTCAGTGGAACTCTTCATATCAGCTGAGTGAGCATCCGAAGATGTCAGGTGATGCTTTTACAGCAGACTTTGATGCTAACAGAGGTTCCTCAAAGATCCTGGTATTAGTAACCAGGTAAGCTGTTTGTTCATCACTCATCAGGAATTAATTATCGTATTTTTTATATAAATATATATATGTGTGTGTGTGTGAAGCCTCCAAACTATGCCTGATGTGACCTTCTGATGGTACCATCATATTTACCTCCTTCCTCCTCAGTCACTCTATCTTGTACTCCAGCACCAAGAACCACATTCACTGCGCTAAAAAAAAGGAAACAACATTGCCTTTATTTTCCTTAAATGTTCTTTTTTTTATTTATATTAAAGCTCCTTGGTTTAGAGGATCAGACGATGACAGAAGGTGGTCTGTGGAAAACATATCTGCAAATCCTAAATCCCCTCTCCCCAAGTTGCCAAAGACCAAGGTTTCCGATTTGGCTCCTGATCAGTGAGCACGAGCTCTCAGACCGCAAATCAGGCTCAGCAGAGGGGGGATGGGGTTTGCTCTCTGCTGAAGACAAATCTAATAAAATCTAGGAACAGGCAGGAAGCTTAGCTCCATGCTTAATTATGATCTGTGTATGAATTTTTAATTCAAAGCGATACCATTGATGAGCTTTATACTTGACACAGCTGTCTACAGCTTTCTAAAAGAGAAAATTCAGTCCACAGTGGACTTTGAATCTAGCTGTTGAAGTCTGGGAAAAGTTAAAACGACAAACACACCCCCAAAAAAGTGGCAGATGGCTGTCACAGATATTCTATAATCGCACAACAGCCACCTCCCGCTGTGCCCTACATATCGTACAATGAACCTCCCCAGCTAGTCCAGATGCTCTCCGTTATCTGTCGTGAAAAAGCAGCTGCTGCAGCGTTGATAGCCAAAGTCCTGCGAGTAAGTCAGTATTAATAACACAAAAGACCCATCCTTCGCTAAAGCTGCAAGGCAAAGAACAAGATTTTTCAAAAAATGGGTGTCCCAATTTCAATTGTTACACACATAGGTAATCATTGCAATGCAAATAATCCTAAACCTAAGCACGGCCACCCTGAGCCGTAAAGATAATTGCACCACGTATCAGCCACAGATAAATTACAATTAAGGGCCTTTTACCACTGAGAACCCCGAGGAGAAAAGGAGAAGCTTAACGCTAAAGCAAATACCTGGAAAGATTACAGCAACCAAGATCAGCGCAAGCTTGATTTAACGCTCACCAGATCCAGAAGAGCTCTGACCTACATACTCGCAGCATCACCGGGCTGTGGGCGAAGCCAGCTGAGCAGCGACGCAGCCGCAGGGGGAAGGGGATTTTAACCCACTGAAGGTTAAGAGAGCAGCCTCCCGGACACGGCACTGCATCTGCTCCACAACCTTGGATTCTCTTCCGGGCTGTTTCTCTCAGGCAAAAATTACTGTGCCCCCCACCTCGCATTCCCCACCTTTACAGAGAAACTGGGTTGGGTTTTTTTGCTGCTGCTGGTGATGTAGGGACTATGGCTCTAACACACCAGTGAGCGTTTTTCAATACCGCAAGCGTGACGTGGGATTGCCAAAGCCTAGTGAGAATCAGGCTTGAGATCTCTCCGCTTTGCTCCATCGACAAGCTGGGAAACTTCACAGAACTCAGCCTGGATTCCCTGAACTGCAGGGAATCTCTGTCCTGAGAGCACAGCCGCTCTAGCAGAGAGAGCTGGGTTTGATTTGCTGGAAAGCAAGGTGTGACCATCGACTCTGAGCAAGAACCTAATCTACACGTAGGGGAGGATGAGACTTGCAGCAAAAATCCTCCTTTTTTTCAGGAACACAAAAGATAGGGAACATTTTTTAAAATAAACAGTCACATCAACAAGGGGAAAAAAATTGGAACTGGCTGGATCAGTGTAAAAACAGAAAACATCAAAATTATTCAAGTGAGAGAGATGGTAGAAAGACATTGCTGAGCTCCAAGGCCTGTGCCACTGTTGTTCAAAGCGATCTTGCAACAACGCAGCTAGAAGAGGAAAATTGTTGTTCTCAATACAACTCTGGAAAAAGCTAATTATTGCGTTTCCACTTCATCAAAACTTGTATTACAGGAGCATCCTTGGGAAGCTGTGGCTTTTCATCCAAGTCGTACCCCCGCAATGCAAGACGGGGGGGTGGCAAAGCCCACATGTTGGATGAGAATCTGATTAACAATGTCGTGGTTTAACCCCAGCTGGCAACTAAGCACCACACAGCCGCTCACTCACTCCCTCCCAGTGGGATGGGGGAGAGAATCGGAAAAGTGAGAAGACTCGTGGGTTGAGATAAAGACAGTTTAATAGGTAAAGCAAGAGCTGCACGCACAAGCAAAGCAAAGCAAGGAATTCGTTCCCTGCTTCCCATGGGCAGGCGGGTGTTCAGCCATCCCCAGGAAAGCAGGGCTCCATCATGCGTAACGGTGACTTGGGAAGGCAAACACCATCACTCTGAATGTCCCCCCTTCCTTCTTCTTCCCCCAGCTTTATATGCTGAGCTGATGCCGTATGGTGTGGAATATGGTATGGGACATCCCTTGGGTCAGCTGGGGTCAGCTGTCCCGGCTGTGTCCCCCCCCAGCTCCTTGTGCCCCCCAGCCTGCTCGCTGCTGGGGTGGGGTGAGAGGCAGGACAGGCCTTGGCTCTGCGGGAGCCCTGCTCAGCAGTGACTAAAACATCCCCGGGTTATCAACGCTGTTTTCAGCACAAATCCAAAACACAGCCCCATACCAGCTACTATAAAGAAAATTAACTCTATCCCAGCCAAAACCAGCACACACTGATAGACCGACAAAACTCAATAACTAAATCCTTTCAAGCAGACACCAACTGTTTTTGGTTTGTTTTTTTTTTCTTTATCAGCTTCTGTTTCTTCCTCCAATAACACTCATATTCCCCTGATGTAGCTACAGGGATTCAAGATAGTTTAGAAGACTAAAGATGGGGGGGGGGGGGGCGGGGGAAGATTAAAAATAGAAGCACACCTACCTCAAGCGTATTTGCAGCATCTGCTTCCTAACCTCATCCTCACTCCACCTCCACGTACCTGAAGAGACCGATTTTTGTACCGTTCCTGCCCTTGCATCCTTTGGAAGCGTTCGGACTGCGGAGCAGGAGCCAAGCTCAGATCCTGCAGCCGCTGGGGCTGCGTTCGCACCCAGGAAGATGCCGCTGGGTGGGAGTCACCCACACTTCCAGCTTGCTCAGGCTGCCAAATTCCGGACGGTGGGACCCCGAGCCTCGGCGATCGGCGACCATCCCCCGGGGGAGGCGCGGCGGGGACATGGGGGACGCAGCCACGCGGTGGTGCCGGGCTCCGAGGGCCCGGAGCGCTCCTGGGGCTCATCCCCCCCAAGAGACCACGGAATCATCTAGGCTGGAAAAGTCAGGCTCGTATTTATGCCACAAACAGATGGAAAAAGAGCAGCCTTGCTTTAAACGCTCTGAAGAACTGCTTTAAGCGGCAATGTATAAAACTCTGAATATCCTCAATAACCAAGCGTGAGAGTAAGTGAACTAGGTTGGTGTTCAAGGGTTGCATGGCACCGGTCTTCAACCCTGGAGCTGTTCAAAGTCCAAAAAGCAGATTCTGGGCTGGTTCTGCCCCCACAGATGATAAAGAGCGGTTGATTTGAGGTTTCAAAGTCCATGGGAATAAAAATAGCGTGTGTTTCAGAAGTCAGGCTAATTCAAAACATTTTAAAAAGAGATTGCAGGGAAAAAGGAACAGTCTAGTGCCATTTGGAGATGGCCGAGCTAAAGCTAGATAAACTCACAACCAGACACAACACAGAACCCATTACCAGCCTTTCTTTGAGAGGGGGGAGAAAGGAGAACAGGCTCCCACGGAGCCGCGGCCCCCCTCGTCGTGGGCAGGGGTCCCCGCTTCAGCAGCGGCGGGCTGCGCTCCTCTTCCCCGAGGACAAACACGGGGGTGGAAAAGGAGCCACGCTGCCTGCAAAGTGGGTCAGGCATGGAATGAACGCCGTGGGATCCTCTCAGACAAGGCTCCTCCAGCCCCCACCCCCGCTTTTTCTTTATAAAATAAGGAGACAGAAGAGAGCAGGGGTCCCTGACCGCTATGATAAGGGGTTTTCACAGCAAGTTTTATGATTAGGCAGGGTGGTGATCGGTGTTTTTTAAAACTCCTGAAAAATAAAGGCAGTTTGCAGCCAGGCTAAAGCCTTTCAGCCTAATCGATCACGCAATTAGCAGTTTCAACAGTACACTTCTCTTTGACAGTTCAGCACTTTTGGTTTTAAATGCACAATCCAGAAAACAGTTTATATATTTAATGAAAATAAAAAAAAAAAAACCCCAAAACAACACACCCAAACTCCAAAAAACTCCAGTTGCGTCTGGGGGAAATCTGGTGAGGAAGATGTATACTGAAGTCAACAAAAGGATGAAATAGGAAAGGTTTAGTTTTATTTATACAACCCTATGCAATGATACAAGTATCTGCAAAATGGACCGTCTTCTCAGAAGCACTTGCCCCCAGATTTTCGTCTGAGATAGCCACCCCTAACACGCTGCTGCTCCTCCATCACCAGTCCCGGGGCAGCGCAGCCTGGCACGATGCAGCCATTGGCAAGGTCAGCAACAACGAACCGATGCTGGTATGAAGCTACAGGAACACATCCACGCCCCCGTTTATTTCTAGCTGATGTTTTGCAAACCACAACCAAAGTCTTGTTGGCTTCACCGCTGCTTGACGGACGAGCCCAACAGGATAGCCACCGATCCCGAGCCTCCTGTACCGTAACCCAGCAAGATGCTGTTTTAAACACAGAAACGTCGGCTGGAAGGGACCTCGCTCTCCCCCCTGAAGTGGCACTAGCACCCGTGCCAGCTCAGCTGTGGCTTTTTCTAGCCCAGCCCTGAAAATTTCCAAGACTGGATATTCTGCAGCCTCGCTAGTTAACCTGTTCCAGTGCTACAGTGCCCTCCTGTTCTAAAAAGCTATTACATCTAACCTGCTTTCCTATGTTTCCCCTATGTTGGCAAACTATATACACACACAATATGTAGGTACTGCTAGCGATTAATGTTTTATACACTACCAGCAATCAGTTTAATCTTCATCCAAAAGCAGTTCTGTTCACCATAGAGTAATTAAGAGATCAGGAGCTGTAGTTTAACCCATCTTAAAGAATAAAGCTTTTAAGCCACAGCACAGGTTTTACAAAGCTAAAACATGCAGCACTGCTTAATTTAAAACCAAAACTGTTGTTTCAGCCTTTTTTTTCCTGTATATATGCCAAGGAACTCTGGTCCCTTGCTCAAGAGAGCAGCTTGCCTTTATTCTCATCCAAAAGGAGCACAGCCAAATGAATTAGAGCACCAAAATAACTTTTTAAAAAACCACAGTAGGCTGACTCATGAATGCTTACTCTGCAGGGCTTTTTTTAGTGTATTCACGGGTACTGAAAGACTTCTATTAACACTTTACCTTTCCAACCTTTAACACTTTCCAACCTTCCCCTGGAACTTGCAGAGAGCCAATACTCCACGTAGACTTCGTCGTAACATGCAGAAGGCACCCTACGCATTCTACGAGACTTCAAAAACCATTCCTTTAACCTATGCAAAAACCCCCTAAAATTTATCTCGAGTTTCCATGAGTACTCAGCATACAGATAAGAAAAGCAGCAATTAAAGAGTAAGTGATAAACGAGCGCCTGACAGGTACATAAGGAAGTGGTGAGAGCAGAGCCACATCTGCAGTGAATTGAATTTGGAGCAGCACTGACTTTGAAATTCAAAACTGTGATTTGATCAGACTTGCCTCTTCTTACAGCCCATTTCTGCAGAACGAACAAGTGCATTTATCCTTCAGACCCTCCTGCTCCTTAGGTCACAGCTCCTCCGACAGCAGGAACCGCGCTCCAGCGTTACTGAGGGAATGAAGGGGCGAGAGGGAAGAAACGGAGGGATGTGTTTATTGAACTATGAAAAAAGGCCCCAGATAAACCTAGCACTTGCACAACAGTTTTGGTTTTGTATTGTACATGAAGAAATCCTTTGCCTTTAAGATTTTGGCTGAATTCCTAAATCGCCAGAGCAAAGATTTTTGTCCCAGGCTCTTAACGCACAATTACTTTGTGAAAATGACTTTCAGTGTTTAAGTTTACTACTGTGAAAAAGAAAAAAAAAAATCCCTCATGCGGAATGTGGAAGCATGGATTAGCAGGTATCAGTAACCCCCAGAAATCTTTTCTCTACTAACATTTCCAGATGGACTTTTGATACTAACCAGACTGAAATACAGGCAGATGAAACGTCAGAGCTTTCATCAGCAGTACGTACGCTCGCCGCCTTTTTCCCCAAGGCAGAATTTACTCCGTTGTCATCCAGACACACAGGGAAGAACAGGGCAACTGGCTCGGTGTCTTCGCTCGCCCGTGCATCAAGTACCCTCCCAGGGTATTGTCAGATCTGAAACAGGCAACGCTGCCCAAGCATTCGGAGCAGGGAGACCGAGCGTGTATGCAAATGTCAGCAGCTGGAAACAATCCGACCCGACGAACACCCGCGCGGATCCACCTCAGAGAAAACGTCCGTGCATGCAGGCGGCACTCCCTGCCAGTCACTGACGGGGCAGGGGCTGCTGCAGCAGCCAGCCCTGCTCCGTGGAAGAGGGACAGCAGAGCACGGGATCGGAACAGGCAGAGGAAAGAGTGTGAAGGGGAAAAAAAAACTGGCAATCTTCGCACTTCAAATCCATCTCATTTTGCCTTTGAAAAACAACGTTACTGAGTGTTTTCCTGTGTAGGAGTGTAATTTCGTCTGGTTTTAACCTAATGACCCTAGTTCAGAAGGACAGGCCTCCACAAACGAAGGGCATTCACTTCAGTCTGCTACACAAATTCAGATAAACGGCCAAATGACAGGACATCAGTAAGCGTGACTTCAGTGCAATGCAATGTGGAAAGCTCACCCCCCCCCACCCCCAGTCTGTCCAACAACAGGATTCTACTGACTCTGTCCAAATTCTGAGAAACAGAAGAAAAAAAGGGGAAGTTCTTAGAGCGGTTCATAGAAAAGTGTTAGTTCCATTCACGACTGCCTTCTGACAAGTCAAATCCCAGTGTCAGCTCCCCTCACTAACCACAGGGTTTAACTATCTTGCTTAAAAAAATATTTTTGAACTACCACAACACGGGCTTTCCACCTACTCCTACTTCACAGTTTATGGAATTTACCACTCTTCGTAGTGAAGAAGGGAGCATCAACACTGATCTCCAAAACAAGTGCAAACCCTAAATTATGCTCATTTCTCTGCAGCCAGCATCATCACAGTTTGAAGTGAAGGAAGTTTTGCTCAGGTGAACTTTAGTCAATCAGCTACCAATTAGACAGTAATTATTTCTACTTGAAGTTTTCCTTCTCCTCTTGAATCTTCCAAACACACATTCAGCTGGTTAGTGCTGCTGGTGGCCAATCTCCATCAGAGTAACATTTTTTTGTTCACAACGTGATATTCTCAATGAACTCATCAAATGGCCAGCCACAGCATAATTATGGGGGAAAGTGCAAAATCTGGAGTGACTTTCAACATTTTCCACTGCTTCTACTAACAACTGCTTGCATTTGTGTACAGAAACTGAACAAATGAGCTGAGCGCTCCCCCCCAGAGCAGGAGATGAGTCGCACCAATTAAAATAACAGGGAAAACAAAAAATAGGGCAAAGTCATTACTCTTGAAGGAATGGTGTCAATTAAGGCACAAAGTTCTATCTACAAAAAACACTGACAGAGAATGGCAAGCGAAAGGAATTTAAAGCGAACTACTCTCTACAGCAAAGGATTTTTTTTTTTTTTAATAGTGATCAAAGCAAAAGTTCCCAATATACTAAAAAAAGACACTTCAGATGCACTTATTTTTAGTATGCATTTCTTCCTGTAAGAGATCAAACTGCAGAAGACTAAGTGCTCTCAGAAACCATTTGGAAGCCAACCTACAGGACAAGTCTGAATTATTGTTGAAGAAAAAAAAAAAAAGCAACCACTCAAGCCTTCCAGAGGAGTAATGCTTGGTGAAATGAAGTAATGCTTGGTGAAACGCAGCACCTTCTTTGCAAGCTAAGAGAATTCAGCAGTCTTCCAGCAGAAGAGCAAGAAAGCCCCCAAAAGTACATCTAGGACTAGGCCTCCAGGTAAGTTGGACGTCTGCAAAATTTCTGTACTCTCCCTTAGAAGCAAGCAATAAAAAAAAAAAAAAAAATCCTCTATGTTGTTGCAGAGTCTACATTGTGCCCAAGGAATTTCCAGTCCCTTAACCAACATGAATATTGAGGCCGCTATTAAAACAGCGGCCAGGTACATCTTTTTAAGATCTGCCCGTTCAGTTTTCAAGGACAAGCCTTCAGAAGGCATAAAATTTGAGTTTGTTTTGAACAAAATAATCAAATCAGGATTCAAATTCTGCAACAAATTAGTAGAAAGCAAGTATTTTAACAGAAGTTAACATAAAACACATACCACTATTCTTCAGAAGGGAAGCTTGGGCAATACACGTAGTACTACATTTCAAGTTATTTCCTTTAATATTTAGAAAACTGGTTTTATTCTTAGTTTTTCAGAAAATGATTTTAAGTATTAGCACCTACATTGTAAATTACTCAAACTTAGATTTACACTTGACAAAAAAGCCACGCTCAAATCAATTAAGTTCTCCTATATTCTTCCGGTTTTGAATATTTCAGTAGAGCACCAAGAGGGAAAGAGAGCAACGTGTCAGTAATACACAAGCTCTGTTCTCAGCTGCATGAGATCACAGACCAGGCACCTCCCTGGGACAGAGCTCAAAAGGTCAGAGTTTTCCAGCATACTCCAATCACCTCAGTTTTAGTTATTCAAGGTGGAAATCTCTATGCAAGTTTATAAAACCCATCCAGCTACATGTTAGTTTATTAAACCACAGTTGACCTGAGATGCAATTAGGATTTGACATTTTTCCATACTTAGTTCACAAGTTTATTATGAAAAACACTGCAGCTCTGTCCTGCAGTAACATTGTTTTACAGAAAAAAACAGTTCTCTTCAAAGTAATTCACTATCCTTGGACAATTACAAGGGACAATATGGTAGGGCAAAGAGTGGAAAAGGGAACTGAGTGCAGACAAAAAAAAAAAATCAATACAATTAAATTAAACAGTATTCCCTGAAAATAAAACGAACAGTTTCAGAACAAATGAGGCCTTGGTACTTATTTTAAAAATGTTCTTTAAGCTTCAATGATTGTTTGCTGCTACCCTTATCTACAGTCATGCTGAATAAAGCTATAGCTAAATGGAAAGTTAAATGTATTCACGAGGTGTTAATGTCTACATCTTATTATTTGCAGTCTCTCAGAGAAAGCAAAAGTAACTACAAATAGCGCTATGCCAGAAACTGGTTTCTTGACCAACAATGTTGCTTCAGCATGCAATGAACTGGTTCATTCTAAAGTGGTCACAGTTGTTGACGACAAGAGGCTTTGTATTTGAATATGGCACGTCTTTTGGTCCATGTGAAAACAAGTTTGAATGTTAAATATTTTCTGACACTTTGGAGTTACTGTTGCTCTTCCCATTTTCTTTAGGTCAACATATGGTTCATGGCAATACTGTACAGGTCTAAAATCTCTTTACAGGAAGTAGTCTGGGGTGCGACGAGTAACATGCGGTTCACCTCTACGTGGCGCTGGATCAAACTGCAAACTGAAAAGCACAGATATTACTGAAACCGCAAGAGTTCAGTTGACATTCAGGTATGCTTTATATGTGAATTACAGTAGCAGCGGTCTGAACACAGGTAAGCCTTTTCAAGTTTTTTCAACTAATTCAAGTCTTCCAGAACAAGCGTTCAACTTCTTCCACTCCTTCTATTAGCACGTATTTATAATCCCCATATTTTAAACTCCTCTTATGATTACTATTGTCAACTGGAGAGAAATGAGTCTTCACTTGAAGACTCATATTGGTCAAACATGAGTACACATTTAGAAAGTTCAAGTCTCCACAATGCTTTTGCCTCGTTTACTAGTAAAGTTGCTGCTGTGGTAGTTAATCAGAAACTTCGTTAAAAAAGCCAACATCTTAACATCTGAAGAATTCAAAGACTCCAAAAGTCTCTTGCTCTAGACTGATAGGAGGGCACCACCTCAGTCGTGACAGAGTACTCCTACTCTCAAATCACCTCTCTAGTATTTCATTAAACTCCAGGTACACAAAACAAAAATGAGGAGTCTCACTTTAACCTGACAGACAGGATATCAGCAACAACTGTTCCAGATATTTGGCTCCAAGACTTTAGATGCGACTAACCCAACAATTCCACATTCACTTCACCTCCCAAAAAGCGTATAGGGAAAAGCCACACCTCAACACAGTAATTAAGTGGCATCTTGCTACAGCAACTATCTTAGAGTCACGGGCAATGTAAATCTCATTTTTAAACATACTTACAAGGAGTATTTTAGAGTATCATCGAGTTCCATAATTGCAGCCTGGTTGCCACAACGGTAACAATAATTTGGAGCACTGAAAATTGTTACTACATTCCGATCATGGCACCAGTTATACCCCTGGAGAGGAGGGGAAAAAAAAAAAAAAAGGAAAAATTATGACAACCAAGTTCATTTTTTGTACCCCATATAACCATCTGACTACTAGGCTGAATTTTTAAAGCACAAAACCCTAAGTAGCATTGGTAGGGTCATTTTAAGTAAGATTAAGGCTGTATCTTTATTTGTCATCTTGAAAGAAAAAGGGTCAAAAGGAATTTTGGCCTTCCTACATTTCTTCTTACTAGTAAGCATCAGCTAAACATATTTTTAAAAAAATCAGCAAAAATTCTCCACTGCATTAGCATTAAAAAATTAAAACAGCAATTCTGAAGTACACAATCTATTCTGAACCTTCAGCTGCAATCAACAAAACCAGAATCTGGACATACATTTAAAAATCTTACCTGCCAGGGATAACTAGATGCTAAGAACACACAGACACCCACCCCCAAGGTAAAAAGGAAAAATACATCTTTTTTTCAAGGCACACATATTTGTGTGCATTTTCTTATCAAGGGACTCAGCATTTACATTTAAGAACCTTTTTATCTACACAGAAATGCAGTCCCACATATACTGTTAAGTCTGTTTTGGGATGTTACCGTAAATTTTCAGAAAAAAGGCCAAAATAAAGGTTACTCCACTGTCAAACCAAGAAACTCCTTTAGTAGCACATGGATACTGTCAAAATAGAGTTTCTGGAAGACTCCCAGCTGGATCAACAGCTGTCACAGCAGCACATGCACATCTCTGACACACAGAGTACAGTATAACACACCAACTATGCAATGAAGAGTTTGAACACACAGACTGTCCTGCTTACCTCCATTACCAACTGATGAGCTCTTGAAACCAACGTAAGGCCATTAGCATGGTTAAAGGTTTCTGAAATATCCTGTCCAAATGTATAACCTGCACCTCGAGGAGAAATTCCCCAGCCGCCACGATCATCTGGATCTGACCATAGCAAGTCACACATTGGACCCTGTAAGAGATGTAGATGTTTCAGAAACAGAGACCTCACAAAAAACCCACACACACACCACCCCTGCACAACTTGTTCCAGCATCTCTTTAAGACTTGGGGGGGGGGGGGGGGGGGGGGGGGGGGAACCCATGCCTACCAACTACAACGGCTAGTCCAGTTAACACCTGAAATACTATCAAGAAGTTAATCTGAATGAAGAATTTTCATAGTAGTTCTCACCTCTGAGATCATTAAGTGGTACCTGCTGAGATTCTAGGCACACTACAACATGTTTGTTTCTTTAGGCAAGAACATCCCCCTTACTTTTCCTTCAAAAAACTAGAACAGGAAGACAGGTACTTTCATATTGCTAAGTTGTTTTCAATTTCATTTTCGGCCTGTGCACCCAAAACCCCAGTATATGCTGAATCATGAATCCCACTGTGGGTTTAGAAAATTATTTTTCAGTACCTCATGGGGAACTTCCTGCAAGCGATCAAGTGCTCTGATGTGATCCAGTGTATCTATCGATGGAGAGAGGCCACCATGTAGACAGAAAATCTGGAAGAGTTAGATATATGAAGTTTATCTCATTCATTTACATTCATTATATCACTGCAATTATAATTGTTTAGGAGAAAAATCTGCAAGAGATTCCTTTAAAGCTCAGAGCTGATAGAATACAGCATTAATAGCTCCCTTTACAACCAGTAGTAACATTTAACTTTGTACAATTTCAACATACCTGACCATCCACCAAGGCAGTTAGAGGCAGGTAATCAAAAAGGTCTGTAAAGTATTTCCAAACATTTGCATTTCCATATTTTCTTAAACATTCATCGTAGAAACCATATACTTGTGTAATTTGCCTGCTTTCATGGTTCCCTCGAAGAATTGTGATACGTTCACGGTAACGGACCTAAACACAAGAGTTTAGAGACATCAAAATACATATGCCTTCCCAAAAAACAAAATTTGCACCCCTCACCCCCCCATATGTCAATAAAGCTATAAAAACCAAATCCTTTTCAAGACAAAGATTCAATTATAACCTTTGAGAAAAGAAGGGATAATTCATTCAACTTGTCAGCTGCCAAATAATTTTGAGATTAATTACAAATTTTATTCATTGTTACAAGTGGACTTCACTACACCTGTGCATTAAGCTGATCTCTCCAAGCAAATTCTTAAAGACTGCTACTTAGGCAAATAAAAAAATAAATACAGCACTCATTTTAGAAAAAGTTCAGGCTTGCACCTGAACATTAATTTTTTTTTTCCCCCCAGAAGTATCTTAGAAAACTAAGACAGCCAACACTTCCGGTTTTGTACCTAGAATACCAATGTAATACAAATCATAACAGATACTAAGTGTAGTCAGGATAGTAATTACATATGTTTTATACAGAATTGTACAGCTGAGAAGGAAAGTTACCTTAAGGGCTACAAGCAATGTGACTGTTTCGACTGAATAATAGCCTCTGTCAACATAGTCCCCCATAAACAAGTAGTTTGTGTCTGGTGATTTGCCTCCAATTCTGAAAAGTTCCATGAGGTCGTGAAATTGTCCGTGGACATCTCCACAGACTGTGACTGGACATCGCACTTCTTGTACATTAGATTCTTTTGTCAAAATTTCTTTAGCCTATAAAACAAAAGACATGGAAATTGTGAGTTTCTCTGTATAGTTATTTTATTCAAAATATGCTCTACACCACTTCCAGCTCTCTACTGCCTGCCCTCTTTATCAACTCTTGTCCCTTTCCTTGTCTGAAGCACTTGGGATAAGAGTTTATCTTTATTTAAATCAAAATTTTGCTTTTATGCAACCCTGTATTAGTAGCAGAATTTTGTTTTGGTGTTTTTTTCGCTCCTCAAGGAGGGTATTTTAGAATTAGTTTCCAGCGGGCGGGGGGGAACAAACCACACACCAAACCACATCAAACCCTTAGACTTTCTACAAAAATAGTTCCATGAAGCATAAAACAATGACCATCACTGCTAGAACTGAAGAAGTTCATACGTATTGGGAAAAACTAAATCTAAAAATCATGCCAATGTCTTATCTCCAACCTGCCAAAAGCCTGAACTCAGACACAGCCAAAACCGAGACTCTCCCTCAGCGAGGTGAACACAGCCCTATCAGCTAGCAAAAGTTCGGTAATTCAGACATCCTGCTTCAGAAGAGTTTGCCACCCATCCATACATACAGCTTGGAAGGCAAAGGCAGGGAGTCCTACACGAAGCAGAAGTGAGAACGTAACTAATACCCAGTGGTATCAGCAATTGCAGAGCAGGTCATTTACCTGCACAAGCTTTCTGAACACATTTTGTATTTCAGTACACACAAGTAACATTGAGCTGTGTCTTTATAAACCAAATTAAGGAAACATCTTTGTCGTCACCATTTTTCCCACAAAACCATGTACATAAAAGTTGCAGACAAAGGCAATTCGTATGAATAAGCACAAGCTAAATATAGCATCAGAAAGGTAATTTTGAAATAACGTAATAATTCCTTAATTGTACCATCACACCGCCAGTTGTTAGTTTGTTCCCAGAAGTCACCAAACACGCCACTAATTTTCTAAATCAAGAGTGTATTAGAAATATAAATACAATTAGAAATGCATTATTAGAAATATAAACAAGTTTGCAAGTTACCATCTACAAAGATCTCCATGCCTTTCAAGCACCAATGTTCCTATTCAAAAAGGATCCCTTTTTTTACCTCATTACCAGAATGACAAGAGAATATATAGAAACTATATTCTATTTTATAACCCAAGGTATCTACAAGACTTGCAAAAAAAGCACCAAATACCACCTATGCACAGGCCATGCTGAATCCAAAATATTCTGAAACGTACACCAGTAAGACAGATGGAAGAACAGCACCACATTGGTTTTAGGGTCACTTTTCTTAACTTTATCAAACCTGACCTGACAACTAAAGCAGCATACTTTTTTTTTGGGGGGGGTGGGGGTGGGGAGGGGGTGGGTTGCTAAGCAAAGAAACATTTTGAGACACTAGAAAAAAAATCCATCATGATCTGAAGAGCACTGGATTTTAAAAGGTTGGGAAAGAAACATTTGAAGTTAAAATCTAAAACAGTATATTAAATACTGGGTATTGACATGAGCCAAGCTATTAAGAAACGTGCTGCTGTGTGCAGGTTTCCACCCTAGTCATGAAGCCATTACCTGGACAGTGACTGACACCCCCGCCCCCAAAAGTGGTCTCACTGTTCCAGCATATTGTCCAGGCTCACCACCACGGTCACCACTTCAAACACAAGAAGTGCCAGCAACACGTAGTTTAATGATGGAGATACATGAAATTCCACACTGGAAAGAACTGCAAAAACGCAATCATGGTTAAGCACCCTGCACAGCACAGAACTTCAGATATTACAGCATGAGCAATAGAGTTAAATCACTCTGCAGACATATTTACATCAAAAGTCAATCTCATGTGACAGTTTCCACTCATGCTGTGCCTAGTACTAAAGATAGGTCATCGTTGGCTTGTGGTAGATGCTAAAAGTGTAGATTTATTTTAAGATAGCCTGACTTAAGTTCATTTTAATGCAGTGACACTCACCGGATGTTTTGAAGGTGTTTTAACAGCCTTAGCCTCTTCTAAGACACTATTATGTTCAGAAGCATTAGCCATCTTAATTCTCCTTTTGACAGAGAACGTTGCAGACACTTACAGTGCTTCAATAGAAAAAAACGTACTCTTTAATTTGGAATGTTTTCTACTGCCTTATTTTCTTAACACATTGGAAGCACTGCACAAAGAATGCAGCATTCATTTTTCATCAAAGGTATGCGACGTTTATGCTGACCGAGATTAAAATGGCATAGTTCTCGGCAACAGAGTTGTTGCTTCCTCAGTTCTTGAAATATTAAATCACTCAGATATGCATATGACCAAACACGCAGATAAGTCAGACAGCTACTCTGATGGAAAAAGACTGTTCCAGGTCAACTTGCAAAACAGCAATCCCTATTTAACTCCTGCAATGAAGGAATGCTGGTGCACGGATTTCAGTATTTCCACATTCTGAAACTAGTTCCATGAAATACTGCCTCATGAACTGCTTAGCCCATTTACAGTCTTATCATGTCCCACAGTATTAACAGTGGCATATGCTGAAGTGCCTAAGCAGCATACTTGCCTCCACAAAGGAGCTTCAGCAGAGCTGAAAGTGGGGAAAAAACCAACACCCTGAAAACAAGGCAGCACCAAGTGGTCCATCAACTGTACCCCAAATTTCCACGTTAAATGCTTATAAAAGGGTAAAGCAAAAATTGTTTTAATATACCCTAATATAACAGAAACACAAGTTGGTAAGACAACAGCACATGTAATATTACAATTTCACAATTCAAATTTCACAGAAGTTAAGCTATCACTAATACGACTGAAGCATCTGTGACCTTGCCTTTGCACTGGACCACCCACCGCCCTGTGCAGCCTCATCTGCTTCCGCTCCCCCTTCATGGATCCTCTCCCCAAGATCCGCAATGATGCTGCTCGCTCAGCCACATCCCGCAACTCCCTCCCTGTCCATCCCCATCCATGCTCCCCCCAACACACGGGGCTTCCCACCAGCAGCTCTCCTGCACTTCCTCGGGGCAGGGAAGCAGCAGAGCACCGCAGCAGCCTTCGACACAGGACAGAGCACTCCTTGGCCAAACCACCCGATGAGGGACATGCGCCTGGTCCCTTGTACTTCAAAACCCCACTGACCTACTGCCAAGAAGGATAACAGTGCAATACCTTTGCAGCGTTTTGACACCAATGTTTTGAAACACCCACGTTTCACTGCCTATCACTAGGATAAACAGTTATGCAATTCTGAAACAGATTTTTCTTGAACACTTATCAGTGCTTTGGTTTCTCAATCTTTTTTCAGTTCCTAGCAATTCTTAATACTAAGACAGCCCTGAACTTCTGTCAATCCTCGTAAGTACACCACACCACAGGAAGTTTAACTTGTGATGGTATTCTACAATTTAAAAAAGATGAATAAACTTAAGCAAAAACTTGATATCAACAGCATACTACCTTACAATTATAAGCCCCTACCTCCAAAGCAGCTTAACTATTTTTTCACTACACGCTCCAATTTCAAAACCAAATGCAAATGCAGACTAAGACTGAAAAGAACCCATTATTTCAAACTGATAAATGCTAATTTTACAGCCAAGCACCAATAAAGTCTAGTGCAGAAAAAACATGCAGCTGTAAGACACAGTTGCACAAGAAGAGCATAAGAAGAACTAAGTAAAACACTGTTGTAGACAACAACTGCTGAGGCAGAAAGTCACATATTTTACTTAGAGCAATCTCAAAGTTCAAACAGTAAGCACATATCAAATACACTTCAGCTTAGTCATAGTGACTGGAACTCATTCCTACTTGATATCTGAAATATTGGCTTACCCAGCAATTTCTCTGGACAGAGGCAATTTGTACAATCCCAAAACACCCAAAAGACAACAAGAATAAAAGCAATATTGGTTTAAACACACAAGAAAACATCCCATTTTCACTTCATCGTAAAGCAAGTAGTACTGCATAAAAACACAACCTACTATTTAAGAATTAAAACATTCCTGAACCACAGCACATCTTCTAAATGGCCAGACGAACAGTAAAGCACTGTTTGGTTGCCTTTGTTTACAAAAAACATCTTTTATGCAAAACACTGTTCTTAAAATACAAATATTAGCTTCACTGTTTTAAGACAATGCAAGATCTAAGTGTAAACTCTGCATTTTTTTAATGAACAGTCAGGGATAAGAATTAAGAAAACTGTACAACCATTAAAGCTACTACTACCATATGGGTTTCAGATCTTCACAATTTCATTTAATGAGATGCAGTGGTTGTACGTATGCAGAGGTATCTCCTATTTCCCCTGTTCCCTGCATATATTTTGATCCTATATGTCACAGATTAAGGCTCAGAGTCCAGTGCCATAAAGGCTATAATCCATCCATCCACTCTCTCAACTCGCTCTACGCTGAGGACAAGCAAGTTTCCCCTCATGAGCAGAGTATATCATCAACCTTGCCTCACAGAATTCAAGTGGTTCATTTTGGGAAAAATCCTCTGAATTCATCTGCACCCAAACTCCTTTGTGTTTCCAGAACATATCAGTTATTTCTCCATTACTCCTACCCCTTCTTAGATTCACACATTCCAGCAAGAGCTGACAGCTCAAACCAAGTATCTACCCTGAAAAACTCTGGGGCACATCAGAAAAAAAAAAAAAGCAGTAAACATTACTGTGCCTTTGTAGAATGTAGAACAATGCTTGAAACTGCTGCATAGCAGCAAACCAGTGCTATAAAGCACTTCTCAAAAGATTACCACTAACTCAGTAAAGGAAATACAACCATTATTTTAATTAGACAACACAGCTCCGAAGTCATGGTTGCAGATGGTCATGTGTCATTCTTGGCAGCCCAGAATTCACACCTGCAATCCACCATGCTGTCTAGTAAAGCGCGTGTTGAGAGGCATCCACTGTAACCAAGGGGGGGGGGGAAGGTATTTATAGTTACCATACCGATATTTTGATGAGATCGAAGGCTTCAACCACACCCATAATTTCCTGTCATCAAGATGCACAGGATGTGACTAAAGACAGCACAACGATCAGCTAATTGGGATGAATACTGGTTTTAGCTGGCCAAACATCGTGGCCTGGAAGAGATTCCAGTTCCAAGCAAAGTCACCCATTACAGTCAGCAAGTCTTCTGCAGAAGAGTGAATGCATTGGTTGCCTTCAGTTTAAGGGTTTCCCCCCATCCCTTACTTGCAGAGGAAGGAGAAGGTGTTCAGACAAGATGGGCTCACCATTTTTAGCACAAAAAGTATTGTCACCCACCATCTGATATTTTAAACAAAACTAGAGAAATGAGGCCTCCAATATTGCCCTTCTGTGAAGGTACGACAGCAGTCAGATTACATATGACACAAATGGGAAACTGATTCATTCTGAACTTCAGAATCCACTAAGGAGTTCAATGTGAATGTATAAGTAGGAATAAAATTAAAGTTCCCCATTGACATTTAATTATTCAGTATTCCAAAGTAAGTAAAACCAGGATTTCTCTCTGGTTTTGTGACTAGCACCTATACCTCCATCTCCAACCTCTTTCACTACTGGAGGTTTACAACTCGGTGAAAGAAAACAAGGTGCGCCCGGTCAAAGAGTCACAGCGCAGCTCCTGAGAACGTGTGTCACAACGTGGTCACTACATTTGTAGCCCTTAATTTTCTTGGGATAAGGCAAATAGAACTAACAGATTAACTCAAAAGTTTTATTTTAATTCAAATTGCTCAAAATGAAAGTTTGGTAGCTTACGTATCAACGACTATTTGTCAGTGAACAAAACCAGGCAATTAACTCACCAAAAAAAAAGCATAAAATCCAACCAGCTTTGTATTTCACAACACACAACAAAGTACCCTTCTTCACTGCCCCACAACTTGGCAACAACTGCTCCCTTACTCTTTTAGCAATTCCTGTTTAGTTAGAAGAGAGTCCAGTTAAACGCAAGATGTTAGCCAACCAGAAGAGCAATCCTAATGCCAGTACTGCATGTAAGATTAAATGAGACAACCACCTTCCTTTTTCTCCTGTAAATTCTAGAAGCTCTACCAAGAAAGCATACAGGCAGTAAAATTTTGCCAAATAACCCTCTATGCCTTTGTATTAG
The DNA here is from genome assembly GCF_030463565.1 of Pelecanus crispus. NCBI lineage: Eukaryota > Metazoa > Chordata > Aves > Pelecaniformes > Pelecanidae > Pelecanus > Pelecanus crispus. Next base: position 3,615,179 of record NC_134650.1, read on the forward strand.
AAAGCAATGACTGACAACACTTGCAGCCTTCGTAGTCCCCTCAACACTTCAATTTCGAAAAATCATTAGCAATAGTACATACTCAGCATAACTGAAAGGAGCATTCTTTCCCTCAGACACAGATTTGGGAGAAGGAAAGGGGAACTGCTATTTAAGTATCAGTGGCTGACAAGACCAGATGGAAAAAGAGGATAGGAAGGGGCTCCTCTGAAAGAACTTGATGTCATTATTTTGCTTCATACAAACGATCTTGGCATCTTTAACTTTGAATTAAAAGAAAAACAAAGTCTAGCAAAATCTTTCTAAAAAAAAATATAGGAGGCCAAATAGGTCAGGAAATCCAGATGCCATCCTCTCTACACGGGAGTTCCAAGAAACACAACAACAGCAGTAATGCATGAAGCTGACTGCTTACTTACACAGAGATAGTCTTCAGTCCCCTCTGTAGAACAAGCTGTATCCATTTTGTATCATTCAAGTTGTTAAAAAAAGAAATAGGCTAAAGGTATTCCCAAACTAGCTGTGCCCAGCACCTGCAAATCCAGCTTCATGTAATAAACTCAAGCGGTTTTCACCTCTTTTGCTCAAATAACTCCAACCACAGCTAGGTACGGTCATGTTAAAGGTACAGTCAGGATAGCAACTGGAGGATGGGGTAGGCACGCCTGTCAAAACTCAAGAAATGTACTTCAAAACCAGCTAGCAAGCAGGTCACACCTATATTGGAAGGTATTTTCAATATACCCAGCAGAAATACTGGAGACCTGACTACTGAGCAATTGAGCTCCAGTATTTATTCTTTAGCTAGGACTGTTTTCCAGCTTCACATACCAGCTAAAGAAAAGGAACCAAGGGTAACAACTATGTCGCTGAATATGGGTGTAGTGTTTAAGGGTCCCTAAACGAGGATGGAAATTCAAGTACTGCTCCTTCGATTCCCTTCGCACAGCCTTTTGCACAAGGCCTCCTTAACTCATGCCAGACAGGTCAGGTTATTACACTGTTTAAGGCAACCCAGATGACTAACTGAAAATGGCTGGGGAGCAATCACAGAGCAGCACTGTCATCAGATTGAGGAGGCAACAGCCTCACCACAGGTGGATTTGGAAGGGGACATCAAACTACAGCCTCATCCGTGTCCTGAGCATTAAATTGGTACAACTTGAGTAGGAACTTGCTCTGACTTAAGAGTCCTTACTTCTGTTATCTTAAGCTATGCCCAAAATAACTCCCAAAACACCACAAAAATATCTGTCACTCCTATTTGATCACAACTCATGTTGTAATTAAAACAAAACAAACCAAAAACCACCCCACCGCCAGCACAACTCAATTTTACAGAATTTCCTAGAATTGAAAAAAATTAGAAAGGTGCTGATGCTACAAGAATTGGCGCATACAAGACTAAACTCTCATACGCACATCAAAATGTTCTAAGTAGAATCAGGACTAGGCGAGAAGGCTGGCAAGGTTGACACTTCAAATGCCTTTTGTGTAAAGAGACAATTTCCATTTTATATTACCAACCATCACAAAAAAAAAAAGAAAAACCCCACAGAACACTGGGAGTGAAAGGATCTTTTTTTGTGCAAGTGTTCCAGAATAATCTGAAATGCGGTTATTAAAATGTCACAAAAAGCTTTTCACAATCCGCCTGTAACTCTTCAGAGATGGAAGGTGTAACTATATGCACCCATCAATAGCTCGATCCCCGGCTATGTTCAACGAAGCAGCAGCAAAGGAGTCCTAAACCATCCTCTGGTCTCCCACAGCCCCTGGAACAACTGAAGAGGGCCCTCCCGCCATCGGCAGCGGTTTAAGGGTCTCCCTGTGGGTGAATCCAGAAGCCAATGCAAGTAGCTAGGAGGAACTGAAATGCGGTGCCTTCCAGACCCACGCTCCTCTTCTGCCAGGCGAAGGAGAGGGATGGAGGGACACAGAACTTGTCCAATACACAGCCCACCGCACGGAAACTCTCAATAGCTACAAATTCTGTTGGGGCAGGTTTTTCAGTTGATTTACAGCAGGTTCAGACGGGAACATTCATTTTTACAATCATCCTATTTGAAAAATAGTTATATGTGATTGTTACATGTAAAGATATGGGAACACAAAAGCTAGCTAATGGAAAAGCCCTTGCAAACATGGCTGGAGACAATTTAAAATAATTACCTAAGAAAGATAACTCCCCAACAGCAAAGGCAGCAGAAGGGAACATGTGCCCCTCTCTGTCTGAAAAAGCAGCAGGGCAGACATCTCAGGGCCGTAATAGCTTAAAACACAGGAGTGAGGTTGACAAAACTTGCCAGTCCTGTGCAAGGAACTGAACTTTGATTGCGCGGGGGGTGTTGACCCAAAAGAAAGCTTCATCAGTAACATACTGCCCTCCCAGAACTAAGGCACTTAACATAAGCTGAACGAGCTCAAGCAGCTTATGCAGCTGCAGTGGGTACACACATGTTTGGTTAGTTCTCATCTGCAATCAGCCTCAGAAAATCTAACATGGAAGATCTGGTGTTAAACAAAGGTGGAAGTTCTGCAACAGGAAAAAAAATTAGAAAACTACAGCATTAACAAGGTACATACCAGAGAACAGTATGGCCCAGAAACATATTTATACCATGAAAATTAGCGCTGGTGACAAATGAAAAAGCGAATGTAACCAAGATCATTGTTACAGATCAAAAGCTGCAGGAGACAAGGCTGGAATTAATGTTTCTTGAATGCCTTTACCAGCATCAGCCCTTCACTTCGTTTAAAAAATTTTCGATAGCAGCACCGTCTATTCAGACGTATTTTACTAGCAGTAATTCAAGTACACTGGAAGAGAACCCCGAACACTCTACACAGCATATATGACCAAACTGTCATCTTTTTCTAAAAACTGGATGCCATGTTCAAACCCACTTAATTACAGCGAGTATTTCCAGGGGAGAGTCTCCGATACCTCTCCCTCCACCTGCACTAGATACCTTCTGGAATAACCAATGGAAACTCTATCCACAAATTCAACTCATTCCTTTGTGAATTTTTAGACTGTCATCCCACCTTCCTGAGCAATGTACCACACCCCCATCTCCTGTGATAAAGTGCATTTATGCACACAGTGAGGAGGCAAGACCGCTTCCCTCTACTCTCACAGAGTATGGAAAACAACAGTACTCCAAAACAGCATCCCTTTATTCAAAATGGCCAGCGGAAAAACCCTCACCTGGCAATAAAGGACTTCCTTTCTCCTCTGTTCATGGACAACAGTCAATAAATGATTCAGCGTTAGCAGGACAAACGCTGCTGATATGCAACAGTGACTATACGGTGTACATTTTGACTGCTTCTTCAAAGCTTACACTTACCAAATCCTTAAGCAAAGCACGCACAACTGGTCACACAAATGATGTATCATAAAATACAGAGCACATATTAAGCCTAGAATAACTTAACTGCCACTCAGAGGCTCATATTTTTTTCAAATCATCTGTGAAAGTGTTATGTATTATTCATGGTTACAAATTATTCCTAGACTGAGAAGACATTTCTGCCCAGTTACCACCACCACGCAGGTAACCAGGCACAAGGTAAGAGGCGCTAGGAAAGTAACTGGGATGAATGAATGACCACACTTAATTATTATGTTTGTAAATAGCTGTTATGTTCTTTAGATATCGATACTGAACTACAAGAGAGCCCTTAGGCTTATTCTTATTAGACAGGCACCAGTCTGCACACACCAAGTCCCAGCAGATCAAGAAATACCAGTCAGGAAGATCATCCAATCAAATAGCGTTATGGGGAAAAAGTCCTCACAAAGATTTTTATTTATTTATTTATTTTAACTAGCCCTAGCTACAATTCCATGTGGTGAAGGATGCCAGTTTGTACCTGGTAGGGTCTTTATCTGTCCTTTGGAACAGTTAGCTGTATGTGACACCATCCTTAACACATTAAGCTATTTATGGAAAAACATAACCTTTGGGTGCGATTACATCCACGAAACTACTTAAGACAATCAAAACACGAAGCACAACTCAGCGAAGTTGCTGAGAGTCAGTGCTGGGAGCGCAGAAACACGTTAAAGCGAACGCTGTCTCTCAGCAGGAGGGCACAGAATTCAACTAACGCCCTACTTTCCCGAATATGGCTTCCCACTCGAGGGGGCAGAGACAACTTGATGGAAAACTCGGACTTTGGGGGCCTACTTTCAATTCCTTGCATCAGCAACTATGTAAGAACTTCACTACTCTTAGCAGGAAGTCCCAGTAAATGCACCTGTAGTTACCAGCAACAAATCACCTTTCCTTAACATAAACAGCCATGTGGCTGTACTCTGCAAAGGGCTGACCGCAAACCAGTCAGAGAGAGGGAATTTCAGCTCAAGCACGGTATCACGCTACCCAGAGAAATAAATACCTTTGGTCTGGAGCTGGCTCGTATCCACCCAACTCAAGGCAAAGATGCTACTGATAAATGGTATTTTTCAGGTAGACTTCTCACGCACATTCTTGCGGTCTCTCCTCTCAAAACACAGCAGTTAAGAGACACAACTTGCTGTAACTTTTCCTTTTACCCGCCATTATTTTGGTGACGAGCATTACGCATTTATCCAGAAATACAGCTCGTTTCCATTCTTCACTGGGGAAAAAATGAAAATGTCATCTTGCGCAACAACGATGACAATGGGACTACGGTATCTTCTGTAAGGAATTTCTAATGGCCTGCCTACTCCTCACTTATTGAAAACTCCCAGTAAATTGAAAGCTTTCTGTATATTCCTCACGCTCCTGCAAGTTACCACACAACCTTACAAAACACACCCACTCACGCGGTATTTGGGCCCCTGTACCAGCATCGGTTTATAAACGGTGGCAAGTGGAATACTCGCCTCTCCAACGAAGCGATACAAGGAGGAAGCTGGACCACCGTCATTAGAGACACGCATGAAAAATAGCCAGGCCGTGACATTGCCGCTTCTTTGCAACACAATTTAGAATACACAAACTGTATCAAATGGTAACAATTTCAAGTTGCTAGAATACTAGTCAACTAAAATTTGAACTGGAGCAAGAACCCATCTAGCCAAAACCACTGCAAGTTCTTTAGTAAGTTCATGGTCAGTCCTCTGGAAACAATTTGCTTCCAAAACAACACACTGTAGTATTTGGAGGCATGATGCCAAATTTAAAATATTCTCATTACTTCTTGTGGCAGGTATGCAGCCTTCTTTAGAACTCAGGACACCAGTATCTTCCCATATTTCTTAATTTCTTGTTCCCAAACTGTCCACAAATACTACTTCCTTCGGTCTAGAAAGGTAGGAACACATAAAACCTTCAGTAACCAAAAAAACTGCTCAGCTATTAAGTTACATCCAGAATTAGAATCCAATTGGAAAATGCAGCTGGATGCTACTAGAACAAATTTCTCCTTGAATTTCCAAAAGGCCATCTATTCTGGGCTGATTTTAAGACCTTTCTAAAGTATAAATGCCTCAAACAGCACAGCACTCTAACATCCAAGTCTCAACATTTTCAATCCGTCACCATAAAAATAAATAGCTGTATGGCATCCCAACTGCCTATTCCATGAATTTCATGAAACCCTGAATCTTATGTTCAGAGAAACCAAAGTCCCAAAGCTCATCTACCCTTCAATTAGTTATAAATGCGTCTGTGCTTATTTAGAGCATTAAAAAAAAAAATCAAAGCTGTTAGGTTCAAGCAGCAGCTCTTTACCCCGTGTAATTTTCAACTGATTACCATAAGCTTTTATTTTCATTGTAGTAACTTACGCTTTTCGGGGCTGCTTTAAAATTTTAACCGTATCGTGACAGGCCGTCGCGCCCATTCACGCGTGACCCTCCGCGCACCACGGCCGGCCAGACCGGCGGGCACGGCTCCCCCCGCCCAGCCGAGCCCGGCGCCGAGCGGGGCCCGAGGAGGGGCCGGGGCAGCGGGGAAGCGCCGGGGCCGGTGCAGCGCCCGCCGGCCGGCCGGGCCCCCCGCCTCCCTCCGCCCCGGGATGGCGGCCGCGCTCGGGGGTCTCTCCCGAGAATCCCGGCAGCGGCGCCATTTTAGGAGGCGATGAAAAGGCGGGAGGCGGAGCCAGGCCCAGCGCAGCGAGAGGGGGCGCGGATCCGCCCGCCGAGGGGCCGCGGCTCGCCCGGCTCCCCGGCCCGCTACCCCCGCCGGCGGGACGGCCGCCAGCCAGCCCCGCGGGGCCGCCCGAGAGGCCCCGGCCCGCCAGCCCGCTCGCCCCGACGCCTCTTCCCGCGTCCCGCCCGCAGACCCCCCGCCTACCCGGCGGAGAGGCGCCTCCCCCCCGCCCGGCAGCACCTTCCCCGGCTCCCCGGCCGCTCGCCTTCCCGCCCAGGGGCCGCCCCGGCTCCCCCACCGGGCGCCGCGGCCCCGCAGCGCCCGGGCCCCTGCCCCCACCGCCTCCCGCAACCCCTCGCCCGCCCGGCGGGGAGCAGCCCCGCCGCCCGCCCGCCCGCCCGCCCGCTCGCCGCCCCTCACCTTCTCGCAGAGGTTCTTCACCTGCCCCTCGGACAACTGCTTGCACTCGTTGAGCTGCTCCACCCACTGGTCGAGCTCCTTGGTGAAGACCTTCTCCTCCATCCCGCTCTCCCCCCTCCTCGCCGGCTGCTACTGCTGCTGCCGCACCACCCCGGAGACCCCTGCGATCCGCGCTACCCAGCGGCGGCCGCGACGCGGCAAGACAGACGGCGGAAGCGGCCCGGGGCGCTGGAAGTCGAGCGGGCGGCGCGGCGCTCCCCGCTGCTGCAGCTCTGCCGCCCGCTGCCTCGCACCAGACCCTGTAATGGCTGCCGCTCCTGACGTCACCGCCTCGGCTTCTACTACGGGGAAGGGGGGGGGAGGGAGACGCCACGCTAAGCAACGGCGCATGCGCAGTCTCCGGGCGGGGCCGCGCCTGCGCGTTGGCCCGGCCTGCGCGGGACCAGCCCGACCGGCGGGGCGGCGGTGGCGGCGGCGGCGGCGGGACGGAGCCGGGGCCGGGGCGCGGCTGCGCCTGCGCGGCGGCGGCGCTTGCGCATTGCGGGTGAGAGGGGCTGCGGCGCATGCGCGGGGGGGGCTGTGGGGACGGGTCTTTCCCGCCCGATGCGTTGTGAGGCGCCGGGTCCCGGTCCTGGTCCCGAGCACTCCGCTGGGCCTCTGGTGCGTGGGACCAGCGGTGCCGCTGAGGGCCGGCGCCCTCCTCCTCAGCGGGGCTCTGCCCGCAGCCCTGAGGCGGGAGCGGAGGGCGCTGCCGTGAGGGGGCCGCTGCCGTGAGGGGGCCGCTGCCGGCGGCCTGGCATGGCGGTGCCTGCCCGGGAGAACCGTGAGGGCAGCGAGGCGGCCTGGCCCCGGTGTGCTGAGCGCCGGCTCCTCGGGGGCACAGCCCGGACGGGGTGGCCGGCCTGCCAAATACCTGCCGGGGGGTCAGGGAGTGCTTTTCAATCGCTCCGCCCGGCTTCACGGTGTTCGTGCTTCTCCTTGCCGTCCTGAGCACGCTTACCGCGTCCCTCTGGGAACAAGGCAGTGGAGGGCACTTGCTGGTGTTAGGTACTCGGAAATAAATCTTTCCAGCCCAAGCATGAGCGTTAAATACTGTCTCGGTTGTACCACCACGTAGTGCTTAGTTTAAAAAAGGCTGTATTGCTTTGCTTTTCCTTAAAACTATTTATACCGACAGAGTTCTTGGAAGACTTGAGTTTATTATGCCCTTTTAAGTGAGAAGGAATAAGTGAGGCGACGGGTAAGCTTTCAGCAAAATACAGGAAACTAGTGGTGGACCTCAGCTACCGTAGTGTACTCAGCCATTTGTGTTCTACCTAAAGGAAAATATGTCAGCAAGATAAGAGACAAATAAGATGCAATAAAAAGGAGCGAAAGAAACATGCATCAGTGATCTGTAATGGATTAGGTACTTTATTGCAGTTTGCGTCTTAAATTATAGAGAATGCAAGATTTCCCTTCAATAACTTCCTAAATGCATGAAATGATCAGTAAAAAAAAATTCTTTCACTGAAATGGGTCAAAATTTGGACAATGTACCCTGTTGAAATTCTCACATCAGCAAGGACTTTTCCTGGTTAATTGTCTTGGTCAGGGTTTGCCTCATACAGAGTCTAAATTGTTAAATTCTTTGCCTAGTATTGAAGCAAATTAACAATTACATAGTGAGCAAGGGGAAAAGAATGTTTGCTTTCATAGGTCAGTCTCGGTTTCTTGGTGTCATACTCTCCTAGTAGACATCAGTTTGTTTGAATAACCTAACTCGGGTGGTTTGTTTTTCTCCCAGGATGTTTTTGCACTTTTTACATAGGTTTCCGTCTTTCGATGTTCTTAGTTTTGTACGTAAAGTTGTAGAAGGGGAAGTGTTATTCACTGAAAAATGATAGGTTTCAAGAATTTACTTTGTAGCACGTCTTCCTTAATACTCCCAAAATAATCTTGAACAAATAAGTGCAGAGAACATGAAGCAATACCATCACCTCTTGTGTAACTGGCCAAGCTAAAGTTTCTTTTCCCTAATAACTGTTGACCTTCTGGCATAGTAAGATGTTTTAACACCACATTTAGCTCAGTATTTTCCATACAGATAGTGAAGTTCTTGGTGAAACTCAAGTAGGTTGCATCTGTGAACTCACGGTGTCAGTTAATTATGCTTTTGTCTACAACAAGTAACTAATTGCTGTTACTTCTTACTTATTGTCCACAACATTCAGAAAAATCCGAACCTGCAATTTTTGCTACTCTGTGCCTCAGTCTCAAGAGAAATGAGTGCTTCAGCACCTTGTTGCGGTTGAACTCTGATCCAGAACAAGGTGTTCTCTGCGCTGGGTGACAGTCACTTTGGGCTGACAGGAAGAGGGCAGCGGTGGCAGTCCCCTCTCAATATTATTTCCTCTGTTGCCAGCAAAAATGAGTGTTCAGAAAAACCTGATCTACTTGAAAAAGTGTTCTTTGTTGCATCTGTACCCTTGTCCACTTCTTTATGCGGGTGTACAGCTGGTTTGAGCTGACGTGGGAAGGGAGGCAGGGGGTCAGGATCACGGAAGGGGCCGGGTTGACAGGGAGCTGTGGAGATCGCCTGGTCCAGCCTTCAGCTGAAGGCAGCGCCTTGGTTTGGGGGGTCAGCTGCAGTTCTGGGGCTCTCTGTGGCAGTCAGTTGGTCCAGCTGAACAAGAGGCTGTGCTGGGTAGCGGTCCCAGTGCTCAAAACGGGGCAGGACTGCCTTGCCCGCTGCCGGCTGCGTTGCCGGAATAGGAAAGATGGAGCGAGAGCTGAAACAAAACCTTCTCAGCAGCAGGCAACTATTAACCTGGCTAATTTGCTTATGAAACTACAACCAAACTCTTGTGATGTTTTATCTGATAGGTGTGGGGAAAGCACAGCTAGCATGGATTAGACAGGGTTCCTTACAGATTGCAATAACTATCGCTGCTGTCTTTAGAGCAAGTGTGATGGTTCCCAAACCCACCGCTGTTTCACAGGAGCATAGTGTTAAAGTGCTAAGGCGCTAAGTGCTATGGCATTAAGGTTCCTAAGAAAGGAACCCTTTTTGTTTGAAAAGACTCAGTTGGAGCTCTTAACTGCCAGGACGAGCCCCACTTGGGAAGGGGTAGGGGATTCAGCACTCCCTGCCTGCAGCTGAAGCTGTGCCGTTGTCTGGGAGAGAATTCAGGACTCAGCACAGGGAATTCAGGATTCGGTTATCTGGACACTCACAGAGAAGGGGAAAATTTTGGTTTCCATCTCCACCCCAAGCATTAGCTCTGCATTTTATCCTCATATTCTTTCAAATCGTCTGTGTGTGGATCAGAAGTCAGATCTCATTCCTCCCTCCTACTTGAGAGTCATAATCAATAGTTTAGAGAATCACGGTTGCTTTTCTCTTCTTTCTTAGATAGTTATCTGAGCCTTCAAAGGAGAACTAAATAATGAAAGAATACCTGCTGTGTTGCATAAGTTGGGGGTTTGTCAGTACTTCAGATAGACAGTAAGATTAAACTGCGAATTGTGAGACGGCAGTAATAATACTTCGCATTCAGTATGTGAATATATGCCAGGCTTTCGTGTGTGTGTGGTTTGTAACTAAGGAGATCGGCTGGGTGTGGCTGCCGCGATGAGTCAAGGGTAGCCCATGCTGCTGTACGCGATCCCAGCACTTGCGTCGGTGACGAGTGCTTCATATGTACGGCATTCCTTAAAAAGATTAACTCTTCAGGCTGACTGCACTTAACGTTTACACACAGCGAGTTGGTAGGTTATTCAGCTTTTTTGCAAAACCACCTATAGTGCCAACTATTTCTGTAAGGGTGTGAAATGAATCTCAAACTCCCCGACGTGTGTGTTAGCAATCGCAATAAGCTTATCGGTTACTGCAGTAACACCGACATTTCTGTTGTAGTATAAGAGACATCAGTCAGTGTTTAAATTAGGCGGATTTATATTGCCGGGCATTGTACAACTCTGTGAATGCAGCGTTGATTAAGCATTGTAGGGTAAGGAACACGTAAATTAGTTTTCTTCACACTTAGCTCCCTCTGAATATTTTACTGGTTCTAAATTATCTGTCAATGCATGTCTGAAGTGTCTGTTGCTATGGTGTTTTAATACTAAATGCAGAATTAAAAGGCTATGCAGTATTGTAATAATGAGTTGCCACCTTTTGATGGAGGGCTGCCTTCTTTGATTACTACATTTTTTTGTAAGCAAGGGATATAGACACTGGTACTATAGTGTAGAAGTCAACTGCCTCTATGGGGAAAGGGGCTTTTCCTGATCAGATGAAGCCAGAAGTACGTATCGTGTCATCTCTCACGTATTCAGATACTGGCCACTTACTGAGACAAAATACTGTATGTTTTGTGCCTAGGAGTCCCAGTCAATCAGATAAATCTTGCAATCTTTAGTAGAACAATTGCAAAAGGTAGGATCTAGAGAGAAGCTGCTTGCATCAGATATTTCTGTTACATCAGCATGAACAAATACTATTTCTGTATATTTGACTCATTCCAGAGTCCAGATAGTGTGTGACAAAATCAGTGACATCAGTAATACCACTATCAACAGAGGCCTACTCACTTGCAAAGTTCAATTAAATGGCTTCTGTGCAGGGTGGAATCTCATTATTAATCACCTCATGTACCGCAAAACTTATTACCTGAAATGTGCTAGTTCATAGTTCGCTCTGGTGTTGTAGAGAAAGCGGGAAGTGTACAGTCTTATTGAAAGAAGAAGTTACAAACTAACTGTGAAAATCACATTTTCACATCGCTGTGGGTACAGATACTTCGTAGTCAAGAATCTTTAAAAAGCTAGGAAAAGGGTGCTCATTTGCAAATACTAGGTTTTTAATATTTCACTAATATCTTGTGTCCTACTCTCTCCCCACAGCATGGCACCGAACGCCGCTCTCAGCTTGCGCATCCAGCCTGGCACTGGCTCCTGGCTGGCGGGGCAGGAGCACCGGCACATCACTGTGCACCCAAGCACGTGGCCGTGTTCTTCCTCAGTCCCGAAAATGCTACGTATCCTCTAACAGCTCTTATCTTTAGAGCATTTTACAAATGCTACCGCTGCCAGGACAAATGCTATCGTTGCCAGATGGACAAACACACGATTTCAGCCCCGTTGAGGAAACAGATGCTGAAGTTAACCACCTTGCCAAACATGACAGAAGCATTTAGAGAGTAGAGACCCCAGTTCAACAGATAGTTGGGCACATGCTTAAATTCCTCCCTTTTAAACAAATAATGTAAACGTCTCTGAAATGTCCTGCTAAGCTTCTGCTAGGAGGCTTTAGGCCTGCTGATTGCTGGTGTGCTGCTCCGATCGGTGTAGCTCATGTTACAAGTACTTCCTCTGGAAAAGCTCTCCTATTGTTCAGTCTTTTCCATAAGCTACGTTCAGGCACGCAACAAATTATTAATACATACAAGCAGTTGTCATGGAGATAATATGATCCAAAGTGATTTTATTTTTTTTTTTAAATAAATGACACAAACTTGACACATCCCACATGCCATGTACAGACAATTCCTACATGTTTCCTGCATTAGGCATGGGATAGATATATATCTTTGCTTTTTGTGCCAGCACACTACGGAGAAACCACTGCTTCTGGCTTTCAGATGGTTGGCTTTAGGAATTTGAAAAATGTAGGACTTGTAAGAAGTGTTTTTTTTCGAGTCGCAACATCTTAGCAAGGGGCTGCGCTGCTCACTTCTGTGAAATCTCAAACACAGTGTGACGGCTGAATTATGGCTAAAACCTCTGCAGGATGTATTTTCTCTCCTCATCTTGGTGCATGGACTTATGGCAAAATGCAGTAACTAATCCAAAAGAAGGCAGCTGGCTAGTGTAGCTGGGGAGGCTTCAGGGCCATAATGAGGATCGTTTTCCTTGGAACAAGATTGCGATCCTATTAAATGCCTATAAATCCAGGAGGACCAAGTGCTGTACCTGCAGGCTTAAGGATACTAAGCCCGAACTCTCCGAGACGTTTTGCCCATGCTTGTCTTAACATTTCTGCTCTTTAACTGTGCCCTTGCAAAGCAGTACGCAGTGCAGTTGAACCAATAAGTAGGACTCTTACCTTTATTCTGTGCCTCTTTTTCTTGTCTTGTCCTGGAGATCCTGTTACACTTAAGCCAGGCAACACCTAACTGATGTAGCCATTCTGCAGCCTATTCATTTGAGTGAATGAATGAGATTCTCTGCATATTATAGCTAGTGCATTTTTTTTTTCAGATATTTACTCTTCGGTTAATACTATATCACAGTTACTGTCATAATGACCTTCATCTGGGCCAAGCAACTAGACAGTTAAGCTATAGAAGGACTGCAAAAAAGGATTGCAGCAAGAAAATGTGAGGTATTCCTCCCTCACTTTCCTGCCAGGTAAATCTTCATAGCACTGCCAGTATCTTGTGGTGAAGGAAGGATGAACCCAGTTGGGGAATACTCATGACTTCTAGAAGCGTGTTAATACAATATCTGTGTTGTCTCGGAGATGTCACAGATGTCTTGCATGACAAAACAGGTACCCACAACCTGCTAAAGATGGCTTGCCTGAACTGCTGCCTTGCCATCCGGCTCCGCAGCAGCTCTCAAGCTCAGTTCCAAGCAGTGCTGTGTCCTGGCTGCTGCTTAAACGCTTCCTCTGAATAGAGAGACTGGGGAGGGAAATTTTCCTTTGAAATCTATTTGTGTATGTGCTAAAGGACAAAGGAGAACCGTGATATATTCACTGCACGGGCACACTTATTCTTAGATCATGACTTCGCTTCACTGTGGTTAACAAGTGTATTATTAGTAATAGCTAGATACAAAATAATAACCTGACCTTATTTTTAACCTAATACTGAATCAGATTTCATTGTAATAGGTGGATTCACTGCTGTGCTTTGCTCTTTGAATATTATCATTCAGAATTTCAGTGCCTTCCATCTTGGGTATTAAAAATAGGTGGCAAGTTGGATAATTATTATTGTTCCAAATCTCGTTTGCAGCCTTACATAACAGTGTTCTCACCAAAAGCCTTATTTTAAGGGTGGAGTGGAAGAACATGCTGTAGCAACCTGAAATTATTTGCACTGCTGTTGCTGGGTTATACAGAGCCTAGATAGAACCATCTCTTCTTTTCTAAGGAAAGTTTGAGGGCCAGTTTCATATTCATGAAAATAAAGATATTAATGAAAATAAAAATGCGTGGACTGACTCAGGTTTGGCATTATAAAGTCATGTGTTGTCAGCACACCTCAGGCCCGAGCATAAGCGTCCTTGGCAATCGTATATTGCCCAAGCAGAAACTACTAGTCATGCCAACTCAGTGACAGTCAAAGTGTTTGTGAGTGTAATAATAGTAAATATATAAACATGCAAAATGAAATAACAATGGTAAATTACTTGGAAAGAGAATATCCCCAGGTGGATGGAGCTACGCTTGATAAACCTGAGCTTCCTCACTAGGAACTCTGTTCATAGGCAAAGCACTGTCTCTGTTTTTACTAGCTAAGACTATTTACTCTTCCAGTCCTGGGCTGGGTCACCTTTCCCCTTCTTTCCTCATCATATCAATGAAACTCCTGTGATTCAGGGCAGATGAAAAATGGTTGGGAAGAGGCAGTGGTCAATCCTGAGAACATTAGATACCTGCCTTCAGCTGTAACAAACTCCCCAGCTCTCCTGGTGATCACAGTAACAACGAATCCTGATCTCTTCTATTTGAATAATAATTTTTTTTTTCATCTCCTATTTCATTGCATGCTGTGACCTCCCTCCTTGATTGACATCTTTTCTTCCATCAAAGGTAGCATCGTTCTTCCCGACTGTGACTCTTCTGCTCTATCCCTTTTCCTGCGCATAACTTCCTTTCTTCCCCCCTTTTCAGCCTCACTGAATCGGATTTAGCCAAGTGATCCACAACGCCTCATAAGCTCTAGAAGTGTCATTCTAAACTGAGAGGCTTTTCTCCCTGAAGTTGTGTATAAGATAAATATCATGGAGATGAAAAAATACACTGTTATAAATATGACTAATAAAAATCTAGCATTTGGCAAAAGAATGAGAAATGGCCGTGAAGGGTGACCTGTTAATCTCACTGGTAGAAGGTAATGCCAAAACTCTCGGCTTTTTAGCTGGAACTGGGACCTTACTGACAGAGCATCTAACTTGCTTTTTGATGTATATAGCATTAGCGATAACTGCTGAGTGCCTTCACTGGCCAAGTAACGCTCTCCTGGTGTTAGCCCCAGAGCGCACATGTCCGCTGTATTGTAATGCATTGTCTGCCCTACAGATGCTACACACACCCCCAGCTGTCGGAAGCCCAAGCCAACAAACCCTAAAAGTTTGCAGGCTTAAAAGCTGGGCTTGTGCTGTGCTGCCCAAGTGCTGAACTTGAGCCGCGTTGGCTGAATAACTACCTGACTTGCACTCGTAGGCAGCAAGTGCATCCAAAAGCTGTCCGTCTCTGTGTGTTCAAAGACAGGAACTAGTACTAACCTTGCTTGCTGCCACGGTACACGGAGATTTACTCTCAGGAGTACATATCTAGCACAAGCATAATGTTAATTTGTACGCTTCACCAGTGTGGTTTTCCTCCTTGGATTACAAACTGAAAAGATCAATGAAATTACGACTGTTGTTTTCATTGGGTGAATAATAAGTCCGTAATTAAAAAATGGTATCAGGTATATTATCAGAGAGAAGAACTGGTTTCATAAAACTGTCATTAACTTGAGCAATTAGTATTTTTCAGTTCTGTAATGAATGTATATTTATGACAGGGCTGAATGAGTGGAGGCCATGCAGGGTCTGTTACAACAGTGGTTGCTCTCAGTCACGCAAAATGAGAGGGAGAAGCTTGCCAGCTTCACGAGGGAGGCTCTCTGTCACGAAATCACTGGCCCAGTGCTGTGGCACCCTGCACAGCAAGTTTAATTTTGATTCATGTTTTACTGTCAAAAATAATCTTACAAAAACCTGGCTGAACTTCCTCAGAAGAATGTTTATTTCGGAAACAGCACCTGCCAGGGCAACAAAGCTATAATAAAAATCAGTCTCGACAGCGTAAGTGTTAAACCTAGCATTCTTGTGTTGCAGCTGTTTCGAGGTGAAGTCCCTCAATGCACCTTTTCATAAATTGCCCTCTCCATCCTTACTATAGTTACACTTCCCTTAAAAAATGGTATCTACTACAGCAGAAAATCATTCATATTCATTCTTCTAGTAGTCAAAAAAACCTTTATTGGTACAGCTACTACTGCTCTTATTTTTTGACAGTGTCCAACTGGAGACAGTCAGACAAATGTACTAAAATCTATCAAGAATTACTCGTGTAGATAATCTACCAAGTGAAAGAATTTCCACAATAAAGGTGTGTACATTACAGTAGCCTTGAGATAGGGCTGACTTCTTCCAAAACAAGTTCCTCTGGTTTTATGTGACTATTTAATACACTTCTGTGTTCAAGAAAATAACTCTTGCTCTTACTCTGTACTATGAAACCAGTATAGCAGGAGGCACCATGGGCTGGTGAACAGATCAGGAGACAGATGTCTTTTGTCTCTGTTTAAAGATTTTTCAGGGCCATTTCAGCTCCCACTTCCCCTTCTGTGAAGTGTTACAGCTACTATTAATTTTGCTAATTATATGAGCAGATTTTTTAAACTGAAATACACTTTCTTCAAAGTGTAAGGTATCTTTAACAGAAAAGTCGAAACTATGAGGTGAGCAAACTCATGGTTTTCTTGTGTCTGTGAATGAAAAAGCTTCTGGGCAGTGTCACTGAATGCAAATACTTGCATTCTGTTCATCTGTTTTAAATGTAAATGCTTCTACATTTATGACTTTTAAAAACTATTTTCTGACTGCCAGCACTTAAAGAAGGTTATCAAATATGATTTAGGTTAGCACCGTATCGTTTATGTCAGGCACAGAAGGAAATGATCTGCCCTGTATTAGAACTTGCGCGCGCACACAGTAAGTTCGCAGAAGAATACAACATTATTAAGAATGACCAGTATTAGATGTGGGAAGAAAAAAGTGATTATGAAATTTAGGTTCACTACTGAACCTTTTGTTGCTACAAAAAGAATAGTGAATTCTCTTAATGACTCTTTCCGTGGGTTGGTTTACTGCAGCTCACGGTTTCTCCTATGTTTCCCTCTGGATATAATTAGTACATTAGGATTTCACAGTTACATTTTATATATATGCGTGCATTCTTATGCATCCAGAAGAAAAAACATACATATTTTCCTTTTAGAGAGGATAGCCTCTCTAAAAAATACTGAAAAAGAGTATCTCTAATGTGGCTTTTCACGTACACACTTCTGTACCCTCTTTGGCCCCAAAAGAGTCCGCAGTGTTCCATGGCTTGCAGGCACAAAGGTAATTTCACTTGTCCTGAAAAGCAGCTGTATCGAAGATGAAGTCAGAACCACAGCACTGGACAATACGATTTCTAGGTGAGGGAGTGACTAACCATTTATCCACTTGAAACTACCAATACATATTTTTAGCGTAGGGGTGCTACCAGCAAAGTACAGCTTACTGTCAGGTGAAGCCATGCGTGTAACAGATGCTGGCAGTCTGAGTATAATATAGACCCGAGCGTCCGCATCACTTCTGGTCCTCTTTTTTTACGATGGGATTGTGAATTGTACTTTTTTCTTTTTGTAATTAAAGGGTGGAACAGATGGTGAGAACTTAAAGAGCTGCATCCATTAAATTAATGTAGAGAATGTCTCCACATTACAATTTAATATAATGGGATTTTACTTCAGTGAAACAAAACTATACAGTCTAGTGCTTGGGAATGTTTACTATATGAGAAGCTTCACTGTTAAAAGATTTCACTGAGTCATGCTATGAGCCTCTGCCAAATACCAATATGACCAGCCCAGTTAAAAAAGGGTGTTTCTTCATGCCAATGTATTTCACGTGCCACCCTGCAGTGAACCTTTTTTCGACTGTATACCTGTGGATTTTTGGTGTGGATGCAACGCCAAAGGGGGACAATGTCATCTGACTGCGTATGTTTAAAAGGAGAGTAGAGATTAACAAGCACAAGGTAGCTGGTCTAGTATTAAGAATGGTGTAACAAGAGGGGCAGGGTTTGACATGATTGCAGAGGTAGATTTAAGGCAGATGACCCAAACCAAACATTGATACTGATAAAAATCAATGAATGTTTCGCCAGGTCCAGGAATCAAGATGCTACTCTTCGGATGGCAACCGATTTCAAAAGTTCAGAGAACAAACTTTCTCATTTCTGTTGGAACAGGGGTTTGAATTACTATAGTTAAGGCAGAAAAAGAAAATCCAAAAGTGGAGGCATGAATTTTATAAGCAGCAATGGACACCGCTAGGTTTTCCTAAATCTCAGGAAGTATTTATACTTAACTGTAAATATTTGAATGAAACTTGTCTAAGCTACAGTTTGGGAATCCTGTATTTTATTACTGAAATGTTTTTTATCCATGGAAAGTTACAGCAAATGTTTTGTACGAGTGATTCTATACCCCAGCAAGCTCCAGCTGTAGACACATAATACTCGTCTCCCACGCAGCTCCACCATGCCTAGCAATCAATACATTGTCTTCTGCATAAAAAGGCTATTCCTCTGATAACCAGACACTGGGATAGGGATGAAATCATTATGGAAAATAGTACTAGGAAGAACAGAAAGACTCACAATGGGCCCAAGTGTCTCCGCTGCAAGCCTTACTCCAACTCAAATACACTACAGATTAACTTGTCTCAGTGACTACCGAATAAGAAAGTTAAAGGGACGAGCACACATACCATAGAAAGTTTAAATGACACTTCCCGTCAGTGTAATCTGTGAAATTACTGTTATGCTGCGTGGGAATAATTGAGAGGTCACAGAGGATTATGTGGACATTTATGTCTCATTCTGGTTTAAGTGTGTTCAACTCCAGTGATAGCAACAAAATTGTTTCCATCTTCAGTAATGCTGCATTTGCTTCTTGGACTTAATGGAAGAATAATACATTTATTAACTGCACACAGTTATCTCTCACTAAGATACTAGGTTTTCAAATTTTCAGCATCTAACTACTGAAACGTCATTTCAGACATACTGAAGCTTCTCTACCTGGTGTACGGAAATGAAAAATAGGATGGTTAATAGTTTTAGAATATCATACATCCCACCTCTCTCAGAACAAAGCAGAACATTGCTTTAACGGCAGTGGGTTTTGCCAGGGAACCTGATACGCAGTGCTGAAGACTTTGCCTACCGCTGCATGGGATGAGACGTATCGCTCCCTTTTCCCTCTTTCCCTTTGTCGGGGAAGGGAAACTTTTGCTATACTTCCTCTACAAGCTCTCAGTGGAGGAATGTCTCCTGTGCTGGCTGTTCCTCACTTCTCTACTTCAACTGTCAGCTTATCCTTCCTCCCCATAAAAAGGCAGGGACTTCTGCTTTGGAGAAATGTCCGCACAGCTGAGGTAAAGCCTACGGTGTTACTGAACAGTTTCTCCTTTGGCATCACACGCTCTTCAAACTGCAGCAGAGTGCATTCTATGACATAATTAGCAGCTGTATTCCAGTGACTCAAGGGAATATTCGAGTTCTGAATTTTGAGAGGATGTTTGTATATCTGATGTAATTTTGTCTCATCATGGTCTACGTAAGCTTTCTGTGCAACAGAACAAAGGAAAGAATTGACTGATGAGTCTGAAATACTTACACTAGGAAAATAACTATTTTGTTTCAACAGCTGGTGCAAGTTTTTCTCCATTAGATCTAAAGAATGCCGTTGAACAGAGGTTTAAGAAGTACAGCTTTTACTGTCAGTAACACCCCATGACCAACAAGAAAGGAGATCTGTTTGCAACACTTCAGAATAATGCTTGACCTAAGGAAGGTACTCTTTGTCCAACGCAGTCTCTGAAAATCAATCTTTTCACTTGGAAAATACACTTCTGCAGTTGAGCAACTGTGGCGTGTTTCTTAAACATTTATCCACATGTGCAATAAAATATTTAATTTTAATATTAATTCTGCCGCAGAAAATCATTAGAAACAAATAGAGGGAAACTGCCGGCAAGGAGCAGAACTGTTGGAGCTGCGTGGTCGGTCTGACTGCGCCAGATCCTCTGGCATAGCCCATGGCTGGTGATGCTGTGATCTGGACGTCGCTTCAGCTGCATCAGTAAGCGCGATACATATTTCTGAATTGAGTAGTTATTTCCATATTACTCACAGAAGCATGGGGTTTTTTTTCCCCCCAGTTTTCTTTCTGCAAGGAGGCTCCTGCTTGTGTTACGATTTCCTCTTCACTGGTGTTGTATTTGCTAACTCTGCAGAGTGGCGGGAGGCACACAGCATATAGGCAAATAATTACTAATTTCCAGGGGGCAAAGTGTTTAACAGCGAGGTTAGTTGATTATCTGGTCTTCTCTGACCACCCTTCTAAAACCTGGTAATTATTTGTATCTGAACAAAGTGAGCACATTTCTAAAAGAATTCAAATACCAGTGTTTTATGGGGGAAGCGTCATATTTTAATACCAACTCTAGAATAGCGTTTTCCATCAGTAGCTCTCAGTGGACTTCGCAGAGTCAATACCACTTCACCAAAGAGGAATCTGACGTGTTCAGCAGTGAGTTTATTTACCCCAAGCCATCTCAGCACAGCAAGGAAGGAACACAATCCAGACATCTTCTAGGCTAGTGTCGGATCCAGTTGGCCACTTTAAATGGAAAATATTATTTATTCTTGGAGGATTTGCTAGCTCTGCCTGCCTGTCACATTTTTGGTTTTTTGGAGCCTCATAGGTACTGTTTTTCTTTCTGGGATTTTCAAGGTATGCTCTTCCATCTCCTGAGTTGGGATGCAGTGAATGAAATCTGCTTTTCTGAGCTCTTAACTCTAACCCCGAGTCCATGTAAGCTTTTTCTGGATTTGATGACTCTAAGCCCCCAGTTGCCTACTTACCCCGAGCCCTCAAAATAAATTTTTACATAGGATTATATGGGAAAACGCATTAGGAGAGGAAGAGATTTTAAAAATAGCCTAGCTTCTAAATCTCAATGTAATCTCTTCTAATTGTCCCAGTATTTGAGCACAGGGCGTGGAGCTGTACTAGCCTAGTGTTGGTAAGGACGAGCCATGTGCAAGATACACACTTTACAAATACTTACAAATTTATGAAGCATTTTGAGGTGTTGGTTACACCCGGGTGATGTCATTGAAGGTCCATCTACAGTAAATCTGCTGTCTTCAGAGGGCCAGTGCGGTTTTTTCACACCCACATGCGATAACCCATAAAAGCAGCTGTTGCAGTTAGTTTCTGTCGGTCAACGCTTTATTAATCCTGCCACAGCAGGGGCATCGCTCCTGCGTAAACGGGCTGGCAGCAAAGCACGGGCAAGAGAGCAAAATCGGAAGGGCTGCACTGTCCTGATGCTTAAGTTCAATAATTTCTTCCTATTTAATATTGCGTCGTTTAAGATTTGCCCAAATTGCCCTAATTTTGATGGTGTGACTTTTTGATGCCATGAAATGTTGTTGAAAACTCTGTTCATATTTCAAGATTTTATATTGTAATTGCTGAATTTAAATAGTTACCATGCTGTAAAGCTACAAAATAAAAGAAATATTTGTTTTAAACTTAAACATAATGATAGGGCTCTTTATTTTTTAACATCAGGGGTTTTTTTTAACATTCCAGGCTTTTCATAGCTTTCTACCACGTCCTACTATCTAGCTTGGGGTGTCTGTACTTTTGTACTTTTATTTTTTCCCAGCAATGTCAGTGACTACCTGTAAAATGCAACAGAGGAAAGCTAATGGAAAAAAAATGTAAATATGTGACAATAAAAAGTTATCGCAATAAGAATTGGAATTTGCTTCCTAATTCCTATGATAAGCAAAGGCTGCTAGACTTCGCCGCTCGTGAACTGTTCCAGTTTCCTTATTGTATTAGCTTTGCTGCTCAGCAAGATTCTTCAAATACTTTACAGACACCTCACAACAGCAGATAACGTAATGATCCGGCAGAAATTGCTTCTCCCAAAAAATACAGGGTTGACAAGAGAGCCCCAATAACGCTTTCCATATAGCCCAAAACCCACAGTTTCCATATAACCCCAGTCCTACCAGTTTCAGTTAAACATGTGGAACAGCAGTTTACCTCGCCTCCATTAGGTATTTTTTTTAGTTCCAGCTTCTTTTACCGCCTCTGCAGGTAATTTATCCTCAGTTCACACCCAGTGAATACCAACAATCAAGGACAGTGCCTGGCCTCTTGAATCACGCTGTAGTTACTTGGCTGTTAATGAGTAACTGTTCATCTTGCTGCAGACCCATCATCAATCAGGGCTGGTAACAGAAAACAGCAAGATAACTATAAAATACCTATTAATTTTCTGTTAGGTTTTTTTTGTTGTTGTTGTTTGTAATTTACATGCTCTAAGTAGATTTTCCTCCCAGAAATGCATGTTTGCATGTTTTCCCTAATCTTACATTATTATGCAGATTCCTTATATGTTATCTACGTATACTAATCCCGGTAGCATGTCATTAATTCGTAGTACATTCAGTTAATTTAGACATGGATACTGGAGAAACATAATTAAAACACAACATAGCTATGCAATTACATTGTTTTGTTTCTTTTTTTTCTTTCTCTTTAGATACTGAACGGGCCAAAGTCATTGTAGGGGTTTCAGTTTGTAAAGCTGAGGCTGCAGTTTCACGTCCGGGGTGCAGCAGCCCCTCTTTTCCCTGTGCCCCTCTCGCTCTTCCCCTCCCAGGCGACTGTCTCACTGGTGCCACGGCATCTTCGTGAGGCTGTCATGCAGGAAAGGGATCCAAGTTCAAAATAACCATCTTTGGTCAGGTTATTTTAGTCAAGATCAAGCCCTTGACCGGGTTTACTGCGCAACCCCACATGCAATTACGCCAGCACAGCTTAGGGAAAGATGCGGGACTGGAAACAAACAACATGACTTTGGGCTGCCTAAGGCAGCGCTGCTGCCAAAAGAAACATTAATCAAGCTGTACCGATTATTTCTTTTGAAAGGATTTTGAAATAAAGTTTCAGAGCACTTGTAGATGAAACGTGTTTAGTTCTTGGGATAAAAGGCTGTAGCCAAAGCTAAATATGGCTTCTAATTATACAGAATAAACAGACACAAAATTAGACTCTGTGAAGTCTAAATAGGTAATTTCACGGTGAATATTTAAATACTAGATATTTAATAATAAAAAATATTAAATAAATATTTGCCATAATATCCTTCATGCCCATCATCCTGCTCGCCAAGCTACAGCCTACAATTGCTGTTTAGGAGTAAAGGGGTTTCCTGGGCAATAGTGGACCTCTAACTCTAGCGTCTCCTCACATCTCTGCGGAAGTACACCCAAAGTGCCTTTTGGCTAAAATTTCACATTAGCTTTATTTTTGTTAGTGATGCTGGGGCTGGAAAACTTAAGAAACAGAGGTAGTTGAGAAACCGTACCCTGTAAAAATGTGTCGTTTAAAGTTTAGCACATAAGAAAATAGCTTTTGTTCAAACACTACGTAATGTTTTTCATCTGGCAACTGTTTTCCCTTTAAATGATAAAACATTAAAACGTGAACTAAAAATAATCCTGTTGGCTGTTCCAGTTCAGGAAATTTCTATAAGCCAAGTTTTGTTGGTTTTTTTTTACTGACTGTTATTCCAAGTGTAAGTCAGCTCAGCAATTGCTGACTCCACAACCATGACTGGTTTTGTACAATCTTCATTTACTTTTATTTTTGGAAACTATGACAAAACATCAGCTGGAACACTCAGTCCAGCGTTTTCTTAACATACCTGGAATAAAACAGCAGATGATCATCTGCAAGAGAAATATTCCATAATGCACAGACCCCCAAAGGATGTCCCATATTCCCTGACTGTAAGATCCTTTAACAAGTGAAGAAGTTTGTGATGCTGGTGTTTAAAACCACATGTAAAATACAAACACCATTGGACAGGAAAAGTAGGAAAGTACCAATGTGAGAAGTCTTTGAGGTTGGATCCCGCATGCATTTTTCCCCCCTTGCGCTTACTCCAGCTACAGGTGTGTAGTCTGTAGGTCAGCAGCGTGGTTAAACCTACAGCCCAGTCATCCTGCTGGAAAAGCGGGTAGGCGTGTGCCTGAATCCAGTGCGCTTGTAGTTGAGCATGTGCTCCTTTGTTAAATACAAATGAACCGCTGAATTGAGGTCCAATCTAAAATATCAAAACACAAGACAGCAGATTAAAAATCTGCTAGCTGTTTTTTGTTCTTTTGTTTAATTTTGGGCATACTTCTCCCTCAAAATGAACATTTCGGTTTTCCACTGCAATGATACAGATTGGACTCAACCCCATGAAGACACCAGCACCAGTGCGTTGTAATCACGGTAACAATTTTATGCAGCAATAAATATTTTAAGAAAAGCAGTTCTCACCTTCCCAAATCCTGGACCATTCTGACAGGCAGTAAAAACACCACTTCTCATGTTTTAGTAGTTCTACATCTTTGTTATTCCCTCTGTGCTTTGAAGGAGAAATTTAATTTTGTTTCTTGTAAGAACTTGGCTTTCAGCTCCAGTAAGCATCTGATAGCAAGAAGTGAAATGGTCTTTTAAGTTCTATTAAAGAGTATTTTCTCTTAAAATCATATGCCAGCGCCTAAAGTAAATCTGTTATTTAACAACTCGGAGAGCCAAATACCTTGTGAGTAGCTCCGAGGATAATGCCAGTTGTATATACCAAAAATGGAGCTTGTCAGCAAAGGATGCAACCCATAGTTTCAAGTCCTTTGCACTAAAAATTACATTAACGTTTGTGTAAAAGACACCCGTACATACGGCACTCGTGTTTACAGTTACCCTGGGATTTCCGAGGGTGAAGGCATGCATGCGGCGTTATTACAGCCACGTTAGAAGTGGGTACAGTGATGACATCTGGGCTGATGGAAGAAATCCCGTGGATTTCAAAAGGCTCCACAGCCACACCTGCTGGCTGGTGGGCTCAGCGCAGTACGGATGAAGCGAATGGTAATTTTCAGAGAAATCACTCCAAAACAATGCTTAATGCTGTATCACACCATGATACCCTCAGTATGTCCTAAGAAAAATGTTAAACGTTTTGTAAAAGTATGAATGGAAGTGCTGTATGGCGGTTCTTGTAAAAACCTCTTTGTGGCCAAGCCACAAGTTTCAACAAGTTAAAAACTAGAAATTGCATTTCCTAAGCTACCATAACCCATTGGCCTTGCTTTATACATTAAAAGGTGATTGCACATTATCCGCTATTTTGACTGGGGAGTTTGCTTTACTCAGCCTCCGTCTGGGCAGCAGCAAACTGGTTTTTCTTCACTGTTCAGTGTGTGATTTCTCCTCGCTCTGCAAAGGGCCAGATCCGGTGCTCTTCCGTGATAAAATTGATGCCTTGTGAGGAGCAGGCACAACACAGTGAAGACTTGGCCAGTGTCTCTGAATCCACCCTTGTCTGTGTAGGAGAACATATAATTAATGTTTTGTGAGAGATCTTACAGAACTGTAGGGAAATGCAGGCTTTTGGGGACCTTTTGGGACATATTCAGGCTCCTCTGAATAACTCTGCTGCACACACACACAAACCGAGGACAGTCTGCAATCTCCAGGAGTGACTGGTTTACCAGTGTGCATGTAGCTATGAATTTATATCTGTTCATTTCATTAGATTATTCATAAATTCATATTATTTGGTTATTAAGAATCTTTTCATCTAGTGCTATTTGGTGTCTGTTCTCTACTTAAATTATCTCATAGATTTTTTTGTCATTGCACCTACTTCAGTAACATCCAGGATGTCTGGATCCTATTCTATCGCTGTGTAACCCAGTTCACGGTTTTTGGCTCATCTTTCTGAATTGGTACAGCGGGTGGCTGGAAGGTGAGTTGTTATTTTAGCTCCCAGTTCTAGGGTAGGTAAGGGCCCCAGAGTTTTATCTAAATTATTCTGGAGAAAATATTCCCTTTAGGAGCTCTCTGCTGGCGGAGGACTGTCCCAAAATACCCCTCTAATTTGTTAGATAGGGGTTATGAATGGACTATCAGAGTAGCTGCAGCAACTCTTCAGCGACTCAAGGCTTTTTCATCTCCCATGCTGCCCCTTTCTCTCTATAGTATGGGAATGTATCCGCTCCGTATCTCACATTCATATGTTCCTCTTGTGCATACCTGAGGGATATCACCCAACTTTAAGACTGCCTGTCTGGAGCTTCTTAAATTAAAAGGCCCGGGTGAGAAAGGTAGGATCCCTATCCCAATAGAGACATTCTTCCATAAGCAGTTCAGAACATCTGATTTAAGAGTTTAATTATTGCCTAATTGGGCTGATGTGAAGCATTTTTCTGAGAGCCTCTGGTTCTCTCCATTGACTGTTTGGATGAAAAACAGGCTCATCTAACCTAAACAAATAAATCAGACGTCTGAACTAGATGGGTTAATAGCCCTCTAGATGCATAGGAGGGCTTCCTGTATCACGTCCTAATTCTGAAAGAACAACCTCCATCCCTCCATTGCCATTTGGCTTCCAGCTACCGCAGCAGGATGGTGGTGGCCACTTCCAAAGTGGGTCACTTCATAATGTCCCTCTACGCTGTCTCTGTGTGATGCCTCTTAAACATGGGAAACCTAAAAGAAACATGAATAAACACACTAAGACAAAATAAAATAAATCCTCCTGGAAGCTCTTGAAATGTTTGTGAAAGGATTTTGAAGGGTTACAGAGACTTCTGAGGAATCAAAGTAGCCTAATGGATAAGCTGCTTTCCCTTTCTTCTCTCATCCACTTCAAAGCTCCATTTCATTTCAAGTATTAAACTTAGTTGTCAGAACTTAACACCTTCTGAAAATATATCTGTAACACCAAGTCAACCCATCATCAACAAAATCAGTGACTGGAGATTTAAACACACTTCCCACTACAACTATCGGAGATTTGGAAGGACGTAACGGAACCAGAGAGGGAAGGAGTAAACCCTCTCCAATGCTGTAATTCAGCCGCGGGAGGAAAGCTTGGCCTCCGGCCTTTCCTTTTCGCCGTCCCCCACACATGAATGAGATCCTTCATTTCTCTGCAGCAACTGCATTTTCTATTGCCAGAGAAAGAATGAGTCAGAAAAGCCTGCTGGTGGTGAAAGCTTCGCTGGTCTTTACTCAAGAGTGCCTCATTGGTTTTTGTTTTGAGTTTTCGTGGTGCTAACAGGTTATTAGAAATGCCTGGTATCACCACTAGCATTGCGGATTTGTAAAAGAGCTTTTTCCTTGCCATTTATTTTAAGACTTAACAAACAAGCTCTCGTTGCAGAAGACGACATTTTAGGTATGCTCTTAAAAATGAAATAGAGCAAGCTAGTAAAAAAGAAAATGCATCTCAGATTATTCTTCCCCCATCTGCTCTCTCAGATCTTTTTATGACAGGAAATTGCCTATTGGATTTTTGATTTTGCTTAATGGAAATGGCAAAACCTAAATCCATTCCCGTTCCCACTGACATCAGGGGAAACAAGATTCAATGTCTCAACAGAACACATTTTTTTTAAAACCATTAGTGCCTGCAACTGCATCTCAGTGACTATAGTAATTACAGCATCGGTGAATTTAAATTAACTTAAATACTTATAAAACTGTGGACTGGCACTTACGCTCCCGAATCTCAGCATTTCTGAAAATCCCAACTTCTCTAATTAGCAATTTCTGATGTGCCACATTCTTCATGTGTGGACATCCCAATTAAACCCACTGAACTCGTCGTACGAGTTAGGGCGACAGTCTGTAGCTGAATGGGGTTTCTAATAGCGAACAGCATCTCCAGTAAGGCAGCGAGCTGGGGAAACCTCTTCCTTGTGTTTTTAGGATGCTGGACTTCAGGAAGTACCATCCCTGAAAATCCTGGGCTCTTTATAAAATACTGTGAAGAAGAGGTGTCCAGCTGCTTGACAAAAAGGACATTATGAACAGATAATAAATCAGCTGGTTAAAACAGATATAAAAATTGTATACCGTATTCTTACTCTTGTATCCACATGGGGATGGCTAAAATACGTTAAAAATCTCTCATCAAAAAGCCTGCTGTCTTCAAAACTGAAATGAACTACGCAACACTGCCGTACTCCTCTCTGTGCTTCCTCTCCGAGAAGAAGGATATGTAGAAGCAGATCCTTCCCGCTGACTCATTCTGCTCTATAAACTATATTTGAGGTTTGAGAATAAATGAATTATCCTGGCTTGTTAAAAAGCTATTTACCTTCATGTTTATAGTTCAGCAGTGCCAGAATAACTACTGCAAGCGTACTGTTATTATTATTACTAAGAATAATAGTACTTAATATCTAACAGCATGAATGGGAGCATAGAGACAGGAATTATCACTCCTCTCTGCAACTGCAAACCTCCTCTACAGAATTTCATAATGGTAGGTGGACAATAACAGAATTTTATAAAATGCAGAATAAAATCTTTAGTGGGAATTAATTACACACTTGGAAAAACTTCCAAGTGACCATGTTGTTAACCAGGTGCGCTACATCTCCGAAGTTCCGCGTCTTTCTTTCCTCAGTTTTACAGCATCTTCTCTTGCATTGCTCCTTAGGGCTCTGCAGACGACCCTTGTCACTGGTCATCACGGGGGCTCAGCGCCAACGCTACCGGACATTTTTGATGCGGGTAATATGGAAAATCATCTGCAGGGCAAATGGGCACAGGTTACCTAGGAATAACATAGATTACCATCTTCCAGAGGTTTATAAAAAAATGATGAATGATCTGTTTGGTTTATACAATAACAGTGCTGTATTTAAAGATAAACCCGGCACTGCTTTCACTGAATCTGGAACCAGAGCATAAGGGTATCTTTGACCTTATATGTAGGAACACGATATGTCACCATTTTAATTTAGCTTTTATATGATTATCTTCCTTTTGCTAATGTTGCACGGGATGCAGAAGTTCACATGCAGGAGACGGCTTCTCCTATACCAGATGAATTACAGATGACACACACACATCCCCCTACACACCCCTGAAAAAGAACACACATATATTTTCCATATGTGGGGTCTTTTAAAACCAGTTCAGGAGCCCTGTGCCATTGTGTAACCACATAATCTGTATAAACATCAGCAGGAGTAGCTAATGTTTAAGCACAACCAAAATCACAAAGTTTAGTAATTCCACTTGGTGTTAAGTAAATATTCTCAGGTTTGAGATCATGGTGTACAACAAAGGCAAGGAAAAAAAAAAAAAAAAAAGGACACACCCCCCACCCCCCCCACCCCCCCCCCGAAACAG
Source organism: Pelecanus crispus (assembly GCF_030463565.1). Lineage (NCBI taxonomy): Eukaryota > Metazoa > Chordata > Aves > Pelecaniformes > Pelecanidae > Pelecanus > Pelecanus crispus. Next base: position 3,644,016 of record NC_134650.1, read on the forward strand.
TTTAACAAGAAGCAAGTTCTGTTTGCTTTAAAAGTTCTCAAGGCATGAAAGCATGGACTGAAAAAAACCCGCCTGCTACTTCAGAACTGTCTCTGCGAGGCACACAGTGCCCTCGTTTCCCAAAGTCACTGATGTCCGGGTACTACTACAATTAGGAACTGCTTAATGTAGGTGATGAGCGAAAGAGCAGGATTGCTGCATGGTACAGCACAGATTCCTGCACAGCACCGCACCCATCAACAGCAGGACAAAGCAAAAGGGATTAAAAGAGGTGAGACAGCAGCAAGGAGAAGGACAAGGTGGGAGTAGGGAAGGATAAGCAAGGCACTGCAACAGCAGGGAAGGCAGCTGCTAAGGTAGTAACGCAATGGGCTGGATAAAGTACGGAGTCTTTTTAGCTTTTCAGAATTCAAGAGATGGGTCCAAATACTCTGCAGGAGTACCACCACTACCAAGTACTCCTCCGATCATCTAGTGCGATGTCTCGTTTCAATTCTGCAGATCATTTCGAGCCAAATGGAAGTCTGAAAACTATCATTATGAAACAAAACCTTTCTCTCAATAAAGAATTAACACCTCTGATATCTGTATGACAAAACACTGCAAAAAAGAAAAGGCTTTAAAATGCTAACATTTTATTGATGTTCAGTCTTTGAGGTGAGTTCTTACATCATTGTTGTGAAGGTACTCAATTGCTTGGAGTAGCTAGAAAAGGTATTTTTAGGCCTTTTGTTATCCAATAATGCTGGAGCTCATCTAGAGTTGTATGATCAATAAATTCAAACACCAAGTGAAGTCTTTTTTTTCTGCCAAAATACATGAATCAGGTCGACAATATTCTCATGATGAAATCGCTGTTGGTATAAGAATAAAAACGCTTTCTACCATGGCTTTCTATTTCAATTCAAATAGACTTCCTCTTTAAAAGGTTCATAACAAGAATGATCATTTGCTTAATTAAAGATCGATATTATTTTGAAAATGAGCTAAAAGTCGTTGTTTCTGCTCTGTCAGCCTTTCTCCAACATTCAAACATATTTACCAAGTTACTTTTCACAATGCATCTCCAGGCTCCAAAAGACTGCTGCTGGGCGAGGAATACAGCAAAGAAACAAGCAGCTCTTCTCACCAGCTTAAAAAATATCCTCCTGAATGCCTTCTGTTTATACTAATGAATCACAGATAAGAACTCACATGTTAAAAGAATCACACTAGAAACATGTACCATTTCATGCTGAGGTCCATTTACCATTTAATTTTTACATTACTATCCGTTGATATTTTGAAGCAGCTTTAGGTTAAAACCAAAGCTAGTTTTAACTCAGTACAAAAGCATCTGTCCTTTTAATTACCATAATTTTAATTACCAATTTTTTAAATTGAGGGCTACGCTCTCTGTGGTACCACATCTCCTTAACGCCACCGAGACCCAGGACATCAGTCTGCAGTTAGAGGCAAGGGCCCCGCATACACTAACCTCAGGAGAAGTTGAGAGACCCGTATGGCAAAATGTGCCTTTATGCCTAATTAAAAATTGATAAGAACTACATTTTTAAAGCATCCAGTCACTGCAAAGAGTGGAGGTGGGCTGAGTATACAGCATAAAAGTAAGAATCCAAATTTATAACCTTGTAATCTGACCATGAGTTATTGTTCCCATACTTTGCAGAAGTTTGATTAAATCAGAGTGAGCCAGTATCTCCGGCCAGGAGAAAATCCAACACGACCTACGTCCAGACTAAAATTCTTGCAGACCTTTCATGGACATAGGTCTAAACTCAGATATTACCACCGAACTTTTAGGGGAGATCTCCCCACTGCACCATAACAATGCTGAAATATCTTTGCGCGGAAGTATTTGTAGATAATCCCTCTTCTGTTTAGGGATGGCACAGAACTGGTATCATAAATACACCGCCCCTTTTGCGGCCAATGTGCACTGAGGATCCTGGGAAGAGAGCCAAAGCAAAGTGATGTAATCCACAGCTGACAAAAAAGGCCACCTGGGGAAGCTGGGGCAGGACCCAGCATGAGCTGCAAGGCTGACCTTTGAATTGCAGAAGCAGAGGGGAAGCCTTTTGGCCAGTTCTGCTTTCCCTCTCCTGTGCTGAGGAGAGGCAAGAGCTCCGGTGCGGAAGTACCCACAGCAACAAACAGCCCAGGCAGGATAATTAGTAATTCACCAGAACTCACACATACTCTTCCATTGCTTACTTTAAACAGGGATTGCTTTTGTCAACATCATTTCCAAACTTTGTCTCCAAATTTTAAATTCGCTTTAGATGCTCCTTTTAATCTGGCAGCAAAATATTGTAGTAAGAATTTGTTTTCATGCCATTTTGTGCATAAAGCAGCCTACAGGTCACCACCTACCCTGGCAATGATGCAGGTCTAGTTTTCCCCTTGTTTGACACATTTAAAGCTGCTAACCTGTAGAGCTTTACGTGTCTCATTGTGGTTTTGTTAAATGATGTTTCTGATTTCTCATACAGTGTTTTAATGGCCGCTGTGTGTCCCATGTCCTTGCGCTTGCACTTCGCTGCTGTTCCTTAACTTCCCCTACCACTTCGGCAAGGATCTCGTACACCTTTATCTGGTTTTATTTCTTCACAGAAGGCCAAAAGGTTTAACTAATTTGAGGCACATATACAGTTCTTTAAACATATAGACAGTGTTTCAAGAGGAGTAACACCTGAAGGCAGCAGCACTCGCGCTATCCTAAACGTTTCTGCAAACCCCTGAGGCTCACAACCCCTCGCTCTGGCTGGTTTTAGATGTATATAGAATCATCGAATCGTTTAGGTTGGAAAAGACCTTTAAGATCATCCAGTCCAACCATTAACCTGACACTACCAAGTCCACCACTAAACCAATTAAGGGCAGAGTAGCAATTTCATGTTTCCTGGCTTGGTGGCTGGATTATTTGTAATGACGAGAATCAGCTTCACACTCGCGCACATTCACAGAGGCATCTCCAAACCCCACCTTTAAACACGTGCGGAAATGACAATTTTCAACATTTTCCTCCGCAGAAAATGCAGAATGACAATTTTAAATAAACTAAACACGGCCCCATCTTCTAGGATAAAAAGGTGCGGCCAGCAGGCCTGGGAAGGGCCCGGAGATCTGCCTTACCGCCCTGTTCCGAAAATGGCTAATGGTAGTTTTGACAAGGGCCCCGCCTGCGGCCCGGGCGCGGTGCCGGCGGGGGGCTGCGGAGCGGCGGCTCCCCCCGTCCAGCACCCGCTTCTCCTGGCGGCGAGCGCTGCGCCGAGGCTTCGGCCTTCGCTTGGCTCCGGAGAGGACGACGGGCGAAGCGGGCCGGGCAGCGAGGCCTCCCTCAGCCCCCCGCCCCGCCGGGCCGGGCCGGGCCGAGCCTCCCGCCGCGGCCTGCGCCCCCAGGCCCCGCTGCCATGGCAACGGGCGGGGCGGCGGCGCGGTGACGTCAGACGCACGGCCGGGCGGGGCACCGCCTCGCGCTGCCTGAGCAGGGCGCTTCCCGCCGCCGCTCTCTCCTCAGGGGGAGCCGGTCCTTAAAGCGGCCTTGCCCGGGCAGACGCGGCCGCCTTTGCCTCCGCGGGTCGTGGCGTTGGGTGATGGAGGGCGTTCAGCAGCGCCGGGCTGGTGAGGGGGTAACTGCTGCCCCCAGAGGCAGGACTGCCATCTCCCGGCTCCCGTTTTTGCAAAAATAAATGTGTGCGTGCCTGAAATTTGAGGGAATTCCTTTAGATTCTTGGAAAATCCTGAAGCAGGTGGCTGCGTTGAGCCTCTGGAGAAGTGGAGTCGCTCAGAACAAGTGTTAAATACCGCCCGGTCAGCCGGTTTAGGGGAGAGGGGGAGGCAGGTGTGGTAGCTCTGGGGTTTTGTCGTGCTTATAGTGCCTGTAGGGGGTATGGCCTTAAGTATGTAAGACTTCATTGGAATGCAGTCAAAGAAGAACCATCAATAGTTTTCTGTCAAGAGGGTCGGTTGAGTAGGTCCACACAGGGATTTATTTTTTTTTTTTTTTTTTTTTGGAATCTAGTATTTTCCTTGGAACAGGCTGCCCAGAGAGGTGGTGGAGTCCCCATCCCTGGAAGCGTTCAAAAAACGGGCAGAGGTGGCACTTGGGGACATGGTTTAGTGGACTTGGTAGTGTTGGGTTGATGGTTGGACTGATGATCTTAGAGGTCCTTTCCAACCTTAATGATTCCCAGTTTTTACTTTCATTATAAATAATCCAGCCACCAAGCCAGGAAACATGAAATTGCTACTCTGCCCTTAATTGGTTTAGTGGTGGACTTGGTAGTGTCAGGTTAATGGTTGGACTGGATGATCTTAAAGGTCTTTTCCAACCTAAACGATTCGATGATTCTGTAGGTGGGGTTGCAGGCAGTAATGCACAGGAGGCTCAGGGGCTCTGCAAAATAGGCTGGGAGTTGGGGTGCACTGAAGTAACACCCTTAAGTCAATAAGCTGTGGAGGTTCAGAGGCTGCTGCTAGCTCTGCTGCTGCGTGCAATAAATAAGCTCCTTAATTCTCCTCTTTGCTCTGGCACCACTTCCTTGCTCATATGTTGGAGCTAAGGATGAGCATATCAATCATTTCTTTGCCATATTACCTGGTGGATTATCTTTGTTCCCAAGTGCTTTGGGAAGAAGCATTGTCTTTCAGCGGCTGCTGCAATGAATGAGAACAAAACCAGTTTCTAACAGGTGACTTGGCTTATTCATTTCCCTAAGTTTGGAGTCTTGGGCTTGGCTGATGTTAATATAAATAACTCTTCCCAGAGGGACACTGCAGCATGAGAGTGACCTGAAAAAAAAAAAATGAAGTTACTAGGAGCATGCATTGTTTTAACAAACAGAAGCAAGTAGTTTGCTTTCACTGTTAATTCTCAAGCTTCTCATCTTATGATGGGACAAAGTTATCTTAGAAATGTTTTGGGTTTGTAAAATGCTACATAAATACGTAGTGTGTACTCAACATGAATATAGAGTGACTATGCTGCAAAATGCTACATTTTATTTAATGTCATCCCCTATCAAATATCATTTTCTGGGAAAAATAGGGATAAAGAGAGAACTTGAAAGAACTTTCTGATCAGGAGGTTGTTACAGCTATTTCAGTTCTATTCAAGAAGTTTGTAGAAGGAAAACGTTCATTCGTGTTCTAGACTGCACACCATGGAAGGATTTTTTCCAAGTTTTTGAAGCACTGTTATAGTGGATAGGTTTAGCAATTGCACAGGAAAAAAAAAAAAAAAACCCTCCAGACACCAAATGAAGAAGTTAGTTCTGAAATGGTTGTTTCCACCTGGCTCTAGAAGTCAGTGAGTTACGAGTATATGATAAATTGAAAATGTTTCAACTAAAAGGTCCATAGTGAAACTAAACAGTAATGGCAGTGATGCATTTAAATTCATTAAGCAAGGAAGTACTGGAAATAAT